>NC_058150.1:6600630-6922088 GCF_011075055.1 Mangifera indica | reverse complement strand
ATTTTCCTGATATTATGCAAGTTCATTTTGGACGTGAAAATGCTTTTCTAATTGAGAAAGACTATTCTATTTCCAATGTGATAAAAGTATTTTTTTTTTTTTTAACTTGAAGCACTCACATCTGACTTGTTCTAACCGGTACAACTTTTTTAACGTGAAATAATATTAATTATGATTTTGATTTAATAAAATTAAGTAATTGAAAATTTTAATGATAGTTTATAGATGAATTTAAGTAATCGACAAATACAAGTATAATACACTTAAAAGTTATGATCTGAATGGACAATATTAGTGTAACACTTAAGGTGAATCAAACCTTTGATATAATGGGCAATTAACCTATTATATATTGACTAGATCTCCATTCAGAAATCATATGCAATATGGTTTGTCCATTAAAAGTTGTCATTCAAAAAGATTTTTAGAGCAGAAGAACAGTCACATTAATTGTATAACGTTACAGGTATTCCTATAACCTTAAGGTATTTAATTCAATATTTTATATTTTATGTATAAATTCTGCAGTTTTAAGATTGATTTATTTTTTTAGTTTATAGAAAAGAAATCTTCCACTAACCTCTTGTGGTCTCACTCCGGTGACAATACTAAATTCTGATCTTTTCTTTGAGAGCGAGACTGCAATCCATTAAACAACAATTACTTCTCTATTGCAATGCATGCATTCATCAATTTGACCACATAAATTGATAACAGCTAATGTGGGCCAAGAGAAAGGGCACACGAGAGTCATTTGATTGGATTTGACAATAATTTAAAGGCTGTTTAGCCGGAAAAAAAGTCATAGGAATAGTATAGTATTTCTGAGTGGGCCAAAGTTCGGTGGCTTTCAACCAAAATAAATTATAGCACATCTTCCGAGTGATGGCCTGCCGGTTGCTGATAAACTTACACTAGTTTGGGGCAGCAAGAGGGGAACATTAGCTATGACATGATAGTTCATCTCACGGTACAAGTGAAGGCAAAAGTTGTCAAAGTGTCTCCATTGCAGCTTGCAATCCTAAAAAGAAGGCGCGAGATTGCATTCTTATCCCTATACTAATGCAAACCTGCTACGGTTTTCATTATTAATAGAACCATTTTGTACAGTTTTATTCATATTAATCCACTAATTTCTATGGGTTTAATTTTTGTGATGTTATCAAACCAAAAATATGATTTGAAAAATTGAAAAAGCTTTTCAAGATGGCTTAACTCTTTTATTGAAGAGTTTTTCTTGTAACTCTTGGTTGAAATTCGATTTACATTGGGAAAAGACTAGCATATATGTAAGTGACATAAAAAATTTATTATGACCAAATAAAAAATTATATAAGATAATAAATTTCAAAGCCAAAATTAAAGATCATACACCTAAATTCTTGAAAAGCCTATAATAAATTAGAAAACTGAGTTTTGATTATCCAAACATAGCCTAAACCCATGTGTATAACTCAATCAAAAGCAAGTATAATTACAAAAAACAATACAACTGTGTATATTTAGTTTTGAATATTTAATTATGTACACAAATATCGAATTATTACATAATTAAATAATTTTGAATTAAAAATAAAATAATATTAAACTAAATAATTATATATTATTTAAGTATCTAATTAAATACTTAAAACTGAGTACATATAATATTGTTTACCAAAAACGTGTAAACACAATGACCCCGATTCAAGAAACACGAAAGAACTGCCTCAAATACTCTATCTCTGTTGGGCCACAAATTGATTCACCAAAGTTTTATGTCAAAGTGAAAACCTTGGTTCAAATATATGTATGTTCTTGTGTTGAAAACTTTGAAATTTTTATTCTTTAATAAGTATGTACCAGTACAGGCTATATAATATGTCCCTTTTGCATAACTAGAATTTTGAATTATGATTATGGATTATAATTATTAATTGATTTTATTCAAATTAAGTCTTACACATTTGGTATAACTAATTATTATTCAATAATCATAATCAAATTGTGATTGTTTTGACAAATAATTTTTAATAGCTGATTATTTTGTGTCAAAATGTTCAATATTTTAGTTTTTAAATTAGAATTGTACGAAATTCATTGAATTTAATAATCAAATAATATAAAAAAGCTAATCATATTAACTTTTGGATTATAGCTTAAATAATCTAAAAACATGATTATAGGTCATAATTTATCATTTAATCTAACTATCCAAATAAGCTATACTAATCTTGGTAAATATATATTAAAAATCTGGAAACATTAGGAAATAAAAAGATCTCGTAAATCATGGTGGATCTCAACGTAATGTTAAGAGGATAAAAAATATATGGAGCAAATGGTCAAGAATATGAAAGAAAGGAACAGTGTAACCCACAGTTGAACAAGATGACAATAATCCCATAGAAACATTCCACAAAATCTTCATATCTGAAAACAATCTCACCAAGCACAAGGCAAACCAAGCAAACGCTGGCTTGGTGGTGGGGGCTCTTCCACCTTCATTTCTGCAGCCTAAGCAACTGACTTTTTTCTTTGATTAATGTTGTATAAAACAAAGCTATAAGCAACGAGGGTGGGGACAACCAACGCTTGTTTAACACATGGCTTCTGAAAATGACTATGCATACTCACAGGAGACACCCGGAGATGAGGGCGGGATGGGACTTCAAGTCAACGCCTCCACCAGATTGCATGCTTTCTCTAATCTCATCTTTATATATATTTTCTGATATAACCTCACTACTACTACATATATTATTTATCTCTTTCAATTCTCAACACATTTTCCTCCTCCTTGTTTGCCCGGAAGTTAAGTTTCAGGTTTCAATAAATTACTCAATGTTCGTCAATTAATATATTCCAAAAGTCAGTATTTTCTGAAACTAATGTGCTTGATATGATATTAGTATTTTATAAAATTCAAACAAGTGCTTTGCGTATTTGATAAATATTAATGTATTAAAAGTCACAAAACGTTCATGAGATGTAAGAGTTTGTAAAAGGAAAGCAGGTCTTTGTTTCTTTCTTTGGGTTAATAATGCGTCTCGATGTTTCTTTTTCTTGATCAAAGAAAGAAAAAGACTGCTGCTTAATTATATTGCAAGTCTATGAAAAAGCAGCACGCATTTTCTGAATGCAAATGCCCTTCAATATGATTGGTTGAAGTCTATATAGTTATGTTTATAAGTAATCCAACATGAAAAGGAAAAAAAATAGTTAGGTGTGAGCCGTGTAAGTAATTAATTGCTAATTACATTGTAAAGCTTTCCCTTGGAAAATCCAGCAGTACTCTTCTCTGTCTCACACATTCAAGCACACATATAAGCATCTATTATGTGACCTTGTTTCCAGCATAACTTATCAAATAATTCATATATCTTTGGTTCATTTTAGTACGCAATCCCAGGAAAGAAAATCTGTTACAAGTATTGACACATGTCAATGAATTTCGGTAAATTACAAAGAAAAGAAGAGCAGATTTTATTGACTCGATCCCCAGAAAATGACAACGGATTTATGATCAGCAAGCATAATTTTTTATTCTTTATTTGTTTTTTATTTAGATATATTGGCTACATATCCCTCAAGTGATGTACAATAGACTAAAAGAGAATCCAATCCAATGCCATGCACATGCTTGGTGAAAAAGTCTTTTATTGTTGAACTATGAACCACTAGAATCTCTTAGCTTAACATGGCTTGAAAATCTGAAACTTTATAGAATGACTTTAGATTAATTAAGTTAGAAACAAGATATCAAATGAAAATCTTCAGTCTTTGTGTTCAAGTAGCGTGAGAAATTAGTGTCGGCGGGGAAGAATATATCATTGATATATCGTGAAGAAGAAGGCTATTAATCAATTTTTAACCAGTTTGCTGCTCGGTTTTTTAACAACAGCCGAAGTACATGCACGCATGTACCCCTCCAGTTCCCTTCCACTTGAAATCGTCTTTCCCGGAGATCCTTCCAAAGGGTTCCCGTGTTTTACTTGAAATCCAAGCACACAATAGAATTGAATTGAGTGATTAATGTATGAATTATCTTCTATATCACCTAACGTTGAAAAGTCAGAATGTGTAATTAAATAATGAAAAGCAAATGGGGATAAAGAAATTTATGGCTTTCCATTTTGTTGGTAGAGTAAAACAGTTTGTATGGGATAGTGGGGTACAGCCACCTTCACTTGGTCTATATATATCTATTACCCTCGCTTCATTTTCTCTATACCATAATTAGCACAAATCATTTCTTCTATTGGTTGTCTTTGTGTTCCGCATAGTTTCATTCTCTGTGTCAAAACCATGCCAGAAGCTCCTGAAAACTCTCTCAAGGGAATTGATGATCACGATAGTTTGATTTCTGATCAAAACAAGAAAGCAATTCAGTTTATTGAGAATGTTACAAGTCATGCTGATGAAGTGCAAGAGCGTGTTCTTACTGAAATCCTTTCTCGTAGTGCAAATGTTGAGTACTTGAAACGGCACGGCCTTAATGGGCATGTAGACAGAGAAACTTTCAAACAAACGATGCCTGTTGTGGTTTATGAAGATCTCAAGCCCGATATTGACCGTATTGCCAATGGCGATACTTCTCCAATTCTTTGCTCACAACCTATATCAGAGTTCTTGACTAGGTGAATATACACAGATTTGCATGTATAAGTTTCCTCGATTATTTTCTTGATCCTTATAATGGTTTTTTTCTTTTTTAATCTAATTTTGTTTCGTGGGTTTATTTGATATATGTAGCTCAGGGACATCTGGTGGAGAGAGGAAACTGATGCCTACAATCCAAGAGGAGCTGGGGAGAAGAGCGTTGCTTTATAGCCTTTTGATGCCGGTAATGGACCAGTTTGTTCCTGGTTTGGACAAAGGGAAAGGGATGTACTTTTTGTTCATAAAAGCTGAAGCTAAGACCCCAGGAGGACTTGCAGCTCGTCCAGTTTTAACCAGTTATTACAAAAGCTCATATTTTAAGGACAGGCCTTATGATCCATACACCAACTACACTAGCCCAAACGAAACCATTCTCTGCCAAGATTCTTACCAGAGTATGTATTCTCAGTTGCTTTGTGGCCTTTATCTAAACAATCAAGTCCTTCGTGTTGGTGCTGTTTTTGCTTCTGGCTTTATTCGAGCCATCCGATTCCTCGAAAAGCACTGGCCTCTTCTTTGTAATGATATTAGAACAGGAACCATAGACCCCAAAATCACTGATCCATCAGTAAGAGAGGCTGTCTCAAAAATTCTCAAACCAAACCCCAAGCTTGCTGATTTTATCGAAGCAGAATGTGGTAAAGAGTCATGGACAGGAATAATAACAAGGTTATGGCCTAACACTAGGTATATTGATGTTATTGTGACTGGAACCATGTCTCAGTATATTCCTATACTTGATAATTATAGCAATGGCCTTCCCACTGTTTGCACCATGTATGCTTCTTCAGAGTGCTACTTTGGCCTTAACCTTAGTCCTATGTGCAAGCCAAGTGAAGTGGCCTATACCATCATCCCCACCATGGCGTATTTTGAGTTCTTGCCTGTCAACAGAAATAATGACGGATTCATCACTCGCCCAACATCTCTCAATGAGAAAGAATTTGGTGAACAATTGGTTGACCTCGTCGATGTTAAACTGGGACAAGAATATGAGCTTGTGGTAACCACTTATGCTGGTAAGTTTCAAGATTATAATAATAGTGTTTAATAGAATAGTTCAACTCAAATATGTACAGGACTTGAGAATATGTTCATGATATTATTTTTGATATTGTAGGGCTTTACCGATATCGTGTTGGAGACATACTCAAAGTGGCCGGATTCAAGAACAAAGCCCCTCAATTCAACTTTGTATGCCGAAAAAATGTTGTTTTGAGCATTGATTCTGATAAAACAGACGAAGTAGAGCTACAAAATGCAGTGAAGAACGGGGCAAGCCATCTCTCTTCATTTGACGCATCTCTCATAGAATATACAAGCTATGCTGACACATCAAACATCCCTGGTCACTATGTGCTATATTGGGAAGTTAGCCATAAAAGCGAAATTCCCCCTTCAGTCTTTGAGGATTGTTGCCTCACCATCGAAGAATCTCTGAACAGCGTCTACCGCCAAGGCCGAGTTTCAGATAAGTCAATTGGCCCTCTGGAAATCAAGACCGTTGAAAGTGGGACATTTGACAAGCTCATGGACTTTGCTCTCAGTCGGGGTGCATCAATAAACCAGTACAAGACACCACGGTGTGTAAAATATGCACCCATTATTGAACTTTTGAACTCGAGGGTTGTGTCAAGTTACTTTAGCCCTAAATGCCCGAAATGGGCGCCGGGTCATAAGCTTTGGAGCTCTGAGAATTGAATAAAGAGAGGCCTTTTCAGCTTTCATGTGTCATAGGTTTTGGTAAAAACTAAAGTTGAACAAGAACTGTGTTGCGAAAAAACTAAGTTTGGCCCCTCCAATGTTGTTCAATCTTATAAAAATCAGTTAATTTTATTCTAATAAAAAGCTTGTTAATTCTAGATAACTTTGTCCATTTGGATTCTTCTGACTCCCTGACTCTATCTATGAATATGGTTCAACTAATTAATTATACTTAGCAAGAAAAACATGATTATTTTTTGTGCCCCAAACAGCAAATACATTAGAGACATGGCTCCACTTTAGAGCAACAAATAATGTGTGCCTTTCTCTGGAATAACGACACATGCGACATAACGTTTGAACTTTTTGTCTCAATAAAATCGATGGGAATTTAAGTCCATTTAACTAATGCTGCTCACTAATAAAGTTAATTAGTACCATCCTAATACAAGAAGAACCACTTATCTTCTAAGTAGCCGAGTCCTAGAGGATAATATATAATAAGATATCAAATCAATGCCTCATATAATGAGTTCCAAAGGTTTTTGAAGGTGTTGAACAAGAGCCAGACAAAATAATTATATGCATTTTGAAATAAACTGATTGGAAACTGCTAGTCAGCTTGATAACTAATTAGCATTACATTATGAAAAGTGTGTTGTAAATTATATGGACAAAAAAGGATTAAGGTGATGAGAACCAGCCAGCTTTGTATTAAGCATAGCCTGCACATACAGGGGGCCTGCCTGGCTAGATGTCACCACACATTTTTTTAGTCTTAGCCGATAATGCTGAACAGTGAACACCATGCAAAGCAGCATAATCCCAATTAATCAATTGTCCACCAAGTAGAACTGAGTTGTACTTCAATATAGATAAAGCTATGTACTAAAAAATACAAAAAAACAACGAGTTGACAACAAACCAATTTCATGATTATAATATTTTTCTACTAGCTGGAATCGATAAAGCTTTGAGTACCCATTGGCTATTAAAAAAGAATGTTTTATGCGCTTAAGAGTTTAATTGACAAGTTAGCAAGTGACTTAAGTATCTGGGAAGATTAGTGAAATGCAACTTTGGCCTTTGAAGAAACCCATCATCTGAGACCTAATCTTTTGTCGTCTGAGAGATTTTCTGTAATTGCAGTGTCCTGTGGAAAGAGTCATTTCTTGCAAGGCTCTTCCATTCTTGAGCAAAAACTTTGCTATACCAACCTCATTCTCGCATTCTAAAACCCCTGGATCTCTACCACATTATGGTGGTTTAAGAAAGGCTTCAAAGTTTGTGTTTGAGATCGCCAATATTGTTCTTCTTCTGAAGCATAAATGTCCTACAGGTCCTTACACCATTGCTGAAAAAGAGAACATAGTAATGAAATTAAGCAACTGTTGGAAGTTGAATTTAACTCAAATTCAGATGTGTGTATCTTAAATATGCATAGTGAACAGTAGTCAAGTAATTCGTGGTACTTACTCACCTTTCAATCTTGTCATCATTTATAATATTGAGAATCAGTGTGTCAAGTGTGGTAGTGCTCCTAAAAAGGCTTGCTAAGCCCTGGACGTTATTATTGTTGAAGACAATATGCTCAATGTAGGGCAACATTAATTATTATTTAGTTTAATAAATTTGGGTTGAATGATTAGTGCAATAAAAATTTGTAGATAAGTTTAAATATGATCATTCAAGATTATCCAATACCTTATAATATGGGGTGGATGGTTGAATGTGCATTTTATGATTTATTAAATATTTTATAAGAAAGTCTAATAACTTATTATATATTAACTAAACGTCACATCTTATACCCTAACATAATAGTTTAAACTTATTGGAAATTGTTTTTCAGTTGAGTTTAAAAATAGGAAAATTGGTCTATAATACCCCTTTCAAAAGTGCTATCTTTTAAATAAAAAAATCAATAAAATTATGTATACTCATTTTAAGTACAAAAATATGTACACATTTGATGTATGTCATCATATGATTAGATGATTTTAAATTAAACATAAAATAACACACAATCACATTATAATATACGTAAGTATATATCTATTTGTATACAGAAAATACATACATATAAAAATGCTAAAAAAAATACTACACTTGATTAATAAAGCATGATTCACTTATTATCTATTATGGAAAATATAAACTTAACTTACTAAAAAAATATAAAATTCGCATAAAATGACTAAAACACCCATTTTATTAAAAATACTCCAAGAATAAAAACATCAAAACATGTCTCCTATAACATAACATAAAGTGCATAGTCTAATACATTAAAATTATAAATGATTACATAATTATATACACAAAAAATGAATTTGGATAGCAACTAAAAGAGAAAACGGAAGGGAAATTCAGTCCATCTCTTTAAAGGATAAAACGTATGGCCTTTATTATAAGTGATGGCAGGGTTAGAAGAAATGCCAAGCGGGTTAATGGTGCTAAAGTCAAGGTCAAGGAATGAAGACTAGAGGGATCTCCATCGTTTTGATGGTTTGAGCGAAAGATTTGATGGAGAGAAGGAAGAGTACTTGACAAAGAATAACACCACGGAAATCATTGATTCTGTCGATGCCATTCTTATTAACCTCAATTTCGTTCTTAACAAACAAAAGCTTTCTTCATTTTGCAGATCTTGTTCCCAAGGTTGTTATGGGTAGCTAGCCTTTAGTCTGCTGCGAGAAGTTTCTACGAGGATTGGAAATAGAACATTTCAAAAGAGTGAATTGAGAGAATACTAGACATTTTCAAGTTTGTTGTTACATCAATTGATTAAAATACATCAACCAACATTAATGCGCAACTTCAAGACTTCAAGCTCAATTTTGATTCATTGACTATGTAATTTTTGCAACTATACACGTACAAATAATGGATCAAGCACTAAATTTATCCCATTCAACTCTTTTGATTGGCCCAATGCCGTGGAAAAATCACAGTATATCTTATATATCATCATTTTCTTATCCAGTAGCATCAAATGGATCAAGTAAAAGAGAATGAATATATAGGTGACATCATGTTTCAACTTCAAAAATGCTTTGTTATCAAGTGCGTTTATCAAATATTTGAAATTCTCCTTTGAGACTATATATAGTAGATTCACTTTAGATGAAGCAAGAACAATTGGAAGTTTCAATAATGAAAATATGGTTTTTGAGTATGATGTTGCATTAGAGTGAAAGGAAATGTACTTTGAGAGAAATGTTGGAAAACAAGGGAGTGATGCGGCAGTGATTTTTTTCTGCTGCAGCATTCAGGTTCTGTTTTTCTATTCGAAGAAGTTGGTTGTCAACTGGAAAGAGAAAATGAGAGGGAGCAGCAGGTAGGGATTTATGGATGAATGATTTCATCTCTATTTCATTGAACATTTAGTCAATCAAGGATCAAGCCAAGATCAATGAATTAAGGGAAAATACATCAAAAACTTCAACTAATTCAACCCACTTCAACTACTACACCAACAAAAAAGTACATATATACATTAGAAGAAAACCTTACACACTACTGCTTTGGTAACTTGAGTGGTAAAGATTTGAAATTTCAAGCATGAGTATATAAGGGTTCAAATTCTGTCCAAAAAATTGGATTGGAAAAACCAATCAAATCGATCCATTCAATATTGAACAACCTCGTTCTTCAGGTTGATTACGGTTCTACAAAGTTTAGGATAAAAATGAGCAATGAAATTGTAATACTATTTTTCAATTTGAATTTTAGCTTGGTTATGCAATCCACTGTCTTCTTATGTATGGAACTTGAGATAATTAAGATTGTCTGGATGATTTTTTGCATGTTAATTTGCCAGTATTTTATTTTTTATATAAAAATGAGATTTCAGGTGAAATTTAATTGAATTTTAAAAATATTTTTTGATTTGGTTAAAAAACCGATAGTATTTTAGCGGTTAGGGTTTAGAAGATAAAAAAAATTATTTCATGTTTTCGTTCCTGTTTCATGGACTATCAACCGACCATGAGCAGCCCTAGTGGAATCCACTTGGCCACACTGATACCCCTGCACAAGCCAACACATCCTGCACATAATCCCTTGCCATGTCAGAAGAGAGAGTACATATACCCACTTGTGAGTTTTGTGATATCCCACAGATTGCAAGTCCAGGGAGCTTCACCTTTGATTTGGTATAGTTTAAGAACATTTTCAAATTAAACCGGAAAAACGATTTAACAAATTTTCAAACTAAGTTAAACAAACAAACTAAATCAAACTAAAAAAGAATTATGGTTTAGTTTACAATTTAAATATATAAAAATATAATATAATATTATCAACAAAAGATATACTATCAATCATATTTCAGCCTCCTCACACATGTAGCCTTCAATTTTAACATAAAAAACAAACCAAACAAAATTATGGCTAACATGCATATGTTTATGTTTTCAAAAAAAAAAAAAAGACAGTTTGAGGTCTAAAAACCATCCAAACCACAATTCAAACTGATAATTGTATTTTAAATCTTTCCAATCTAAACCAAACCATTTTTAAACTCAAATTAAATCGAACTATAAATTTCGAATGGCTTAATTTGGTTTGCAGTTTGAACTGTTTCATGCACCATCCTACATCTGAGGGAAAAAATTAGAGAAAGAAAACAGAACAGAGTACCAGGAAACTAGAGTTGCAGAAAAATAGTAATGTAATAAATTTGAACTACAACTGGTTGACAGTATAAAATAAAACATGGTTAGTTTGGTGTTCGCCGAAGTATATGTCGGGATACAAGAACGAATTAATTTCTTGAGTGCACCCATGCTAACTTTTGCTACAACAGAGAAAAATGAAATCTTTTCAAAATTAAATTCTTGAGACAAACTAAAAGCCAATTGGTAATATCATTTAGCCTTGTTTATATCATTCTGATAATAGATTCATATTTTGAAGGTTGAACATAAATGAGCTATCTTGACAAGTGTTAACTTGCACGGAACAAGAAAACTCAGAATAGATCTGAAAAGCTAGTCACCCTCTTCACCAGTAATCTCCACAAGAACAAATTCCATCCTTAAAATGATGAAAACGATTTGCATCCCTTACAATAATGCCCCTGTTTACTAGCTTTGATATAAACTTAGTAGCCGCATGGCAGTTTACACATGCCCGCAGATTCTTTGTTATCCTAAGAGTAGTTCCAGGAGCAGTACTAATGAGCCCATAAGCAATTGCTATCCTCTCGCTGTGATTACAAAGTGTCTCCTCTGTCTCTTCACAGTTCAAATCATGCAAAACAGATTCTGTATGTGGAACAAATCCAACTTCCTTCAGCCTTCTCTCCAATATCTCAACTTCCTCAAGAATCTCCTTGTATCTTGGATGTGACTTATCTCCAACTCTAAATGCCTCAAGCTTTCCATTAATCTCAATTAAACTGTAGCCCAGATCTTTAGTTAGTCCCTTTTCCTTCATCAATACTCGTAACTTTGAAACATGATCCCACAAGCGAGCAGAAGCATAGAGATTTGATAGCTGCACATAATGCCCTGTATTGTATGGGTCTAATGAGAAAAGACGTTTTGCAGCATATTCTCCCAATGTGACATGGCGGTGGATCTTGCAAGCACTCAGAAGTGCCCCCCATACAGAAGTTCCAGGTTCAATAGGCATGTTCATAATAAAATCATAAGCCTGAGTCAAGTGGCCTGCACGACCAAGAAGATCAACGACACAAGCATAATGCTGGTGGCGAGGCTCAATCCCATAATCTCTCATGCAATGGAAAATCTTCCATCCTTCTTCTACAAGACCTGAATGGTTGCACGCTGTGAGGAGACCGACAAATGTGACATCATTTGGGTGAACCCCAGATTTCCTCATCGCATGGTAAAGATTAATTGCTTCTTGGCCTCGACCATGCAATCCATATCCCATGATCATTGCACTCCACGTAACAATGTCCTTATCATTTGTTCTATCAAAAACCTGGCGAGCCAAATCTACACTTCCACATTTTGCATACATATCAATGAGGGCAGTATTAGCAATAATATCATTTTTATACTCACTTTTGCTGATATAATCCTTCATCCATTTTGCTAACTCAAGTGATCCCACTTGAGCACAAGCTAAAATAGCAGAACTAACAGTGATAGAATCAGTTCTTATATTCTTAGATGCCATCTGACGGAATAACTCTATGGCTTCCTCTGCATAACCATTCTTGGTGTAACCAGAAATCATAGCATTCCACAAAATTAAATTTGGAATCTTCACCTTATCGAACAATGATCTTGCAATTGTCACTTGCCCACATTTTGCATACATGGCTGTAAGTGAAATAAGTAAATCAGGTTCAAGTTCAAGACCTAATTTAATCACAAAACCATGAAGAGATTTCCCTTGATCCAAGTTTTCTACATCAGTGTAGGCTCTCAAAATACTCACAAGAGTGATCCAGTCAGGTTCCACATTCATTTTCCTCATTTGACTAAAGATTCTAAGAGCTTCCATCGGCTGGGCGTTCTGCGCACAACCAGAAATGATTGAAGTCCAAGAAACAACGGTTCTATTAAGCAACCGATCAAACACAATCCTGGCCTGCACAATTTGGCCGCATTTAGCATAAAATGCCACAAGACCATTCTGCACAAACACATCCAATCCAAACCCATGCCTAATTATCTGCCCATGTACTCTTCGACCTATTTCACGCGAAGGGATGCCACTGCAAGCTTTGAGCACAAGCGGCAGAGTAAAGCCATCAGGACTGACCCACGCCACTTGCATTTTACAATACATTTCAACAGCTTCACTAAAGAAATTGTGCCTGGAATAGCACCTAATAATAGCATTCCACAAAAAGACATCTGGTTCAATAAATTCATCGAACAGTTGTCTCGCATAGCAAATTTCTCCAAGATTTGAGCTCCCGTTAACAAGTTTTGTAATTAAAAAACCACTTTTGAACAATCCAGATACCAGCAACTGGGCATGAACTTGCTTTAAGTTTCTCCAATGGGTTGAATTATCGATAAGAGATGCATAAAACGAGTCAGGATTGAAACTGGGGAAATGGAAGCGGTGTTCGTCGTAATAGTCGGCTTCGTAAAGGGACGATGATAGAGAAGAAATCTGTTTGAGAAATTCGAACTGGGCTGCGGGCAGTTGAAATGATGGTCCGGCTGGCGAACCCAACTTTAGGATTTTTGCGGGAAGAGGATACGGAGAAATGAAACGGTGAATGACTGAAATTTTTCTAATGGGAGGAAGATTTAGAGCCATGCGCGTGTTTAACCTCACTCATTTCAAAAATCATTTATATTCAAAATTTGAGCCATTTACATTTTCACAATGCTTCAGGATCTATTTGATTTTTCAGAATTAACGTATCAACTCAATTTAACAAAAATTTTAATATATTTTTACTTATTGAATCTGTCATCAACACCATCTTTCTCTGCTCTCGTTTTCACTCTTTCCAACTTTGTAGATGGCTGGTGTAGAAATAGATTAGAGATTGGGTAAGCAAAGATTCCGGTGGTTTAGGTTTGGGTTTGGATGGATGATTATGGATGGATGTTAAGGCTTTAAACTTAATTGTATTGGATAGTGCCTCAATGAGTTGCCTTTAAGTCTAAATTTGGCCTCTAATAGTTATGTTTCTCCGTACCTCCATTCTTCCCATCTTTGCTTTAGTTCACTTATAGATAATTTTCCCATGCTTGGATCTGACTTTTTATGTTTAACTTGCAGTAAAAAAAATTGATCATTTTTATTTTGATTTCCCATGTAGTCATGTGGATTTAAAGGTAAGTGGCTATGGAGGGAAGGTCTTAGATGGGTGAGGTTGTGACGACAAAGGAAAGATAGGTTGTGGGTGTAACATGGTATAGTTAGCACGAGGTGAGGATCGCAGGTTTCTTGATTGTTTAAGGAAAGGTATAGAGATGGAGAATAAAGAAGAAATAAGAAATGCAATAGAGAAAGAGATGAGAAAAGGTTGTGGAGAAAGAAGGAAAGAAGAAAACAGGTGGTCACAGGGTAACTTGATGTTGGCGTGAGAATCCAGGCCTTCGACGACCACTGCAAGGCCATTTAGTTATTGATTGAAAAATCCTAGAGTTTGTGAGCTTTTGAGATGGTTATGGTGGTGGTAATGATGCAAAAGTGGAGACACAAATTGGTGTGACACTCTAGGCCTTTCATGATTTCCTTAGGGCCATTTGTTTTGAAAAAGTGTGGTGTGGGGCTCATGAGTTGTTGAGATGATTGCAGTTGTGGTAATGGTGCAAAAAGTGGAGACGCAAATTTGTGAAGCATGATTATTAACTATAATATTGAGTTTGTTATTGCGATGGAATCATTGAAAGAGTTGGGAAACATATTTTTCAATATAGAAGAGAAACTAAGAAGATTGATTTTGAATAAGAAAGCATGTTTTCTAGAATTTAGATGCAAATTCTAGCATCTACGAATCCCTTCCAATTGCTGGAAATTGAGTCTGCAAATGGGTTGTGATGTTGTTAGTTGGTGAAAGCAAAACAGCAGTCTTGCTCTTCAACCACCAAATTTCTATTAACGTAGTGAGTAAATGGGTGAGAAAGTGTAATTTTTGCATTCAAAGGGTGGAAAATGACAAGCCAAAAAATTAGGGAGCGACAAGGTACTTTAATCTAGGGAAATTATATTAAATACCCATTTTATCCTTTTTATTAAGCAAAAATACCCATTTCTCCTATTCCTAAAAAAAAATGTCTATTTCTCTTATTCCTAAGCAAAAATGCCCATTTTTCCTATTTATAAACAAAAATGCGCTAATTTTTTTTAAAATACCAAAATTACTTTTTATCACATCTATATAAACCTTCTCATTCTCATTACATACACTTCTTATATCACTTAAATACTTACTCTCACTCTCATTTTTACTTAATGTCTCTGGTCCAATAATTCAACCTACTATCAAGAGATTTTTCACTTTAAATACACAATTTATCATAGTTTCACTTTTGGGCTCTCACATACACCCCCTTACGGGACTTAGCGTTTTCGCTGAGGTTTGCCCTACCATCACTCAAGAGTACATATGCAGTAGCTCTAACACCATTTGTAACATCTCTAATCGAATAGTCTAGCCCATTATTAACATATTATCTACTTTGGATACGTAGTCCATCATGGTTTTATTTTTAGGTTTTACAACACAAAACTTGTTTTGACAGCTTAAGAATCTCACATGTTATTTAATCAGTTTAATCTCCTCATTCTCAAGCGATGTGAAATGTACAGACAAACCTAACATATCTCTCGTGTTTTACCGATGTAAGTGTTGAGTTGTATTCTGTTATATTAGGAAGGTTATCAGAGCATATTAGGATAAAATATATATTTTTAGGGATTTAATTTGATTTGATTTGATTTATTTCTTTTTATACCTTCTCTGTAATTGTATATATTGTAACGTTTTGTACTCTGAATTAATAAGAAAAACAATATTCTTAATTCATATGGTATTAGAGCCTAGCATTTAAAATTTTTTCGACGTTCTCAACTTAGTTTCCGACGAATCCAAGTCCTTTCTCTACTGTTTCTCTGATCACTGTGCTTCTGTCATTTTTTTGATGATCGTGTCTATACCAGTGTGATCAAGATTCTCTCGTCGACACATCCGTCAAAGCAACATCATTATTCATCGTTCCACGCGCCACTCAATCTCTTGGTATCTTCTGACGTCTATCTCTTGTTTTAACCACAGTGTGATGACACCGCCTCTTCCGTTGAACTCAGACGATGTTGACGAGTCCATCTGTGG
This sequence comes from Mangifera indica, assembly GCF_011075055.1. Lineage (NCBI taxonomy): Eukaryota > Viridiplantae > Streptophyta > Magnoliopsida > Sapindales > Anacardiaceae > Mangifera > Mangifera indica. The sequence continues at coordinate 6,905,959 of NC_058150.1, read as the reverse complement.
TGAGTTTGCAGTCATCCGACACCGAAATCTGTTGCACGCGCTGACCGTTTATCCTCTTGAAACGTGATCTCCGATCTACTGTTTCAACGCATGTGGAACTACACCGCCGCCACCAATTGACTCAGTAGAAGCCGGTGGTCAGTTATGTTAAAGACCCACCTCCACTGGTTGCTCCGGTGGTCAGTTTGTGGACCTCGATTTCTCTGGATCTTCATTTTTCTTCAGAAAACTTCTTCTGTTCTTTGATTCGTTACACCCACTAGTCATTCTACAGGTGATCTTACATTGTTACAGGTCATTCTACAAGTGATCTTACATTCTATAGGTTTCTCCAGGTCAGTTACAGAAGTTCTTCCTGTGTCCTACATTGTTCCCCTAATAAATTCACACTCTTCAACTAACCAATCTTCGATTAGTGCAAATCTTACACTAACTAGTCATTCTACAGGTGATGGCCTTACTTCTCCTTCAAGTGAGACAGTCTCTCCAAACCCAATGCACTCACTTCCTGCTCTAAAATCCTCTGTCTCTGCAGTCTTACCTCATGATGATCAATTTCCCATCGTTATTCGCAAAGGTATGCGCTCAACTTGTAATCCTCATCCCATCTATAATTTTCTGAGTTATCATCGTTTATCTTCACCATACTATGTCTTTGTGTCCACTTTATCCTCTGTATCTACCCCTACTACTATTCATGAGGCATTATCTGATCTCGAATGGCGACAAGCAATGGTGGATGAGATGTCTACTCTACATGCTAATAATACTTGGGAACTAGTTCCTTTGCCTCCTGGTCACTCAACGGTTGGATGTCGATGGATCTATACTATTAAAGTTGGTCCTGATGGTCAGGTTGACAGATTGAAAGCGCAGTTGGTTGCTAAAGGATACACTCAGACATATGGTCTTGATTATTATGAGACTTTCTCTCTGGTTGCTAAAATGTCCTCTGTTCGCCTATTTTTCTCTATGGCTGTCATTCGCCATTGGTCTTTGCATCAGTTAGATATCAAGAATGTTTTTCTTCATGGTGAATTGCAAGAAGAAATTTATATGGAGCAACCTTCTGGTTTTGTTGCTCAGGGGGAGTCTGGATTGGTTTGTAAACTTCGTCGTTCTCTATATGGCGGTTGTCATTTTGTGAGAGAAAAGATTTCCTCAAATCCTGTGTTTCATGAAAAAACAAAACATATAGAAATCGATTGTCATTTTGTGAGAGAAAAGATTTTGTCTGGTTGTATCTCTACAAGTCATGTCAGTTCAAATGATCAGCTAGCGGATATACTTACTAAATCTCTTCAAGGACCTCAAATTAATTTCATTTGTAACAAGTTTGGTGCATATGATTCATATGCTCCAGCTTGAGGGGGAGTGTTGAGTTGTATTATGTTATATTAGGAAGGTTATCAAAGCATATTAGGATAAAATATATATTTTTAGGGATTTGATTTGATTTGATTTGATTAGGGATTTTTTTTTTTATACCTTCTCTGATATTATATATATTGTAACGTTCTGTACTCTGAATTAATAAGAAAATCAATATTCTCAATTCATAGTAAGATTTGTTTAAAAGTGTCATAAAAAATTTTAAATTAACATGTTTCTTCAAGTCTATATTCCGAATATAGGAATATATTTAGAAAGGGATATTACAATATCTAATAATCTTTTAAATAATTTATTTTGTTATAATCTTTATTTTTTATAATAAAAAATTATACACTTAGTGATAACTGATAACATTGAGAACGAAATAAGTTATTTACAAAAGTTACAAACTTTTTAAATGTGATTTTGAGTCTGGCTAGACCAAAAGTTCTACCCACAATTCGATATTATTGATTGAATCAGGTTTGAACAAACCTAGATTGCCACCTTCCATTATAACATAATTAACTTTAAAGAGACAATTATGTTATTTAGAAGAATTATAAAATTAAAGATATTTTACAATTTACGCTGTAAAAAAGAAACTTATATAATTAATATCTGATAAAAATCTGCGTGTTATTTCCAAATCTATAGGACCTAAAGGTAATTAGGCTGAATCCAAGGGACCAAAAAAACAAAATGACTCATATTTAATATTTATTTAAATATTACATTCGAATAAGATTTAAATAAAAGCAACATTATTCGCTCAGCTGAAAGGGAGAAAGAGGGAAAGATAAAAGGAGAAAAACAAGAGCGTGCGATCTGAAGAAGAAGATGGAGAAACACATCGAGGATATCTTAAGAAAAATCTCATTCGGAGCAATAACTGTTGCAACAATTACTCTAGTAATGATGATCCTCCGAACCCCTGAAACTTGCATCGTCGAGAAGAAACCCATGGTCAAATTCCCCAAATCATCTTGCGACTCATCGCACCGTCAACACCTCCCACTCGAAAAAAAGAACCAACGTCTCTGGTCCTCCAAGTCATGGAACCAACAAGTACGCGCCCACATGCTACACTTTCAACAACTCCAACGCCTCAACCTTCTCTTTAACCACTCCAAAGTCCTCTGCGTTTCTGCCGGTGCTGGCCACGAGGTCATGGCTTTGAACAGACTCGGAGTGGCTGATGTCACTGGTGTCGAGCTGATGGATTCGTTGCCTTTAGTCAGCAGGGCCGACCCGCATAATTTGCCTTTTTTTGATGAGGTGTTTGACTTGGCGTTCACGGCGCATTTGACAGAGGCGTTGTTTCCATCACGGTTTGCTAGCGAGATGGAGAGGACGGTTAAGAATGATGGGTTGTGTGTGGTTCTTGTGGAGCAATGCGGGGTTCAAGAGCTGAAGGAGATCGTGGGTTTGTTTAGAAAGTCGAGGTTAATTGATGCAGTTAATATTACGTTTATTGGGTCTAATGTAACTCGGATTTTAATGAGAACAACTAGAGTTTCTGCTTGAGTGTTTGAAAATTGTTCATTTCATTCTTTATTTGTTGTAGAGGCAATTGAATTATGCCCTGTTGCCGTTAAAATGGTTTTCCCAACTTTGTAATTTAGAATTAGCTAGATTGGTTTACATGGTGTTTTAGACATAATAAAGTGTATCGGCTGACTTTCTGGAGTTGTAGTATACTTCTGCTTTAATCAAAACTTGATGAGAATAAAATTTGTATTTCTATAATTTGTAATATCGTGGCAGTGTTATTGACTTATGCTGATTGTGGCCTTTGCAAATTTGAAGGAGGTGAATGCTGCATGTTCTTTGATGATAAAAATCATGCTCTGACTGGAGCTAATTAGGTTCTTCAGTATGAGGATTAAGTTACTGCTCACCTTTGCATTTATCAAGTTAGCAATTGGAATTTTCAGCATTTGAATTTAAGCTCTTTAATGAATATGTGGGTGAATGCACAGTGCTGCAGTAAGTTCAATTTCTAACTCAAGGGACAGGCTTCATGCTTCCCATTTGGTGGATTTATACCATGTAAGTATAGCTTATATCTTTTTTATGCATTATTGTAGTTATTGTTTGAGAAGTAAGAAAATATGAATGTGCCAGGATTCAATTGTTTTGTTTATATTATGACCAGATTTTTTAATGATAGTTTTTTGGAACCATGAATAAATTGGATTAGAAACTCATGAAATTTAGAATCGAATCATGTTTTCATGTTAATGGCTTAATGAGCATAGACTTGCTTGTTTACTTATAGACATTTTTGTTGGTGATGCTGCATTTCATTCTCTACATTCAAAATTATACACTTATGTACAAACGTTGGAGATAGTTTGGGAGATGGTGAAAAAGAATATGTAGGAACTTGAGTGCTGGAGTTTGATATCATTATTTTCCATACAAACAAAAAGGGACACCCATTCACAGGACACAAATGTAACTCTCCCCACTCTCTTGTGTTTGATTTGAGTAGTAGCCATTTTAAGATCCTTAGATTTCTACATAAGAGGGGTGCTTTTGATTTTATCCCCCCTAGTTACCGATTGAAGTTTTGCTACTACTTGTTTTCCTGTCAAAATGAGCATAAACTTCTCTTGATTATTGAATCTGTCCGTATTTCTGTATGTCGTGTGGGTGTTCAGACATATGTCAGAGAATATGATCTTCTATATTTTTATTTTTTTCATGCAAGTAAGTCTGATTGTGGTCAAATTTTTTTGGGTAATTGGGGACCCCACCGTATTGAGTGAATAGGTAAACCCAGAACAAAGTAACCCGACCCATAACCACTGTATCAAATATGTCAAAGTTTTACAAACGTGGTAGGAACTTAAATCCAAACCTTTTCTCTGAAAATTCAATTGCTCAACCAATTTTGCTGACTCTTAGGGGTCATTGTGGTCAATTTTCACTTCAAACTGATGCCACATTTTCCACCATGAGTTTCCCTTGGTCATACTTGAACCACATTGTTAGTAACCTTATTAGTCAACTGCGTTCAAAATAGTAGGGTATTTTTCTTTTTTCTTTTTCCTTCTTTTTTGTTATACTTTTACCCTTCCCTATAGAGATGGGACCATATAAAGGGTAGCCATAGGGAAGGGCTATTGGCTGAAGAGAGTTTTCAATGATACAGCCAGGAAGTAGCCACAGAAATAACGACAGTTCTAGTTAACAAGGAAACTCTGACGGCTACCCAGTGGTGGACTTTGCTGCTTTTCTGGCCTTTATATTGTCTCTTGTATTGTTTCTGTTGAAGTTGCCCCACACATAACAAATTCTGATCAATTTCAGGTACAAAAAGAACATCAGTGATAAGTTTTGTACTGATGTTCTTTTTGTACCTGTACAACTACAGTTTCGGGACATGGAAACTAGTTTGGCATAAGGATTTAAATTTCTCGTGGCAGTATAATGTTAGGCAGCGGCTGGTACTACTAGTTGGATATCAAAGAAAGAAAGATGGTGTTTTCCATTTCTACAGCTTGCACCTATTGACTCTTTAGCCTCAGCCAAACGGCAAAACCTGAAGTGAATTTACTGCAATTGTTTTAGAATTTGCCTAATATATTCCTAGGATATTAGAATTCTGAAAATTGATGTTATTGAAGTTTAAGACTGTATATTATATAACAATCAGGTGTCGTAACAAATGAAGTAAATATATCAGAGCTGAGGAAAAAGACAGGTGACATAAACTATACAAAGGGAAACACTTACAATCTACAGAATGAGAACACTTAGAAACTATTCTATCCGGGACATCCTATAGGAACAGAGAAAAGTTAACAATCTATACTAACACAATTGCTTACATTGCTAGGTCATTAACCAGCTCTTAGTAATGTGAGACTCTGCAATCTTGATGTATTAGGAAGCCCTGCCATCTCCTAAAGCTTGAGAAATTCCATGAATCACAAACTTTTTGGACGAAAAGATGTCAGGTGCAATGATTTGCTCTCTATTGACACATAATCCTTGGGTAGAGTTGACCCCTCCAGTGATTTCAAGATCTTGATGGGTAACCAAAGTTCTCAATAATGTTTTCTCAGGCAAAGAAGCAAGTTCTTTGAAAGTAAATCTTTGGGGGAGTATATGAAATCTCACAATTCTATCTAGCAATGGAGAAGGAGATGTTACAAAAGAGAACTCTAGCGGAGCAAAGATTGTTGTCGAATTTAGGTTCATGTGATCTTCGAGAATCCCATCAAGAACAGAATGCAATCCAATTGCAAATGAAACAAAACCATTTGCGCTTAGCAAACGGATAATTGGGTTCCATTCGAAACTAATCTTGGAATCAGAAACCAGTCTAGAATTGGAATCACATATCGGTGATTGAATGTAATTCGAACTTTGGAGAGAATCTTGAGCATTAAGATAAGAAAATGGCTGGAGAACTCCATGAATTGACAAGGGTCCTTCAAGAATCATATCAGGATGTGACAGTGGGACGTTATTAATCTCTAGAAGTCTTTTCTTTGCACCAATCTTGGTTATGGCAATCTTCTGTCTATCAAGAAGGGTAGGCAAGCAACTACCTTGAGGCTTCTCAAGCAGGTCATTCATGGAAAGTTTGAGAGGAGAGGTGTGGTACTGAAGAAGATCTTTAAAGAGCCAGGGAGGGTGAGAGGTGTTGGAGATGGCAGAATCTTTGATGGCAAAGATTGTTGAGTTCGGAGAAGACAGGAAGATTTCAGGCGAAACCTGGAGAAGAGTGGCGATGATGTTGAAGCCTGATGTTCTAAGAGCTCTAGAGGCGTTCAAAGAGAGGCGGTAGGTGGTGGGATTAGTTAGTGGGGTTGCATCGTCGGTGTGATGGACTGCTGTTGAGATTGCCATGAAGGCCAGGACTGCTGAGACGGTGAAGTAAATTGGTGCCTGCAACCATTCTGAGCAAGAAGGCGACATCGTTATGGTTTAGACTGAGAGGAGAAAGTGCATTTGTAGCCCAGATTTTCTCAGGGAAGGGGTTTAATGCTTCCTGGTTTGTGTGTGATCGTGGGAAGGGAAATGGGAAAAGGAAGGAGGCCCGTTGAGAAAATATTTGGAACAAATACGAGGAGCATGCTAGTCTTCAATTTGATGAAGGGAAATTTAAGCGCTAATTAATTCAACTTGCAATCCTTTTAATGTTAAACTTGAAAATTTGATTGGGTTTTTAGAAAGAGTTGCTAACTGCTTCAAAAGCTTCATTTTGTGGCTTGGACATGGATGCGGAATTTTGTTTTATTTCATTTGAAAGATGTTATAGGCCAAATAACTAAGTCCCACCTAAAGATTGTTGATTTCTCAAGTTCCTATCCTTTAACTATTAAAATTTCATTTACTCACAGATTAAAATTAACAAAACTCTAACCCCTTAAAATTTTATTTCTTTTTCCTTATAAATCCTAAAAACTAAAAATTTTTCCCAATGTCAGGTTTTAAAAAACAATATTTTCCCCCTATGGCTAGGTTTCAATTTTAGGCAACATCTTCAGCGCCATCGTCGACAACCTCTCCCTCCCATTGCTTCCTCTTCATCTGACAATGTCTCTTTTGTCATCTCTCTCTCCTCTGACTAGTTATTTAAGCCGAGAAGACAAAGAGTTTCATCGAGAAGATGAAGCTCTTCGTCTTCCCTGAAGAAAACGAGGGATCTCATCTTTATCTAGAAAGATGGTCACCTTCCCAAAAAAAGATGAGTCATCTAGATAGAAAAAGACAAGTTATTTTCTTTTGACAAAATGATCATCTTCTTAGACAAAGATGAGATCGATGAAAATCTTGTCTTTGTTTAGGAAGACGATTTATCTTTCTAAACAAGTAATGTACAACCGTCAAAGGGAGAAAAGACATTGAGAAAGACCATTGAAGAAAAAGAAACCATCGGGAGAAAAAATCGCCAGAGAAAGTGATTGGATATTGAAATATAAACCCTAGAGAGGAAATGTGATTTTTTAAGGAAGAGGAACTGTCAGGAGGGAAAATCACTAGAGGAAGTAACCGAATATTGAAGTGTATAACCTAAGGGATAAATGTGAGTTTTTAAAAATTGGTTTAGGGGAAAATTGTTACTTTTTAAGGTTTTGAAGAGGAAAAAAAATAAAATTTTAGTTTATGGATGGGTAAATGAAATTCTCAAAATTAAAGGATGAAAATTTAAGAAAACAATATCCTTTGAGCGGGAATAATTCCTTTGGCCGATGTTACATTATAAAACTTTTTGTCAATCAAATTCATGAAACGACATCCAATGAAATGATAAACTATAGTAATAACAATATATATATCAAGTAAGCATGCATGTTGCAACCTTTCACCCGAAAGTAACAATACTCTAAAATATATATCATTAATATCTCGTGTCAACGTAGGAAAATAATAACTTTATATCAAACCGAAATCAATGTTATCAAATCTCTAATGAAACAATGTGAAAAATCGATTTCGAATTTAAATTTGAATGTAACGTATTAGCTTATAACTGGATCTCTTCATCCTATAAATATAAAGAAGACATAAAATAATCTGTCAAGAGATAGTCAAATGAGATCCCTCCAAAAGTATATACATACCCTTGCTAGATATTTTTAGATAATTTTTTTATTTGAAGGACAAGTCTTTTGTAATCACTATATAAACCTTGTCAAAACACTTTCTATGAATATTATAATGGTGGATGTAGATTATCAAATTGTGGGTTGAATTCTGTTAAAAACATTCTCTTTATGTCTCATTTGTGAGGTAAATGAATTATCTCACAGTTTCAATCACTGTTATCCTAGCCCATTTTATACAAAGCTTCACGTTACATTCTTTTAATCGATGACAAAAAGGCATCAAACGAAGCATAACTGTTGATACAGAAACATATCTTTATATGATACTATTTTGTGGGTTGAGCATCATCTTGTGCTATCATCCTCCTCTAGATAATATAAATTCCTTACTATTCAGAAGGGTGAAGGATAGCATAATAGTCAACATCATACCGCGTAACTTAAGAATTGTGATTTCTTAGGTATCTTGTAGCATTAAATGGAGGGAGGGATTACTTTTTCCCTTCAACGCTAGGCCTCCATTATGGGTATGGCTGGATGCTCGCAGTTGCAGACCCAATTCTTAATGTTCTAGGAGTTGAATTGAATTTACAGGGATGACAATGACTTATTCAACCTTCTAGACCCAGCAATACAATTAATGCAAGTAATAAAGTCTGAACTTTGCATCTTTGCCACTTTTTGACTTCTAAAATATATTCTGTTTATGATACCAAGGTCAAATGTGAAATCTAACAACCAAATTCTAGCTTTGGGTTCTTAAAGTCATGATGTGAGTTTTGTGGTGTTCGGTCACGTTTGGAAATTGGAACACCCACCTGCTTCTTGGTTATGGCCTAAAGAGACTTTCTCACAACTCAGAAATATCACAGAACTCGCTGCATTGGATTAAGTCATAAAGAATTTGCTTTTCGTTTATTTTTCTTTTGTTTCTTTTGGTAAACTGACGTTGCTTTCAGAGTTTCTCTGCCACTTTTTGACTTCTAAAATATGACCTGGTTATGATACCAAGGCCAAACGTGAAATCTCCCAACCAAATTCTAGCTTTGGTTTGTAAGGTCATGCTGTGAGTTTTGAGGTGTTCTGTTCCCACACATTTGGAAATTGGAACACCTACTGTTTTTTTTTAAATTATTGGTAAAGACTAAACTTTACTCAAACGGATTTATTTTTTCGAAACCAAACCGATCAATTCAAGTAGGTAAAAGTTGGAATTGTCTCTTTGAGATTGAACTAATCACACCAAACAAGTAAAATCTCAAATTAAGTAAACAAATTTATAATTAATACACCAAATAAGCCAGAAATTTAATATTAAAATATTGTTGTTGGAGAGAATCAGAACGATTACTCTCATGTTTCCTTAACCACTCAGCTTCTTGGTTATGACGTAAAGAGACTTTATCAGAACTCAGAAAAATCACAGAACTCGCTTCAGGAGTCAGGACATTTCTTTCCAAGTTCTGCGACCATCGATCTTGCCATTGTGAAAAGAAACATTTTGCTCAAAGTTGAGAAATATTCCAGTAACAATACATTAGATTAAATCATAAAGAATTTGCTTTTCGTTTATTCTTTTCTGTTTCTTTGTGTAAACTGATGTTGCTTTTAGAGTTTCTTTTGACAATTCATGATGCCATTCCCCATTAACTTTATACCATGTCTCAGATTTTCATTTGAAAGAACAAACAAGAAAATCTTTACTATATAGCAATCTCAATCTAATATTTACATTACGGTAGAAAAAATCTCTGCTAATTCATCGGCTCACATTATATTTTCCTATCAAAATCTCTTCTTCACCCCAACGCAACTTGAACAAAATCAAAGGAGAAGAAAACTATCCACAGGAATCAGAACCACCATGATTGGTCACTTAACATCATCAGTTCTTCTAGTTACTCGGATGTAACAAAAGACAGCTGCAAAAATAGCAGTGACAAGACCACCAATGATGACTCCACCACCAGCCACTGACTTATCAGATGAATGGTGCTTTCCCAGCCGTCTGATCTCCGGAGCCTCAGCTGCTGTGGACTCATCAGATGATGACTCTGAGGGACTTGAAGCAGGTTGATCTGATATTCTAGCTGCCACCCCATTTGTTTCGTCCTCTTTCTGATACTTGACCAATGATGGGTTCACCTCAGATTTCTCAGCCGTTGTTTGCAACCCCAAGATCCCAACAACAACAAATAAAACCAGGACAAGTCTAGCCATGGTTAAAGAATATGCAAAGACAACAAAGATTTAGGTATTTGACTTGGGATCTAAATCAGATTTGCCAATGCAAAAGGAAAAGTGATTGAGTGAATCTTAATTTGCTTGCATGTGTGAAGTGTTGGAGGGGAATATATAGAGAGAAAGGAAATGGATGGTTAAGATTATCGGATTTGAAATAAACATATGGTCAATTGAGAAAGAGGAAAGAAGTATCAGCATAGACTGTGGACCCATGCGGTAGTAAAATGAAATTAACAGGGGGAGGTGGAATCTGGTATTGGGAAAGTGACAGAATAGTCATAAGTAAGCTGTAGAGTTGAGTTAAATTAGATTCTCCTAAAACCAGCCACAGCCAGCCACACCCAGAGTGACAATTCAAAGTATTAACTGGATTCCATCCATTTGTTATCTCCTTCCTTTCTTTTCTTTCGATAGAGGAAAGGGCAAACAGTCAGTCTTTTCAATGGTTTCACTAATTCTGCCATCTGCTAACCAATTTCTTTCTGTTCACCCTTTACGTTTGGAATATTTCTCATTTACCACTCAAACTAGGTACCTTTGAAGACCCAAAACTTAAAAATTTATACTATAAATGATAGCAAAAGTTGGTTCAGGAAAATTGAGGGTAGTTGGTGGCAAAACCAGCTGGATGCCGTGGGGTCTACAAATTATCAATGTTAGATCTCACCAACCAGGTGGGCTTCTATATATTCAACAATCGATTGACTCTGTTGACTGGGACTCGCTATAAAAGGCACAATACAAGTCAAGAATTTGGTCCACAACGACTTGCCAAACCAAACAAAGCTAAGTAAACGCGGGAATTCATGTTACTCTGACCATTCCCTCATAAAAAACATGTAATTTTAAATATTATATGGTTTGAATTAGTACAAATTATTATTATTATTATACAATATTTTTTTACTTGAAAGTGTATTGTGACCATCTTATTTTACCACACATAATTAAAATTTATGAACTAGTGTAACAACCATTATAAGTTACAATGGAACTTTCGTTCATGCGAGGTAGTCTTTAAATCTCACATAAGATATATAAAAACAAAAATAATATTATACGTATTCATTTTGAATATACAAATAAATACATATTTATAGGTGTTATCATACGATTAAGCGTTATTTTATTTTTAATTTAAAATTATTTAATCACATGATAACATACATCAAATATGTATCTATTTGTATATTCAAAATAGATACACATAATTATTTTATAAAAACAATGAATAGAATGGATGTATACATTAGCAGTGAGCAAGTCCATATATCTTATTAAAAGATAAGAGGGCGAAATCAAAAGTGAAATCCGTCAATTCATATAAGTGAAAACTCATATAATCGGTTATGGTATCTCATTATATTTTTGTAAAACTTATCTATCCGTAACTTACAAGGTTTATTTTTTTTTTTTGAGTGATCAACCTTAAGTTACTTTAAAAATTGTATATAAAATTTCATAAATAATATATTATCATATAATTATATACTACTTTTTTATTAAATCAAATTGTGCATTCTGCACATAATTTTATTGAAATTCAGTTTTGTAAATTTCCAAGAATTTTCAACCAAATTCCAAACCCCAAACAATAAAATAATGCCTGATTCAAACCCAACAAAACCAATAACAATATGTTGCATGCATAGGCGATATTCAGGGATACACAACAAAGCTCCAAAATCTGTGGACAAATCTTGAAACCCTATCGACCCATAAGACTTCAACTCTGCTCTCATCATATTCCTGAGCAGCAGACCAAACACGTGACAAGTCATAGTCTTCTTGCTTTCACTGCCCACAAATGCGATGGATTTCCAAGAGGGATGGAAGGAATATGCGCAGAATGAAGAGAGAAGATTCTACGAAGACTCGAGGAATGATAGAATGGATTGGAAGGTACCTAAGTTAGCGGAAAATTCAGATTAGTGCTGAAGAATTTCAGACAAAATGAGTAGTCGAAGAATGTTATTCAAAATTAGGGAAAGATAACTTTAAAAAATGAAGTTGGGTCGGGCAGCTGAAAAAAGATGGCTATATCATTGACTTCACTAAGGATCCCATGCCGTTTGGCATCTTGAATAAGGGGAAAGATCTATTTCCCACCCAAAGTTTAGCCTAAGATAAAAATCTTACCCACAATAAATGAAATGTCATGCAAATTTTCAGTTAAACACATGGGTAAAATATCATTTTACCTATAAACTTAAAAAATTTAAATTTTACTATTTCACCCTCCAGGTTTTAAAAACTAACACTTTAATCCATCCTCAAAGTTTGAAAAGTTTAGATTTCACCCCTAGGGTTTGCTTCCTTCTCCGACCACCATCATTCCTACCGGCGGCCAATGTTTTCCACTGATCTTTGATCTCCAACTGCAAAAGACAACGAAGGATGACCCTTTGTCTCTCAAAGCTGCGCAACGAAACGTTGTCCAAATCGAAAAGAAGAGACGAATGACGACATTTCATCATCCTTCGTCGCATCGTCCAGAAGTAATGACATGTTTGGATGACGTGACGAAAGATGATAAAGCGTCATCCTTCGTCTCTTCTTCCAAATCTGAACGACGTTTTGTCATCTAAATCTGAATAACAAAATGTCATTTTTCGTTGTCCTTTATAGTCAAAGATGGAAGATCAATTGAAAGCATTGATCGTCGTTCTAAATGATGGTGGTCGTAGAAGAAAGCAAACCTTAGGGGTGAAATCTAAACTTTTTAAACTTTAAAAATAAGTTGAAGTGTTAGTCTTTAAAATCTGAAGGGAAAATGATAAAAATTTTAAAGTTTTAAAGTTTATAGGTAAAATAATAATTTTACCTCTATCTTTAACTGAAAATTTGGATAACAGTTATTCTATGGATAAGTATTTAACTTTTCCTCTATCGTAGATACGATTTCTGGATGATGCTAAAATTTGGGTGGGAAATTGTTATTTTCCCCTTGAATAAAAGATTTGCATCGGCTGTCCACAATCCAAGATGTCACCCATCACTTTTTTAATCTCTCTATACGAGGCTTCGTGCATTAGATTGCTTCCGTAACATCTAAATATTTTTTAATAATGTACAATGGACCTACAACATTGTCTGATTATTTTTCTCCATAAGATCTATATTGTGCTTGAGGCAGTTCTTACATTGTAAAGGCCAAACGACTTTTCCCACCCAAGTTTAAGTGTATTTTTGAAGTTGTATCTATGAGATTTGAAAATCTAAAAATCTTATCTATTCATTACAAATTTAAATTAAGGTTAATGATAAAACTATTATTTAATTAAAAAAATTAAGGTTTTATTTATTTGGCCCCCTTAGTTTGAAAACTCATAATTTTTTCATTTAAAATTTAAAAAAATCAAAATTTCCCCCTTAAGGTTTGCAAACCGTAGCCAGAGATAGTCATCTCTGGTGGCATCAAAGTGTCTGAGACGAAGACACTTTGACAAAGACAATTTCATCTTCGTTGGAAAAAATAGGTTTTGTCGATGGTTGGGAAGTGATCATCTGAAGTTTTAATGGTTGATAATGGTCTAAAATTTTGTTGTTTTCTAACTTTTGCCAAAAACACATAATTCTCAGATAGAATACATGTGCTGATACATTTCAATAAAAGGGATTTGTTAAAAGGATGAATAGAAACATTTTAAATAATGTTAGGTGTATGCTAATTGATTTCAGATTGAGTAAGAAATTTTGGATGGAAGCAATAGCAAATACCTACTTTTGAATAAATAGGTCACCCATTTTTATCCTTGAATTTTTAAACACCCACGGAAAATTGGACAAATAAGCTATAACATTTAAATCATCTAAGACCTTTTGGATGTTTAGTCTATAAAATCAGGGGAACTTGAATCCAAAAGCCCTTTAAGGCAATTTTTCTGTATACCATATAGGTGCAAGGGGTTATAAGGTCTGGCTAATAAATTAAAAGAATTGTATTATTAGCAGAGTTGTTGTTTTAATGAACTGATGTTTTCATAAAGATCTCTTACAAGTTAACAATGGTATGCAGAGTTTTGGATAGCCTAAAATTGAGGTGGAGAAATATGTACTCCCCAACCAAAACCAAAATCAAATGGTGGATAACACACTTGATCAAAATACAAATGAAATTTATGCTTCAAAATTGTTCAAATCATTAAGAAACTAACGACAATAAGGAAGTATCTCAAGCTACATTGAGAATCAAAACTAAAGATAATTAGAATGTTGATCTTTCCGATTATCTCTAGTCTAGGAATAGTATTTAAAAAAAAAAAAAAACCCGCCTCTAGATTTGCTCAGGCTGATATGATCTCTTATGCCTTGTAAATTGGTGGAGTTATTGAATTAGGAGGACCAGTTAATTTTAGGTAGGCATGTCAAAGTAGAAATAGGCTTGAATGGCTAAGAGCCATGGACTAAAAACTGAGTTCAGTTGAAAGGAACTGGACATGGTCCTTAGTGGACACACTTGAAACTAGAAGGTAATAGGATATAAATGGGTTTTTAAGAAAAAAATATGGAATACTTGACATTGAAAATTTTAGATTTAAGGCTTAAAGTAATAGCCAATAAGTTCTCACAAGTAGAGGACATTTATTATCATGAAGTTTCTTTTTTTTTTGTTTACCTGTAGTTAAACATCCTTTCATAAGATTAATGTTGTTTGTTGTTGTAATGCTTGATTTAGAATTAGAACAATTAGATATCACAATTTCCTTTTTATATAATAATCTAGAAGAACAAATCTATCTAGAACAACTTGAAGGGTCTATAAAAAGGGGTTTTGAAAACAAAGTTACTTTATGGACTAAAACATTCTCAAAGCAATGGTATAAAAGATTTTATGAGTATGTCTTATCTTTGGAGCTCTCTAGATGTAGCTTTGGCCATTGTGTTTATTTTCAAAAGTCAAATAAAAATGGTTTTGTGTATTTACTCATTTATATATGTGACATATTAATTGTTTTTAAAGATATCAAAGACTTATATAGGTTGAAAAACTTGTTGAAAATTAAAGTTGACATAAAGAATAGAGGCCCTCTAAAAGAATTTTAGAGATGGATATTAGAAGGGATCGAGATAAAAGAATTTTTATATTATTATAATTTGATTATATTAAAAATATCTAAGAATTGTATTGTACAATAAATGGATATTATGAAAACATATTTTGAACTGAAATTTATAATAGGTGGATTATCTTTTAAAAAAAAGGAAAAGGACTATTTTCTATCCAAATTTTAGACTCTTCTTAAACCTACACCCATGGGAGATGAAAAACCCTAACTCCTACCCATGGCCAAATTGTTGTCCAAAATTTCAGTTAGAGACAGGGGTAAAATCATTATTTTACCTATAAACTTTAAAATTTTATCATTTCCCTCTTCCAGATTTTAAAAACTAACACCTCAACCCATCCTCAAAATTTGAAAAGTTTAGATTTCACCGCTAGGGTTTGCTTCCTTCTCCAGCCACCATCAATGACCGACGTATTCCACTAATCTCTTATCTCTGATTATAAAAGAAGATGAAGGATGACCCTTCGTCTCCCAGATCTGGAAGAATAGACAAATTCGAGTCTTGATGATGTGATGAGCGACGAAGGATGATGAAGTGTCATCCTTCGTCGTCTAGGTGGTGTGACAAAGAGATCTTCTTCTCTTCGTCGCACCGTGCAACAAGGAGATGGAGATCTCTTCATCGCACCACCGTCGTCGCACCAGGAGAAGGAGGAGGTTGAAGACGATATTGGAGGATGAAGTTGAAGAATGGGGGTGAAACTGCTATTTTTGAAAGTTATGGAGGGCGATTGAGTCTAAAAAAATATGGAAACCCTAGGTTTGGGGGTGAAAATGTTACTTTTTAAAGTTTAAAAACTTTAGGTAAAGGTAAAATGTTAATTTCTAAAATTTTGGGGGGGGAGAGTAATAAACTTTATAATTTTTTAATATAAATAGTAAAATTACTATTTTACCCCTCTCTTTAACAGAAGTTTTGCTATGGGTGGAAGTTAGAGTTTTTAATCTCCTATGGGTGTAGGTTTGAGAATGGCCTAAAATTGGGGTAGGAAATAGTCCTTTTCCCTTAAAAAAAATTGAGTTTATGAAGAAATTTCAGTACCCTCATATGATTGGCAATTTAATGTAAGCAATGATGGACACTAACACGATATTACATGTGCTATTAATCTAGCTAGCGGATTTATGGGCAAATCAAGCAAAGAGCATTCAAATGCAACCAAATTGCTACTAAGATATCTAAGAGGTTTATGTGGTAATGGTTTAGTTTACTATGTTGATAGTACTAACCATTATCTTGTTAAAGGTTTTTGTGATTTTGATTATGTTGTGGATTTGGACAAAAGAAGGTTATTGACAGGCTATGTTTTTATATTTTGTAGTAATGTTATAAGATGAAAGAGTTGTTTGCAATATATTGTTACTTTTTTAACAAGTGAAGCAGAGCATGTGTCATTGACAAAAGCAATTAAAGAACCTTTATGACTCAAAAGGATTCACAAAGTAGCTTGATCTTGAAGGAAGTGTACCAATAATGTACTATGAATCACAAGGTGTTAACCATCTTTCAAAGAATGGTGTTTACCTTTAAAGAGTAAAACACATTGATGTGAGACTTCATTTTTGTGAGAAATATTGTTGCGAGTGGCCAAGTGAAGGTGAAGAAAATTTCAACTGAAGTAAGTCCAAGTGATGTTTTGATTATGTTTGCGTTAGTGTGTAAGTTTAAGTCTGTCTTAGGCTTATTCAAAATTGGTTAGGTTTAATATTGTTTGAGTATGCATGGATTATTTTCTAGAACAAAAGTTATATTGAAGTTTAAGATTAGGTAATGTGTGCTATACTTATTTGTCTTTAAACTCTCATTTAAGGGAAAAAGAGTCATCACCCGTAGTGGGATAAAACAGTCATTTCCTTGGATAAAATATCTAATAAACATGGGTCTATTCACTCTAAAGATTTCAAGAAATTTTTTTCTCTCTTGATCTTGTTATTTTGTGAGAAATTTATTGTGTTGATTGATTTTTTTTGTAGAATCTATAATCTGAATAGTCTATAATGTTTAGATAGAGTGATTGAGATTGCATATTATGTAATTTACTAGATTGATAATAACTCGATTAGAGGATATTCTCTTATTTAAATGTTGGATTTTTTTTATCAAATTTGAAGGAAGTAAGTTCTAACCTCCATCGAAGTGAGTTGTGAGAATGCAATCAAAAGGAATAACGCCTGAATTGGATGGCCCAATATCGGTCTTCGGTTGTGAGCCATGAAACGATTGTGGCCATGGGTTTGAAGCTGTGGTGGTGGAGCTGTATGTGGTTATAATGTGGTAAAATTTAAAACAGTATCCTGCTCTGTGCTAGCTGCTACTGCCTGTTGCTACATTCCTTGTAATCTTGTTTATCTTAGGTTTAGGTAACATCAGCCCCCGACTTATTTCTTCAATAGCTATAGTTCCCATCCCTTATTTGGGCTTGCAACCTTCATTTGAACCGGAAAATCGAGGGCTGCCTGCCTTTTCTCAATTCAGAGAATCCTTTTTCTTAAATTTTCCAAGTGAAATCAAGTCACCAAAAACATAACACCCAAATGAAACAACTAAAATAGTAATATAGAATCAGGTTTTAAATTTGGGTAAATTTACAAAATTAACTGGGAGAGGATTTGTGGATTAGATTTAGCTCTATGACCCCAAAAATATTGAAATAACTAAAATATATATATATATATAAATCAGGAGACATAATTGACTTGATATAATTTGTTATGGTGTGTCTTGTGATTAAGTGATTATATTGTCAGGTCGAGGCTAAATTTGACTTATTTGGATGAGTTTACTCATTTTTATTGGGTGCAGTGTGTTGCATATGTATATGTTTAAATCCTACACTGTTTAAGTATAAGGCTTGTAGTGATTTTCCAACACAGGATGCACAACTCCTCTACTATATCATCTTCTTTCTTGGATTTATATAATTGATATGTCTTTTCTTAGCGGAGCAATTATTTTCCATACAAACTTTGATTAAATGGCAATTTTTCACCCTTTGAATTTGACAAAAAAAAATTATTTTTCCACATGTTATCCATTTTGTTAATAAAACCATTAACATGAAAAGATAAAAAAATTATGTTGTATGAAAAATTTTATTTTCTCTTTTCCCCTTATTCATTATATTTGCTTTTTTTCCTTCTTCTTCATCCCTTCTTGCCACTAATAATAAAGTCAATTGATTTTTTATGTCTTGTCAGATTTGACTTAAATTGATTTCTTAGAAATCAGATATAATCTCTAACAACATTGATACGACTTATAGAGATGTCAAATAGTTGGATTTATCCTACAACTTTCTAAGGCTAAATCTGTTCTTTCTATTGATAATGACTATATTGGTCTTTCTTTTGTTGTGTCTCTATTATTATTGTTGATATCTATTTTCTCTTCGTGATCATATGTCATTTCTATCTTATGTCGATTTTTCTTTACTGTTATGTTTTGTTTTGTTTCCCACTCCACTCTAAATCCTCTAACTTTGTTGATGACAACCTCCCTCTTGTCACTCTTGTCCCAACTGACACAACCTCTAGCACTCTCACTCGAGAATTGTGATTGATGATGGAGATTAGAGGTATTTTCATAATTTGAATGAAAAAAATAAAAACAAATTGGTAATTGACAATTGTACTAAGTATTCAACATAGTATGTAATTTCACTAAAAAGGGTGGGCTAATAAGTTACCGTGAAATCAAACAATTTTCATTAACACAAATGGATAATGGATAGACAAATATACTTCTCAAATTTAAATGTTGGGAAATCATAGTTTCATCTAAGTTAGGAGGAAATATTCATATGACCTTTTTCTTTTGTTGTTCCTGCTCCAAAAGAGCTTGTTTAATCGTGAGAATGGAGATTCATACTCATAAGCTTTTGCTGTTTTTGTCTCTCAAGTGATTTAGGATGAAAAATGATGTTTGATTAGTTGGAGAATTCCTCTATTTCTGACATTGACGTATGCAGGCTGGTGCACCTATTTCTGATGCATTCGTATCTTTCAACTTGTTTATTGTGAATTTCCAAAACTATCTCTTGTATATATGGTGTGTGCTATGTATGAATACACTGATGAAATGGATGTCTCTGCATTTAGGCCATCTGCCTCCCGATGTGTTAAATGGGTTCAAAAGTATAGCGTAAAATGAAACCTTTTTCATTGGACTCTCTCATTGTAATACCTTCCATTTCTCTGTTAGTGTAAAAGCATGAGTTGAGCAGGCTTCTGCTATTTCATCCTTTGTAATATGTGTTGTTTTCTCTATCTACACAACCTGAATTAGTGTGTTTAATGTTTTTTATTTTTTTTTCCTGTGGAGAAGTTGTGCTGACTGGTTTATTAGATTCGCTCGAAGATGAGCCCAATTATTTTCAGTGCTGAGTGGTAGTAGCTGTTGTGTGATCTAAAGCTATAGACTTTGACCATATGAATTAGTTGAAAGGAACTTGATTCGTGTTTAATGTTTTTCATGGTGTATGCTGATTCTAAGCCGAATTCCGGGATGCTTTTTGTTTTAGATTTATTAATGAGTATGGCTTTGAAAACTTTAAGATGCTAAGGCACCTATCCCTTAAAATCTTCTGAAGTCGATTCTTTCATATTGGATGACAGCCAACACCGCATTAATGTCTCTGCTTCAGTTTTTATGACGGATAAAATAATTGGCTTTTTGTACCACATGTCCAATCTACCTCTTTCACTCAATTCCAATCAAGATTCAGTCATCATTTAACATATTAATAAGCGAATGTTGATGATTCACTTGTTCTTTGGCAAATGACAAGTTAAGCCTTGAGTGACAAGTTAAGCCTTGAGTGAACTGGTTTGCCAGCTATCATCTAATAATGGAGTGGATGCATATCATTTCGGATTAGACAGGCATCAACTCCACTAGTGTCCACTCTACTCTCTGTGTGTTTTGCTTTTAAATTATTAATCTGCAAAAAGCACCTTTTTTTAAAGGCAACAAGTGATTCCGAGCGGCAAGCGCTCTAGCAGAGCTCAATTCTCATAGTCATAGACAACATTTGACCCCATTTCCCACAAACAAAAGGTATATTAATAAAGGGTCCACATGCTAAATTATGTTGACAACTTTAATTATTTTAAGCATCCCATTTAACACATGGTTCCAGGATTTCACAAAACCCTGAATTATTTTGTCTACTTTACTGGGTATTCAAACACTTCTCTTTTACAATTCAAGTCATTGATGGGAAATTATTACATGGCATAAGTGATTACAGTATTATTTTCTGACTGATTTCCGGTCAAGAAAACTGATCTAACTTCATTGATGTTTTTCGGATTGGCAACTTGAAATTTGAAGCTTGAAAAGCCATGGCGTTTAATCTTCTCACTTTCGCTTCTTAAAATAACTGTTAAGAAGCCATTTTTTCAAACTATTTTGTTGGTACTTTTAAATCTCAACTGATAAAAATCGTTAATGCTCAACTTATGAAAAGCAATCCTGCTTTAGCAACCTTAATTCTACCCTCTTTAACCTTGATTGAATGTTGTATTTTTGCCATAAACTGGTCCAGATTGGTCAACAACTTAGCTGGCAAAACTGGGTTCTGATCTGTCAGCTTGTTTTCATCCATCGGTCCCTTGTACTTTTGTTTTTTGCATTATACTAAAAAGGATTTTACCCCCGCAAAGCCACAAATACGACAAATCATTTTTTAAGAGATGAAGCTTCATTCCTAGTCATCACAAGACCCCTGGGCTCCAACACCATAATTATCTGTCGGCGATATCATAAACCATGCCCACACATGTGGATTAACTCGAATTCAAAATTCATTTCATTATATTATCAATATAACCAACCCTAGTTTTTCCACTTGATTTATCTCAAGTGTCCATATCTACCCCCTTTCATGCACAGGGGAGACTAATTTTTTACCAGGTTTAGGGTTCCCATTCCATTTAATGATAAGTTGTATGGTTGGTGGCAAACTACTAAAATTTTAGAAATTCGAAATCTGAAATAACATTATTCTATCGAACTATTATACAATCTACTACCGACAACTAAACATGGAGTACATGTCTATGACTATGAGCTTTCCACCCCCTTTTTTACACAATCAAAACACCACCATCTATTTATTCAGAGCCAAATAGCCAAACCCAACCCACCAACTAGTGGCGGTGATGCACACACTCAGTGGGAGTGACAGGGAACCTGGCGGCGTCGGTGCAGTAGTCATAGAGGAGGTGATTGGCTCTAACCCACAAGAGCTGGTGATTTTGGTGCAAACTCAACTCAGACATTGTTGGCTCATCCCACCAGTACCTTTTCTCACCACTGCTGCTACATTTCTTTACATTATCAGCTGCTGCCACTGATACTGGGCATTCGCACGCATCAATTTCAAACCCAGTGTATGAGGCTATGAATGGAGCATGGCTCCAGTCAGTTTTCACCCGCCCACCTTGTGTAGCCCAGTCATCCGCATTCCATATTGAACTGTACACGCCCATCGGTTGATCCTTGGGAAAGGGAATCCCTTTGTGTTCCAAGTTGCTGTGCACTCTAATTGGGGTCTCATCCACCATAAATCTGAACAATATATCACATGACAAAAATCACAAACATGTTTATATAGATATTACGCAATTCATTTCGCAAAGACCTAGGTTAAATGAGAAATTTGTTTTTACCCCACTACACAGAGGAGTCTTTTGGAATGATTAAGAAACTGGGTGGTCACTGACATGTACGGTATTGCGATAAGCCACGGTGATTGAAGAAGACATTACAGAGTATACATGTTTCTCTGTAGATCTGAAGGGGCATGTATAAGACTTCCAAGATTCGTTCCCTTTTTTGTGGCTTTGTTTTTCCCAATGGAGCTTTCTATTATTATACCAACCAAAATCTAATGTCACCCACTGTGCATACATGACTCATGTTAAAGAATTCCTTTATGTTACTTCACTTGACATTGATTAAACTGCACTATTCCCCTCCCAATCCCATGGTCCCCTTTATTTAGAGCACATCTATAACATATATAATATTATGCTTATCTGTTAATGCGTTCTTTAGTACAGAAGAAATGAAGGGTGCTTACACAACTTGGCGTTGGTTCCATAGGAGGGAATAAGTGTGAAAGTCCTTGGTGGGGTCGAACCAGAGGTCCAGCCTCTGCTCCCTATTACCTACGCCATTCACATACACATTGGTTTGAACCAGGTAAGGTTCGCCTGTGGTGTTCCCCAGGAACTCAAAGTCAAACTCGTTGTGATTTGGACCGTCTGATGACATCTGTGTTACGTAACAGAAAAATCAGACTCAGAAACATGTCGTGTTCAACACACAAGTAATAATTATCACTGAACAAGAGAGTAAAGGATATTTATGGAGTCTGACAGTTCTACAGCTAAGATGGATCCAAATTAAACTGGTTCTGCATGATGATGATTACCCAAACGAATGGAAGAAGAAAACATGTAGCTCAAAGATGGGGACTGAGAGATAAATATGACATTAATGATGTTCACGAGGGTGACAGGAGTAGGTAGCTGGTGCTAGAATAAGTGGAACTAATAATTGACTTGGCTAATAATACTATTTCATGAATCCAGATAGAGCCAAACTTAAGTTTTGTCTGTAAATAAAAGATTTTCAAAGGGTTGGCTAAATTCCTTTAACATTATTGAATCATGTGCCCCCCCAAGCAGTAGATAAGCTTAGTTATTACCAAATATTTACTAGGTAAATAAAACGAGTTAAGATAAAATAATATTCAATATGGGGCTAATATGAAGAAGAGGATGACAATATTTCATTCATTTTCTGTGAGACATGAAAAATACTCACATAGAAAGCAGTAACAGTTCCAGCAGAGTCACCCTCAACCAGTTTAATTTGCATTGAGACTTTCCCAAACATATATTTGCTCTTGGATGCAAATCCGGCACCTGAAATCAGCAACTCATTATATTTAGCATTACTCTTAAAGCATAACTCAAATGAAACCCAGAAAACAAAATGAGTAATGAGCTGTTTCAAAGAAGAATCAATAGAATAAAAGAGCAGAGTGAGCAACATAATGCATAAAAGATAAGTCAATGGTCCTGAAACACAAATAGAAGTGTTATTTACCAGAATAGTTATCAAGCTTGAGCTTGAGAATGTCCCCTTCTTGAGTAAAATGATCAAAAGCCCAGCCTGGCTGATATAGCTCTTCAAAGTTTCTTGAGCTAACGAAACCAAGCAAAACAAAACCCACAAAGAAACTCAGAATCAGAGACATTTTAACCATTGGAGAGAGAAAGAGGGAAGGAGGGAGGTAAATTGGAGCTTCTACTCTGAAATGCTCTCTTGAGCTTGAGGATTCACAGAACACTCTGATTTTATAGCCGAATTCTCTTGGCTTCCACAACAAGCACCATTCACTATCTTATTGGCCACGTCATTCGGATTCCTATGCC
The DNA here is from genome assembly GCF_011075055.1 of Mangifera indica. NCBI lineage: Eukaryota > Viridiplantae > Streptophyta > Magnoliopsida > Sapindales > Anacardiaceae > Mangifera > Mangifera indica. The sequence goes on along the minus strand of NC_058150.1, from coordinate 6,882,255 downwards.
ATGTAATATCCCACGTAAGATTGAAGACCCTAATAAATTGACAAACAAGCTAAAATTAAAAATGTAGCCGTTACTATGCATGAATTAGGCATGACCTGGGTAAAGCTGTGCACTGTGGACACGGTGGGTCTGCATTTTGTACGACATGTCGCCGTTTAAAGTAAGAGATGGATTAGAGTACAGATCCAAACCAATAGAATCTTAACACGTGGTAAAGACAGCTGTTTCACTTATGTGTCCAGTTGTCTGTGGCAGTATAAATTAAAATTTTTTTAAAAAAAAGGTCACCCTTTATTACTCTCGAAGCTATATAATTCCCTCTACTCTCTTCCTCCTTGCTTCGTAATTTATTTTTCAGATTCGTAAATACAAAAAATATTAAGATTTCAGTGAATTTATTTAATAAATAAATACAGATAAAATTTTTCATTTAAAAAAATAAATAAATAAATATAATGTGTAAAAAAAGTAGGCGAAGTGGAGAGACAAGTGAGTATATGTATACGAGAATATTCATAAGATTTGTTTAGTTGGAGACAAAAGCCAGCTGGGGGAATGGAATTTAATTCCCAAAATAAAAGGAATGTGGAGATGCGTGGGCTTTTGTTCACAAAAATGCGAGTGGAATTCCTAGAGAGTGAGTTAAGTGAGTAGGTGTTGAAGAAAACAATGAATTGTCATTTTTCATTCAAGTTTTTCACCTATTCAAATTTTAAATTATAAATATTTAATTTTCCTAGAAAAAATTATTAGTATAAAAAAAATTATATATAATAAAAAACAATTAATAAATATATTAAATATTTATAATCTAAAAAAAATTATATATTTTTATTACCATTTTAATGGTTAAATTTAATTAAATCATTGTAATGTAATTTCAATAATATTATCTCACTTTTTTTTGTTAAAAAAAATATTTATATTTTTCTATTCTTTTGATATTAAATAAATAATAATAATTTATATCTAATAATCGTTGTTATAATTGATGTCGAATAAGTCAAAAATCTCGGATACAAACCCTTTTATTTAAAGTGTTTTACCATCCAAACCTTTGGTTGTGACAACCTTAGTAAAGTTTCTTAGACCCACATCCCAACTGTAAAGTTGCATGTGATATTTCGTGGCCATCAAGTACTCAAAATACTACCACTCACTCTTTAATTCCTTTCCTCGCTCTCCCTCTATTTCAAAAGCTGCCACTCCAATTGTTGGATTTAAAATTTAGATCAAAGTCCAAGTCTATGCTACCGAACCCATTGTCTTTTCCCTTTCTAATTAAATCTGTCCTAATCCCAAACATGTGCACGGTATAATTTTGATTCTAAAAATCGATTGTATGGCTTAAAAAGGATCATCAGACTGGAAATTTTTTATAAAAAGAGATTGAAATTTTAAGTGCATACAAATACGGGGCTCTCCACTCCACTCTTTATTTAGTAATTGAGATTTGTAGTTGAGCATTGAAAGCAGTTTTGGAGATGATGATGAAAATTTTTTAAATGGGCAGTTGTTGTTTAATATAAAAAGGAGGCAGCAGAGTAGCTAGCTGATGCTGCATTGCTTGCTGCTTTGGAATTTCTATTTTTGTAAATTAATCATTCAATCAAGGGACAGCCCATCGATTCGTCTCTCTGGTGGGCACTTTACTTTGTAATTTTGTATAGACTAGGCGCATGGCGTGTCCACAGTAAAATTTTTAGAAAAAAAATGATCTCTTCAGTTACATCAATTCAAAAGGACAGGGGAAGGAATCCAGAGTTGCGTAAATCGAAATAAAGAAATCCAATCTTAGTTGCCCCTAGCAATAATAGTTAAAATTGGAAAATGGGTATCTTCCTTGTGATTGAGGTAAATATAGAGATTTGAAAAGACAAGAAATATAAAATATATAATGGGAATATAGGCCAGATTGAATAACTTGACAAACAGACAGGCCAGCCAGACATGAATACGTAAATGTTTATTGATAAAAAAAAAAACAAATAAAATTATATGAATAATAATTTTTAAAATTTGCATTTGATTTGATAAATATGGGTCTATCTATACATTAACTATTAATATTAATTTTTTATTATTATTATTATTATTTTAATATATATTTTTGTAATTTTTAATCTTTTTTCTTTCAAATATATATGTATTCATAAATATTTATAATAAAATGTTTAATATTTATTTTTTAAATTTGTTTTCAATACAATAAATTTTTTTATTTTAGGATAAATTTAAATATATTTTATGTCAAAAGAAATATATATATATATATTAAATTTATGTTCGATAAATAAATAATAAATAAAAAAATCACCCACGAATGCCTATAATATATCCTATTTATTCATAAAAAATTAATATTCACATATACATCTCTAAAAATCTAAAATTTATACTGATATTTCCACGAATTACTTGCAGGTACCACCCATCAAAAATGGCCTGAATGAACAAGGCTTAGGTGCAGGCATCTTGACGTAATTTGATGCATTGCATCTCTCTCACTTCTCAAACTGTGCGACTTGGCTGCCGACAAACAAACAAACAAATTTTTCAACCCAATATATAAAAATTATTATAAACAGAGAAATGGCACGTGAAATGTATATATAAATATTATTATATTAAAGTCACGGTGCTGAAGTACGGTTTGTATTAGGTGACCGCCGGAGGCAGAGGTGGCACAGTTCTCACACGTGATGATTATTTTATTCGTTTTTGAAAGCTGCAGAATTTAGAGATGATCCTGTCTCACGAGATCGTTTGTCCACAAGTTAAACCTCCATTATTGTATAGAGCGGAATTGGAATTTGGAGGCAAGGCAAGCAATTTGGGTTCTTGGGATTGTTCGAACAATTCTCAAGCAATTTGGGATGAAATTGATGGGTTTGGATGGTTGTGTTTGGCGAGTTGTTCCTCCTTAATAACAATCTTCAGTACTAGTAGGACCCATAATAAATTTACATTTGGACGTATCCATCCTTTGGTCCCTTGTTATGTGCCACTGCCTGCCAGTTCATGTGCTTTTAGATTTTATTCAATTTCGTAATATTTCATCTCCATGATGTAATGAATAATTACTGAAATAGCTTTACGGGCACGGCAGTTTCTTTTCCTAGACTTGGGGACTTAAATAATTGTGTGTTGGTAAGTTATGGGCAGATGAGATAATACGTGAGAGGAACATTGCATTCAGCACCGGATAGAGCATGGTTTCATAGGAGATCCAACATCTACTATCGCCTCATAGACGGGTGGTTCAGGTCCATCTTCCCTGATAACAAACAAATTGGAGGTAAGAGCAACCACTAAAGATAATAATTTTAATTCAAATTTAGAAATTTTGATCCCACCAAAAATGAGATTTTTTGATTGAAACAAGAAAGACAATATAGATGAAAACAAAAAAAATCCTCTCATTCGAGGATAAGGTAGGGACAGAGATACATATATCTCTTCCCTACCTTACCCCGTCCCTGTCTTAGTTTTTTTTATATTAATATATTTATTTAAAATACTGATATATCTTTACAATTTTAAATTATTTATATTTTTCAAATTTATTAATTTAGGTTTTTATTGTATTTATTAAAATGAATAATATATGACATTTGTGACATTTTAATTAATAGATCGATTTTAATTTTACTTAATTTTATTATTTAATATATTTATGATTTTTTAAGAAGATATAAAAAAGATTTTTTTTTTTTTGGATACCGAAAGGAGATTTTTTTCATAGATATAGAAAGAAGATTTTTCTTCGCAGGGCTTAAGAGAAGATGAAAAAAATATTTTTCTTTACAAAGAAGAAACAAAAAATCTTTATAATCCATGTGACAAGGATAGAGATAGAGATTGAGATTGAGATATCCTCTCCACCTTTCTCTATTGCCACCCTAACAATCACTACTATCAGGGAAATTATTTAAATAGGGACTTGACCGGAGCTACCACTACAAAATGACATATATCCGTTACTTTGCCCAAGAAAATCCTATTTACAACATCAGCAGGCACAGCAGAAGCTGGATCAGTTGCTTTCAATCCAGGAAATTCAACAACTGAATTAATCAAGTGGAAACAAAATCATGACTGTAATCAGGACATATCATTTCAAAGAATGAAGCAGCTTTGTAATTAAGATTGACAATCCCACAAACAAATTTCCAATTCAAAACATAAAGTGACTACCAAATTATCATATGGAAAAATGGTGGTGAGTGGCAGTAATTGGATTTCAGAAACAACAATGGCAATAGAATTATAAAAGTAGTCACAAACAACAATATTAGAAATTAACAATAACTACAACTCAATTACGTACAACCACAACAATGGAGGAATAAGTATTAAAAAGGCACCAATAATTATCATATAACAAAATTAACGACATTAAAAAAGAAAAAAGGATGCTCAAAACAGGGCATCAGTGCCAATACAGAAAAAATCAACTATGACAGTGGGAAAATCGCGGCAAGTTCAATCAATTAACAAGAGAACTTGCATATTTCTAATAAATGCAGAAGGGTAAAAAATGAGGAAAAAATCTAATAATGGAAGTGGCTTGGTCACAGTAATGTTGTTCAAATTGTTGTGCTATGGAAATTTTGCTGCTTTCTTTGCAGGAGATGCAAATGACAACTAGGGAATGATCAAACTCTCTTTTATTGATTGGTTACTAAATTACAGCTTATTGGAATCCTATGTAAACATAGCCAAATGTAATTTTGACCGAAATTATGAACATGAACAAACTAACAATTATCAAACATATTTAGAAAATCCATGCATGATACACACAATCAGAGAAGGTCACCAGATTTCATAAGCATACCAAGACAGTTATAATCACATATTATAAGCGATGGATGGACCTGAAATATTTACAGGAAAAGTAGAAAGACTATCCCAAAGATCACGTTGACAAATGTGAGTATAAACAAAAGTAATCTAGCAAGAAACATTATCCAAAGAACATAAAATAGTAAACTATTGAGAACTAATATCAATAATTGAAGCAACTACATTGATACAGCAAAATAGTCAAATATTAGGAACAAGAGGATCCTCTTGCCAAATTCTTATTTGCTATATGATGGCTGTTTTTGTAAATAGATAATCCAGTAGAAGCTAACAAATTATGAAAAGAAATCAAAATCATGTCAAGTAGATCTAAATCTAGTAATAGCCATTAGAAACTCTTGTCATATTATTTCATAACCAAAACAAAGTTAGAACAAGGTCAAAGTGAAGAACTACTAAACCACAGCTAATGGAAGTCACTCGTACAAAATTATAATGAAATGCTACAACTCTTTTATTGAGCAAAAAGTAGATGGTCCAGCATTTTATCATATCCCAAGTGACCAGTCATTATAGTTGGCATTAATATATCAATGATATGAAATAGTCTTTTACTGTACAAAAAAGAACCATCTTCAAGTCTTCGATGAAAGATGAGAATTATAGCATACTACATTTCCACATTGTCCCAGTTAATTGATCTCTCTTGAATATCAAATTCTGATTCATGGAGCCTGTCTCGACCTAATCTGCTCATGACAACAAGACCTGAGAAACAATAAGTAAAATGTTAGTTGAACATGAAGATATAATCTCATAGACATCTCTCATATATTTTAAACTGTATATTTTAAAGAAAATTCTTTGCTTGGCATAAGCATATCCTTGTAGATGAAACCGTAAGGAATGCAGCATTATGAATGAGGGAGACTGAGACTTGTACCTTGGATCATTCTGTAAAGTGCTGACCACCATCCATCTGAAGAAACTTCGTATAGTGACTCTTCAATTTCTCGATTCATGGAACCAGTGATGGGTTTTTGCATTGCGTTCGGAGATGCCCTAATTGCTTAAACTGACTACATACCTTGGGTGTAACGATCTCCCCCTGTGAAGGACATCTATTTTTGTTTGAAAGGCGATCCGGTCGACAACGATCGAGAACGGGAGGAAGGATAACTCTTTCTTCGGGGGCATGCAACTATTCTAATTGATTCCCAAGTGGAATGACAGATTTTACATATATTACACGGTAGACCTCGGTGGTGAAGAAAGGATGAACCCATGTATTAATGTTTGTAAGTCTCATATATCTTGTAACAGCAACCGCATGCTTGCATAGAATACATTAAAACTGAAACTTCTTACACATACAAGACATTTCATTTAAGTCCGCAATATCTGTGTATCTACCACTACCTAAAACCTGATATTGAAGATTTGTAATTGAGCGAACTTTCAAGCGCGTAGCCTTCAACACATTGGGGCTAAGCTTCTCCTCCGTCCATAGGGTAACATAGTTAGGGCATTCATCTGAAATTTGAAAAAAGTAATAACACATCTGTTAATAACAAACATAAGGGTAAAAAGACATGTTCAAATAGATAATTAGTATTAACTTCGTACGTACTTGTATGGTTTCTCCTTTCGTAAAACCATCGTTGTAATGTGCTCCGAATGAACTCGACGAGCACGAAGATGGGCAAACCCTGTGCATATTTGACAAGGGCATTAAATGATTTCGCAATGTTAATTGTCATTATGTTATATTGGGGCCCTGCAAAATGTGCCTTACTCCATCGGTGAAACCCCACCTCACGTAGGAGAGCCCTAGCTTGAGGATGCACTGCATCAACAGATTTCATCATTGCCTCAAAATCTGTCTCTATATATGATTTTATAATTTTCCGATATAAACACATAAGCTGTGAATTTATAAATAATATGAGCACTTTATTATCAAAATTTATAAAGTGTTAACCAATGTAAAAAATTTATACATGTGTAAACACGTTACCTGTGAGTCGTATTTGTACTTTGATCGAATGTTACAAAGAAGGTGATGACAACAACACCCATGATATACATTTGGAAAGACTTCAACCATTGCTAAGTATATAGCATGATGTCGATCCGAGATTATTACCAACTCTTGTATTCCATTGATGCATTCTTTAACCTTTGTTAGAAACCAACACCACGTGTCATAATCTTCTTTTTTACTGACACCGAAAGCAATTGGATATATTTGATTATTACTATCGAGGCCTACCGCAGAGAATAAATGTCTCAGATATTGACCTTTAAAAAAAGCAACGTCAATGCAAATAACAGGTCGAATATATTCTTTAAATGCACGAATAAAACATCCCAATGCCATGAAAAAGGCCAAAGGACTATTTCCCACACAAGAATTGTTGTTTTCCCAAGTATCCACCTTTAACTTTGAAAATCTCAAATACTCACCCATGAGTAGTTATTGGCTGTTTGTTTTTTTTTTTTCCCTTATTTGGATCTGTGAATGGACTTACCAACTGTTTCTCTTTTCACAGTACACGTCCGAAAGCTGATTATTTTTTAGTTGTTGTCGGCTTCTAAACAATTGTTGGTTGGTCCTGCACTTGTTGTTGAACATCATCGTCTGATGATTCGTCTAACTGGAAAAAGTTAACAAATTTATTTTTATTATTATTTTATAATTAAGCAATTGAAAATAAAAATTAAGTAATACAACTAATTGAAAATAAAGATTAAGTATGGTGGATAATACCCTGTACTGATTCTGATGTCTGAACATAAGAATCTTCAAGTCCTGCAATTCGATTATTTAATGATGTCATTTTTTCCTGCATCTCCCCCCGAAGCATCGATGTTTGTCGTTGCCATTGGTCTTGTAACTCCCCTCGAAACATCGATGTTTGTTGTTGCCATAGGTCCTGTAACTCTCCCCGAAACGTCGATTGTTGTTGTTGCCATTGGTCCTGTATCTCCCTCCGAAACGTCGATGTTTGTTGTTGCCAATAGGATTGCATCTCCTCACGAAACGCTGACAATTGTCTCTCCCACTCCACACGCATCATTGTACAGTGCTGGTCCAATTGCTGTTGCATCTGAGAGCTGATGCCTCTTCCATGTTCCATTAATATTTGTTGAAGACGCTCGTATGAAACACCATTGTATGATGTCCCATGGACCGAGTGTCTTGCAGGCTCGTTTATCTGGTGCTCTCGAGAATGGGAGGCACGGGAAGTAGACCTCCGTGGTGGAGAAACATGTACATTAGGTGTGTCCCTATGTGACTCGCGGGGGTATGTTCTGCGGGAGGATGACACCTGTGGAGGGGATGTATCTCCAATACGAAACGTCCTAGGAACCACAGGTCTGGCATTTCGTGATGAAGAAATTCGTACGGAAGCAGTGGAAGACGATGAAGACCCTCCCCGGGCTGTCTGAAAGACAACAAGACGGTTCGACTGGATGGCATCATCATCATCTGAATGCGTAGATGGTGCGTGTTCTCCCATAAACTCCAAAGCTCGAATATACCACTCAGAGTAACGCTCAATCTCGGTCGGATGTAATGCAGTTGTAATCTCCTCCTAGAACATGAAAAAAATTTATAAAAATTATTAAAATACAAAAAGGAATAATAAAATATAAATGAGCAACATACCGGAGGAGCGTCCCAAAGTATCGATATGTCATCCCATGTAGGTAGTACAACTGTTTTCCATTTTAGGATACGGGGGATTCGATCATTTGCTTCCAAATGGATATAAGGCGATAGATTCTGAATCGTCTCATAAATCCAATACTACACAATGTACAACATTTATGGTTAGTATTTACAATACTCAATATGAATGTAAACTTTATCTATTATACGATACTTACTTGAAAAGCAATCGGGTATCCCAAAATACTGTAACTGAGAAGTGGGAGCGGACTTGTGTACGGCAGGTAATGTTCAACACAATATTGATATTTGTTATGTATACCTTTTCGTATCGAATCAACTGTTTTATTCCATGTCAGTGTTCCCCATGGGTATCGGCTAAATGCATCTAAATTGTTCGCTAAATGCAAAAAATAATCAGGTACTTTGGTTCTGTTGTCCGCCCCTAATAATCCTATAAGTGCGTAATACAATACCGCAAACTTCACTGCGTCGTCATCATTGTCTCCCCAAACTTCATTGTCAAATGCTTGCTCGATCTCCCCATGAGACAACAACCTGTGAATGTTCGGGAAGTATTTCTCTCTCAATCGAGGTGTATCCGTGCAATCAACGTAATTGGACACGTCCATGTTCTCCCCGAAAATCAAACCAGTCACGAGTGCAAACTCAACAGGGCTGAATCGGAATTCAACACCATTTATTCTGAACCACATTTCTTTGTCTGGGTTCCCGCGGTTGATCATACGTAATAACATTGCTTGAATAAAAACAGCACTGAACCGTGGCTCCGCCAAATCTAATAAATGTCCAAAACAAGTTGTCCGAAAAATGGCTCTTTGAGTAAACGTTAATTTATTCCTAATTACAGTCAGAGTGTCCATTTTTGTCCGAAGCGTCATGTGCACACGAAATCTATATGCATCGTGGAATCTGTACACCCCCTCTTGATAGTTGATTGCAAATGCCTGAAAATATATATTAATTTCTTAAATTACATTTATGAAAGAAACTGGATTATTATTATTAAATTAACCACCTTGTGATGGACGAGAAATTTTAGTTGTATGTTTTTTCTTATAACTAGAGAGCTAATTTGTTGTACATTTTCCCTCAACATTATAGCGATTTTGTAAAACCAAATGCATATTTTTCAATAAGATAGATGTCACAACAAAAACATAACATGTATAAGATGTAAAACAACGTAAAATGTACAGACATATCTTAAAACTTTAAATCACTACAATAATCAATTATGCACATTCTATATAGATAGAAAGATATAACCAAGAAATTAATAATAATTAAAAAATTCTCAATTTAAAATATAATTGACAATTATTTACAAAAAAAAAATAAAAAATGAGGCTTTTGAAAACTGAAACAATATCACAATGAATTTAATCACATATAATTAATAACTTTAATATCAAAATTAATACTTCATAGATTTGATCCATTAAGAGCTAGGATCATCAATTCATCGTTAATTATAATGAGATAGATTTATAGGATCAAACCTAAAACTTGTCAGGCAAATTAAATTTCATGCAAATAATAATAATAATAAAAGAAAGCATTTATGCACAAGTAAATACAGACCTCTAGTATTTGCAAAGCTTCTGCTTCCTCATTTATAAATGGAAATTAAGTTTAGTTTAAAGGCAGGCCATCAATGCATTCACCCAAATCATAAAATTAATGCAAAATTCAAGCAGTAACAAGTAGTTGAACTATTCATCTATATTCTATTCTACAATACCTAAAGAATTATGTACAAATTAAACTCGTAAAACAAATCATATGTAGAACTACATGGGAATATTGTTCAATTCACTAGAGTCTTTTTATTAATATAACTTGTTGATGAGAAATCAATAAAAAATTTTGATTTTTTATCTCTTTTAAATTTTTATCTCTTATAATTTTTTATCTCCTTCTTCTACATTTTAAAATAACTGTAAATTATGTTAAACTACATATTCTAACCCACAAAAAAATTACTAAATGTTTTATACATGAAAAAGGATAAAAATTGTTAAATTATGCTAAACTACATAATCTAACCCACAAAAAAAAAAAATCTTTCATCATATTATTATTCTAACCCACAAACAAAAATCTTTGATCATATTATTAATCCAACCCACAAAAAAAAAAAACTTTGAAAATATATATTATTAAATTTGATACAACGAAACCTAACTTGTCTTCTTACCATTACATATATAGTATTAATGTTCAATGAAACTATTTGTTGGATTTTCTTCTGAACGATAAAATAACCCGAAGCAAACAACTAAACACTTTTGTGGGAAATATGGAAGCAAGCAGCTAAAAACTTTAGTGGGAAAAAAATGAAAACACTTGCACATATATGTTTTCAATCAAGCAAAATGTTTCACAGGAAAGGTAAGAAGGAGAGCATGACAATGAATATACTTAGACAAGGCAACCAGTGAATTATTCATGCCAATAATTCAACTTTATGTCAGGATTCATTATTTCATCTGCAAATACTTTTATAAAAAACTCTGCGTAATAGTAAATTAAACAAAAGAATAAATAAAAGGGTGGAAAAAGGGGTTGTTGATGCAATAAAAAACAAAAAGGGTTGGCCCCAACCCTTAATAAAATTAAAAAAGGGTTGGCATCAAAGCGTTAACCCTTTTTGTTTTATGCCACCCTTTTCTTTTAGTTTATACAAGAGTGGGCCTACCCTAAATCCTTGCTAAATTTTATTGCAGAAGTATGAGGGAATATTGCAGAAGAATCTTGCAAAGAATAAATTAACTTGCAGGGATGCATTGTTGCAATAGTATTCACGTGATTCATCTTTGTATGTATATATATATATATATATATATATATATATATATATATCTTAAACATACCACAAAAGAGAGAGAGATCTATACTTTGCGAGAAAAAATTTCATTGAGCAATCGGCCGATGAATCTTGTTGGATTTGCAGAAAGGAAATAATAGCAAGACAACAGGCAAGGTTTTCTTAAAAAACCTTAGCATAAATATGTGTATTGTATTGTACCAAAATTATTTCAATTTGAATTCAGTCTAAATCGCTTCAATTTAATTCTATCGGAATTCAATTAATTAAATCAACATATTGTTAAATATTATAATTTTCATAATATTATTGATTAACCAATTGGTTCAATTTTAGAAATGAAAAAACTGTTAGGAAACTGATTTTGATTGGAAAGATTTGGAAAAAATAAGGGGTTGGTGACGCCTTATTATTGAATTTTGGCTTAATTTATTTATATTTTCAAAATACATTTTGTATGTTGGCTTAATTTATTTATATTTTAAAAATACATTTTTTATTTTCGTTTAATTTATTTATATTTGAAAAATACATTTTTTATTTTGGCTTAATTTATTTATATTTAAATAGAAATATATATATTTTGTTTAAAGTAAATATTTATATTATTATGCATGTATAAATTATTGTTCTCTATTTGTTGGTTAGGGTGAACATGTTGACTAAGGACTAGTATCTAAATTATAAGATGAATCAAGTGCACAACCTTTTCACTCGTCTTGGTGTCATGCACGAGAGATATTATGATTTAAAAGACAAGGGCATAAAATTAACTGAAAATGAGAGGATATCTGAATTACTAAGGTCATTACCAGATTATTAGACTTCAATAATTCCTTATCTTGTCCGGGATAAGAAATTCAAAAATTATTGGCAATGTGTGGATGAATTACAACTCGCTGAAGAACGCAGAATTGTAATGAATATAAGAAAGTCAACATCTCTCTCTATTTTCCCAAATCAACGAAATGTGAGACATGTAGACTATTGCAAGTATTATAACAACTTTATCTTAGATAAAGTTACTTCTAATATTGTTAGAGATAGAGAAAATTTATTTTCTCAATCTGATTGGTGGAGATCAAATCCGTATAAATATGGAAAACGTTTGATTATCAAGATGTTATGTTTTAAATCGTAAAAATCTCAAGCCAAGAATAGTTCGAAAGTTGGTCCTAGTAATTGAATTTCATGTCCAAATTATGAAAATGTTGAACTCTATAATGATATAATATAATATATTTTATGATTATTTGTGAGAATTCTAAGACTGATGAAAATATAATGTAATATATTTTATGTCCAAAAAATTATTAATAATAGTAAAAAAATGATTGACGTCCACCATTTAATTATAATATAACTATATTATAATATAATTATAATTATATTATATTATAATATAATTATATATTATAATATTATATAATAATTATATATAAGGGCTGGCGTCAACGCCAAAGGTGGGCGAACCAACCCTTATATATAATTAACAAGGGTTGGCCAACCCTTGGCGCTACCCAGTTTACACGCCTTTTTTACTTTTTTTTTCAGTTAAATACAAATCTTTTTTTTTTTCAGTTTAAATCTTTAAATGCTAATTTTTTATTTTTTTCAGTTAAATCCTACTAAATGATCTTCTTCGATCGTCATTTCTTCCAAGGTATAAAGTGCATGTGATTGAGTTTTTGTGAGTTGATTTTTTTTTTTATATCCTCACTTTGAAAAATTCTTAATTTGAAGAATTCAGTTTTTTCCTTTCTTCTTTTATTTTTGAAGATGAGGAAAAAAAGAGAGGATCTCTCTACATGATTTTCTTATCACTTTAAAAGAAGAGGAAGAAGAGAGAAAAAAGTTGCAGAGAAGAGGAGAGAGAATATCTGCATGAAAGATTAAAGAGGGGTATTTTGGAAAAGTTGATTACTATTGTGGTATATTTGTTTAAGCTTTAGAATGAGTGACATTTTTGTATACGCGGATTAAAATAGTGGTAAAAATTTCAATCTCCCAAGATTCTTTTACAAGCACAAAAAAAAAACTGAAATTATAACTTACCATAATTTATTGCCAACTCCTCCCATACCAATAAATAAAGGGAGCATATGATTTTATGCTTATGCCCATTCTTTCTTAAGAGTGATTTAGTTGAGGCATTCTGCATCAAAGAAATCACAAAAAGACAAATACATTAGACTTTATGCCTATCTATATGTAACAACTGAACTACTTGAATTTATGAGTCCCAAAATCTCCGTATCAGAAATATCTGCAAAAGATCCTTCATAAGCAATATGATGCATCAAACACAGATGACTCCAGAAATTAAAAAACAATAAAATAATAATAATAATAATATCTATCAAGAAAACAGACACAAAGGAGGACTCAGAACTATCCTTGCACATGTACACACACAAACAAACAAGAAAATAGATCTAAAGAAGAGTTATGACAACAACAAAAAAATCTATCAAACTTAGCAGAAAAAAGGGTAGATGAAGCGGAATAATCAAATAAACAGAGCAACTAGGACTGAACAGCGGGATTACAGAACAAGCTTGCTGACAAACGACACAAAATAAACCTGAGAAACAGGGCAAATAGGAATGAACAAGGGGATTACGGAACAAACTTGTAGACCAACGACACACAAACACACAAAACAAACCGGATTTGCAGAATATCAAATACAGTGCAGAAAAGTCAGATCAACAACAAACTATAGGGGATTTAGCAAGAACAACAACAAACTACAATGGATTTAGCAAGAAAACAGCCAGATCAGATAAGAAACAAGGCAGATCTACAATAACTAACGTCAGGAAAGACAAATAAAATCAGATCGGTGAAAAATGCTATCATAAAAATTAAAAAAAAAAACACAGATATTCAATAGATCAACAAGAAAAGGTTGGGACCAACAAACTGACCTATATGCACTGCTATACTTATCTTTTACTGTAAACACGCCGGACAAGCTACAGTGGTCTTGGCTCTGATACGATGATCGGATCCACCCAAAGAAAGGCAGACGAAAGCAAATAAAAACAAAGAAAGAAACCCTAAATCGCTAAGACGAGTCTGGAAAGGGAGAAAGACACGACAGTCGGAGAACGCAAGAGAGAATTTGCATTTTTATTAGGCCAAACGACTGTTTCCCACCCAAGGTATGCTGTAATGACAAGTTTCCACCCTTTAATTATGAAAATACCAAATAACTACCCATAGTCAGTTAAAAATAACGGTGATAAGGGTAAAATCGTTATTTTCTCTATAATATTAAAAAATAAACTAAAATATAATCTATTTTACCCCCCTAAACTTTGAAAACTAAAATTTTCCCCCAGCCTAAGTTTTAAAAAATAGCAGTTTCACCCTAAGGTTTGGTTTTGAAATCTCCAGCGACATCTCTGGTTCCGTTGTCGATGGCCTCTCCCTCCCGAGCTATCCTCTCCTTCCGACGATCTCTTTCCTCCCATTTGGAGGTCCGATTGATGTCGGAGACACTTTGGATTCGTCTTCCCCGATGAAGTTTTTTATCTCCCAAGGCATCTCCGACGTCGATCAGACCTCCAAATGTGAGGAAAGGGATCGCCCGAATGAGAGAATGCTTCGGGAGAGAGACGTTGTCGACAACAGAGCCGGAGAGGTCATCGGAGATTTCAAAATCAAACCCTAGGGTGAAATTACCATTTTTTAAAACTTAGACTGAGAAAAAATTTTAGTTTTTAAAGTTTAGGGGGGCAAAAAGAGATAAAAGTTTCAGACATTAGGGTTTGGTTAAATTTAACCGATCATAGTGGGTGTTTGGTATTTCTATAATTAAAGGATGAAAACTTGAGAAAATATCAAACCTTCGGTGGGAAATAGTCGTTTGGCCTTTTTATTAAAGAAAAAGCCAAAAGACTTTTTCCCACCCTGTTATGGCGAACTCCCTATTTATACTGTCTAAATTTTGAAAATTTAAATTTTTTTATGAGATAATTTTTATTTAAAATCTTAATTAAAATTAAAAGTGAAAATAACATTTATAAAAAATTAAAATTTTATTATATTTTCTTTTTTCAAATTTAAAAACTCATATTTCTCTTTATTTAAAGTTTGAAAAATGATAATTTTTTTCTAACATTTTTTCCTCTTTTCTTCGATAAGGATTCACCATCTTTGCAAGTAAGCGGTTCTCTTTCCTACATTATCTCTCCATTTCAACGTCTTTCTGATTATCGATAGATAGAAATTTAAATGATTTTCATCTAAAAATTTTTTCGTTTAAACAACAACGTGTTTAGACAATTTTTGTTTAAATTTTCAAATAAAAATTCTCTAAATTTTTAAATAATTTTTGTTAATTAATAATCAAAAAGAGGTTGAGAAAAAAAGATAAGGTGAAAAAGAAAATAGTTGATGATCAAAGATAATGGACCATCATAAAAAAAAAAAGAGAAAAAAATTCTAAGAAAAAATTATCACTTTTTAAATTTAATAATTATTATAAATATATTTTATTAGAAAGAGAATTAAGAATTAAGAATGACCCTTCTTGCCTCCAGTAATAACAATTGAGACCCAGCTATTTTGATTAATGACATGTTCACCCATATACTCCATAACAACAGAACTACATATTTTTCTGGGAGAACACGAGCCTGGGAGAACTACAAATCGGAAGATGTGTCATTGAAATACCTGATATACATATTTTTATTCCTTTCAACAGTTTCTCTTAATGACCATTCAGAATGCTCCTCCTGGTCTTGATTATGAGAAATTTTCCAAGGTGTATTGCTTTTCTTTCTAGCTAGACTATAGACAGAAATACAATTCTCTATTGTGTATAGGCACTATAAGGTTTTTCAAGGATTTCAATTGTAATTGCTATATTGCAACGTGGTATTCATAGAGAGTAATTTTCTAATTAGAGGATTCTTGTTGTGATCAGTCTTCTAAAGAAATGGTTGCTATGTGCCTGGCGAAAGATCGAGCAAAGCCCCTAGAACTTTCTGTGAAGAGCTAACATGCCACTTCTATGGAATCGTGTGAAAGCACTTCAGGTTGCCCAACGTACCACTGGACTATATCTTGATTTAATTTTTCCAATAGCCACTTCAAATTCAATAAAAGAAATCGAATTAAGCATTGTGCAACAATGGTACATTAGAATGAATTCTATATAAAAATAAAAAAAAACATAGGCACAATGAGTAAAATCACTTTAATATGTATACTCATGCAACAATCTACCAATTGCACAAGAGAATTACTGTGCCCAGTTTCAATACCCCAAAAAGGCCAAAATGGACACAAATTGGCTTGACTACGGAGGAAATTCATTTGCCCAACCCAATGGGCTACTGGATAGACTTTACAAGGTCACTAATTTCAGATAACTGTATTAAGTTTTGGTAAGAGAAAACCCAATGAGATTGAAAAGTAAACAAACACACACAATTTTTCCGGATAACTGTATTAAGCGCAAGAAACCGTACGTTAGAATTCATCATAAATTTGTGTTGCTTAAATTTTTCCAGATCTCAGAAAGTTTATTCCATGTGCAAAAGGGTACCATTTATGCAGAATTATGCTTCTTGTGTTTTTATAGTGGAACATGAGCAGCTTCGGCAGCTGGAGCGTCCGCTTATAACAGTGCACTCATGCGTTATCACTTCCGCATGATTTCGGAATCGATTTAAGCACTCTCCACAACAATGCTTTAAGGGGGCGTTTAGTTTGGGTAATGTTTTATTATCAAAATAGAAAGATTACCTTGAAGATAGATTACTTAAAAGATTACTGGGTATAAATGATTACTATGTTTGATAAAATTTGATAAGTATAAATAATTTTTGTGTTTGATTAAAGGTAATAAAAGATTACTAATAAATTATTTTACTTAAATGCCTTTAAATATAATTATTTTTATATATTTTTTATATTATTTGTTATATTAATTAAAAATAAATTTATTTTTATCTAAAAAAATTAATAAATAATAATATAATTGTAATAACTCAAGATTACCTCAGTAATCTTTAAATACCTAAGGTAAAGGTGGTAATCAGATTACCACCTATATTACCTGTCACGTCAGCATTGGTAATAGAAGATTACTGTAATATTTTATTACTGACAAATCAAATAAGGAAATAAAATATAGATTACCAAAGTAAACTTAAAATCTCCCAATCAAACGCCCCCTAAGTTCCTATGTTTATTCCTGTTGTACCTCACTATCCCAAGAATTCAAGAAACAGAGAAATAATATGAAGAAAGAAAAAAAGCGGAGGTACAACAATTCAAGAAACAGAGAAATAATACTATCATGATAGAAAATAAATCAAGAAAGAAAAAATTGCAGAGGTTCAAGAAGAAAGTTCGAAACTCACCTGAAGAGCGCGACATATCGCCAAGCACGAAGATAGTTTAAGAAACTTAATGACGTAAAAGTAATAGATATAATCAGTCTGCCAATGGCCACTTCAAATTCATTAGTATGCTCATTACTACGATAATAATGAGAAGCAGGCACAATCTGCTAATCGCCACTTCAAATTCAATAAAAGAAATCGAATTAAACATTGAACTATAATAATACATTAAAATGAATTTTTATACTATGATATAAATAAAAAATAATACATAACTTAAGATTTATAAAAAATTGATATAATATATTGTGCAAATCATATGATGTGATACGTATCGATTCATATATATAAAATTAATGATACGCTTTTTTAAAATAAATGAGGCATATAATTACTTGTGGATATATATCAGAATGAGCTCAAACACCTTTTGATTAGAGTTTGACTCAAATATAACATAATTTGATTTGGTACGATTCACATTGATGGTTCAAATTTGTGGTTCAGTTCAGTTTGGATTTATAGTTCGAATTATTAGTTCAGTTCGGTTCAAATTTATAGTTTAAATAGATTGCTTGAATTTCTTATTCAAATTCATGACTCGAGTTTATTGTTCATTGATAAAATAATATTATTTTATCAAATAATAGACAAAACTATCGATTCAAGCTAAATGTAAGCCAAATTGAACCAAATACCCCATAATTTGAGTTTAGCTTGGTTCAAAAAATGAGCAGAATCAATTTAAATTCAGTTTAAATTTGAATTAAACAATTTGAGCCTTCAAACCAAATTGAACTGGCTTTTAAGACTGAATTGACCCAATTAAGATGTAACTTAAAACTAGGTCACCCAACCGAATTTATTTTCTTTTGTAAAATGAGAATTATATATATATATATATATATATATATATATATATATATATATATATTATTGTAATTAGATATTTAATATATAATTATATACCTGTATTTATTTTTCTATGACTAATGTTATGTGAACAAACAACTTACATAATTTTTTATATGAATAATGATATGTTATCATATGAATAAATAATTTAAAATTTAAAATAAAATAATATATAATCATATAGTAATATATTATTATTTATAAATATAGTTTAATTATTTTTATATTATATTACTTATTTTGCATGATGAAATTTAAGAAAAATTAAATAAAATAAGCAAACCACTGAGCGCTTTTACCTGTAGGCCGAAAAAGTTAAGTTCTACTTTTCTAAGTAGATGAGATAAACTTTACCAATTTTGGCTTTAGTGCTAAAATCCAAAACAAAAGCTACTCAAGCACAAACAAAAAAGCAAACTTTGCCGACAAAAGCAAACACTATCACAAACACAAAATTCTCACAACTGGCAACTCAACTCTTGCAGTTTGTACATCCGACGAGCACCTAGCCCTTGGGAAATGGACAATAAGGTAAGTTAGTTAGCCCGTTCTTTAGCCTTTTTATGTTCGGTCGATTGTTACACAAAATTGTTTTTTTTTTTCTTGTTCATTCGGTAAAACTGCTTTGGCATAATATTGTTGATATCAATATTTTGGGTTGTAGTAGTTTGAAATAAGATTAGATGAAATGTGATCAGTTGTGGTGACTAAGGTTTTTAATGACACAAACGCAAAAGGTTTTTAGTGACAACCATACACAAATGTTCAAAAATATATTAACACAAACGCAAATGTAAATGCAAAAGATTTAGATTTTCACGTAGCTTAGATTGCAATGCGGAGGAGACATCATAGTAAATAGAATGGATGACTAGCTTTGAAAGGTTACATCTCTATCAAAAAATTAAATTTTACTCTTAAAAGAAATTGAGTAATTATTAATGTTTATTTTGAAATATTTATGATTTATTAAGTCATTAATTTAAGTAATAATAAATTGAAAGTTTTTTATAATTTAATCACATTTTGAGTTATTGATAAATTCAAATCACATCTCTATCAAATTTGATTAGTAATTGATAAATTCAAAGTATATATAATTTAATAATTAAATATTGGTTAACAATATGTTTTTTGCACTACCTCATAATTAAGTTATGTATTTGATTATGTTATTAATTTGTTAGGTTAAATAGATTAACAATTTTTGTAATTGTAGACATGCACTAATGAATAATTGATTACTTATTGTTGAGGAGTTTTTGTTTTTATTGTCTATATTTTTTTTAATTTGTATTATTATGTTTGCTCTTAATTTTCATTTTCATGTATAATTTAATTTGTGTATACAGATGAGGTGTTATCATGTGATTGAATGTTTCTTTATCATATGATAACACATATTTTAAAATCATCTAATTACATTATGACACATCACTGTGTACATGAATTATGTACCAAAAATAGGTACATATAACATTGCTCTTTAAATTATGTGAGTTACTTAAAAATCATAAAGAGTAATAATCAACTACGGATACTTCCATAGAAATAATGGTAGATAGTTTTTTGCACATCATTTCACACTATATCAAAAATAGAATGCTTAAATGACAAATAATTAATAAAAAATTTCATACAATATTACAACTTATGTTGAAATTACATACCATTTTACTTAAAAACCATGAGCCAATACCAGAGAATTCAATAAATGAAGGGTGGAAATAGTTCAAAGTACATATTTATGACCTAGAACACAAATGTACATGATCTTAGGTTATTAAACTATTTAGAGTATTGATTTAGTTTTTTATTTTCCCTTTTTGATAGAATTGTTTGGATGCATTAGATGAAACATATATAAGGATACATTTCAACTCAATTATTAAACCTAGATATTGTACAAGGAAAAATAAATCACAACCAATGTCCTTGGTGTATGCACACCAAACATGCAATTCATTTATATCCTACAAGGATAGGAAGGTTCAGTTGCACATGGTAGAGTTCTCAAATATGTCATTAGTAGGAGAAATAGCTTAAACGTCTTCTAAGGTAAACCTAACAATTCATGTTATTGAGTCATGTTGGTATTGTGTCAATTCAAATTTTGAATTGAAAACCTTAAACTCTAACCCGATTCGAAATAAAATTATATCAAAATTTTTCAATCTTAAATGGAACCAAAATATTTTTGTGTTGATCTTACTCGATCCGAAATAACCCAAACTCTTTAACAAATAAAGTCGTGTCAAAACACAATAGGTAACGCCATAATTTATAGCAAAACAATACATTTTGTTAAATGCCAAGAAATAACATAATTTGTTACAAAATAATACACAAAAACACATACTTACCAAATTAAAATACACAAAAAACATTTTGACACGAAACGACATTTTCTCAAAACAAAATTGTTCTATTTCAAGTTCATAGTAATAATTTACTTATTATCATTTTATATGATCAATTGTAAAATTAGAAATGTGCACAATCTGATTTGATGTGATTTGAAAACTTTTTCAAACCAAACTGAAAAAAAATTTTGAAAAATTTTCAAACCAAACTAAATCAATTAAGGTTCAAATCAAACTTAAAAAATATAGTTTTGTCCGATATAGATTATGGTTTAAACCTATTAAAACCATTTATTTATAAATATATATTATTTTATAAAATCAATTAAATTATAGTTTTCTAGAACATAATATTAACATGTAAAATAAATATAAAATATACATATAAAGAAAATAACAAAATAAATATTTAAAAAACAAGTTGTACACCTAATTGCTTATTAAATTTTTTTATCAAATATAATTTTATATATGTATTTAAAAAAAATACAGTTTATATTTTGGTTTGGTTTGGTTTGGTTTGAAAATCACTTATACCATAATATAAACTGAAAACTATTTTTCAAAAATTTTTTAATCTAAACCAAACTATTTTACAAACAAAATTACAATTTTTAAATAGTTTAGTCTAGTTTTATAATTTGAATCGAATTATATGCACCTCTAATAGAGATAAAACAATAGAATATCATAATAAAAAACTTAAATAAGTTTATAACTTCAACTTTAAAATAATGTAATTAATAACTGATAAAATTAATAATCACTTGTTAAATATTTAATTTTTAAATGGTAATACAATGTCAATCTTTTTATTGATTTAAATTAGGAATAGAGATTTTATAAATTAAAACTTTTTTTATCAAATGAAGAAGATAAAATATATTAGAAATTTTTTACTGTTACGATGTCATGTAATATTTTATTTAAAATGCTTGGATTAGTTTGGGTCAATTTGAGTTGACTTCGTGTCAACCTTAACCCGCCTGATTTTTTAAGGGTTAACTCAACTCTTATCCGAATTATTTTTCATCTTGAAAATTATAATTCTAACTCGATTTTTTTCGTATCGAATTAATAGGTCATGTCAAATTTTGTTAACACTATCCCAAGGTCAAAACCTCGTGCCCAAGTTATTTGATATTATATTAGAATAATATATTAAATAAATATTTTGAATTGGTATTTTAATTTTTATTATAGAATTTTATCATGGGAGTCTAATACAGGGACATTGAAATTGGACCACCCACGGTTGCTGGGTTCATATGCACCCCTCAAGCCCAACCCCGTTTGCATACCTAACTATTCTGTAAAATATTGAGAAAGTCGTTGCTTCAATGTGAAAAAAGCTAGATTGATGCAGGATGTTCTTTGTAGCTATCCTTGTTTAAGGACAAATGCATATATAAATATTATTCTTGGAAGTAAACAAGAGTAGCGTCTAAGGAAAGATAAATAGGTCAAAGCTCCCAATTCCTCATCCCTCCATTAATATTCTCTTGATACCAATACGATTAAATAATTAATTCTGTAAAATTTTTCTTATTACCACTAGACTCATCTTCTTCAAAGACAGATGATGTCAAGGAGATAGAAATTCTAACCATCATAAGTAACAAACTTCATGGGGATTAGCAATTGGATCTCATGAATCTATACATTAAGTAGTTTCTTCTTCGTTACGGCACAAATGGCAGACAATTTGGAGCAAGATGAACCTCTTCCATACGTTATGTCTATTAGGTTTGAAGCATATCATGCAGATTTTATATATTTAGGCACTGTAAGGTTCCCATTTCGATACCAGAAACGACCAAGTCTTCCATAATTTGTAATCCGGGCATTGTTTAGAGTAGATGTTTCAAGTCAATACGCAAACAGTGAAATGTCAACTCAAAAGGACGTCCAGTGAATTGTAAATTTAATTGATGCTTCAATTCTGCTTCTGATAAATTCTATGTTGACGGTAGCAGCAAATAAATGCATAGTTTCAGACCTCGTTTGCTGCAACTGGCTATGGCCAGGTAGGCTTCCAATCAACAGTTGGGTGGCCAAATACAATGATGAATAGCTAACACCTTGGGCGACATTAAGAGCTCAACAATGAATTTAGCTCTACTAATTGAAGGAAATAAGCGAAATATTGAAACGGAAAGCAGAACATTTATTAATGTTTCATGTACTGCAGATATGAAGTTCATAAATTTTATTTTGCTGAAACCCACAATGGGCAGAGTTGATCTGGTTGGGTGGCAGTAAATTGTTATGGTTTCAGGAATATTAAAGAAATTGATTAGTAGGTGAGACATCTTCAGGCTGTGAAGCCAATTGTTTCACTAACACACACCCATCCTAACCACATTAATATTTAATGGTGGTGTTATTTTTTAATGATCGGTGTCCCCTCTTTCAGAAATTTGATTCTTTCAACCATTGAAATGGCAATTATAATGTTGAATGCTGATACTGGTATCACGCTGATCTAAAATGCAAATATATGTTGAACAATTTCAAGAATAATCCCACCTCAAATGATGTCAATGGCTTCAGGGTACAACTGCATATCGCCTACCCATTTGTAAGTAAAAGAGCAACAGAAGACGAAGTTAGTCATCATGAAAATATTCAGCCTTCTGAGTCGCCCCGAAAATATACCATTATTGCAGAGCATTTTCTATCTTGTGCTGCTTTGCACCAATGTGAGAGTGACTGAAGAAAAAGACTTGACCTTTGAGGAGAAAGCAACGATACAGAGAATAAAAACAGAGTTAAAGAAGCTACTCAGCTCAAGAAAAAGCCCACTAAACTTTTTCTTCTTTTTTTGTAACTGTACAACCAAGATTGCAATTTTAATGCTGTTAAGAAAATACTGTCAGTCACCTTTAAAATTTGCAGAAAAGAAACAACTTTAATAATAAAGAAATATAATCATTGTGCTATACAGATCTGAGGAAATATACTAAAGACAAACTATGCAAAATTACTATCATGAACAAAGCTTGGGTAAGGATCTGGCATTTCTATGGCTTGGGACTTTTGATTTCATGATTTTTGCCACCTGGGTTTGCATTTTTCGACAAACTTTCTCCAGTTCCATCACCCTCCATTGCATTCCTTGCAAATGTGCTCTGAGCTTCTCATTATCAGCTGAAAGATCAAGCTTTCCAGCATAGAGAACAACTTGTTCATTGGCTTCATCTTTCTTGTCCTTGCTTCCTGTCTTGGGGAGGCTACAAGGTGAATCGGTACAGGATCGAGTATTGTTTGTGCTCTCAAGCAAGTTTTTGAGCTTGAACTGCTCAGAGATGAGAGCCTGGAGTGCAGTTTTTGATGGAAATTTAGCATTCTGAGAAAGGTGCAAGCAAACTTCGGCTGAAAGCTTCTCATAATTAAGAGAAAAACATATATTCATCTTCTCTTCTTCCAATAATCCTGCATGCACCTATATAAACCAAAGTCAATCCTAATGCACTGATTACAGTAGGAATCTGAAAATGGTAAAAGTCTTTTAAGCTTTTAAATATTCATCTTGAATTTACAGTAAGAAGTTAAAATTATAATGAATGTTTTAAATATCAAACTGAAATTCAGAAGAACATGTATGAGAATGATGGACAATGCAAATTCATGAAAAAAAATTAATAATAATAACTGAAGAAATATTCTGAAAATCTAGAAAACTTCCAAAAGGAATTTTAGTGAGATCTTTGTACCTCAAAATACATGTCTATAGCATGGTACATTTCATCATAAGAGTCCCTGGAAGAATCTGGCAGCGCCAAGGCAAGAGAAAGGAACTTTAAAGGTTTTAAGCAAGGATCTGGAGCTACTTCTGCCATATACAAATCCATCAAGCTAGCAACTTTCTTCAGTGAAGACAAAGATGTTTGACAACCTCCTCTATGCAGAAATGCTTTCAAGAACCTAAGAACAAGATTCACATCGTATAAGTAATTCGTCCCATTTGGAGATGGAATCAGTATATTATCTAGTGTTGCTTGGTCCATCAAATAGCCTATCATACTCTCTAACTTGCTCCGACCACTTTTTTTTATGTTTAAACTCAAAGCAACTCGAAGAATCCCAAATAAACTCTTGCATGAAAGGGAGCTCCGATCAAGTGTATTAAGCATATCAATGACAGTTTCTAAAATTTTGCTCTTCTCTTCTGTTGTGGCAGTGTAGAACTTGGACTTCTGATAATAAAAGAGGAACCTACTTATGATGACTTGATCAATTTTTTGCCCAACCATGGATTTTATCACAAATTCAATCAAACTAGGTCCCAAAATTATAAGATCTTCAAACCACCAGGTTACTCGAGAGAAGCTGTTCTTCAAACTCTCAGTGCTAGTGTCAGAGGAGAACCGAAACCCAGAGCTATCTGTGGAAGAAGTAGATGCACAAGGGCTTGCTTCAATGGTCAAAGCCAGCCTCCCAACTAGAGAATCAAGGCATTTTTCAAGTATACCTGAAGAATTTGCAATTGGAAGAAATTCTTGGCACTGCTTCAAAGAACCCAGAAGCTCAGACCATGTCCAGTAGTTAATCTCTTCAAGTGATTTCTCTGTTTGTTCAAGTAAATTGGGTTTTTCTAATGTAGATTTCTTCATCTCCATGAATTGTGCAGCACAATGTAGGAGGGAAATATTGGAAGGAGCTATATCAATCTGGCCATTGTTGTAGCAAAATCTTAAAAGAAGCTCAAAACTCTGTGTCCCCCCGGGAAAATCATGAAATATCAGTTTGAGATTTCTCTTAGTGTCTGTTGATTTAGCAAATAATTTGCTTAATCTACTAGAATACAGAGCAACAATTTCCTGCATATAGCCAAAAGAAAAAGAGAAGTCAGATATTTAACAGTTGATTAACAAGTAGAGATTTCAATAATACAACTTAATTCTTGAGCAATCAACTACTAAAACCTATTTTTGTCGTGGAAAATAAGACAATTCTCAGTCACATTTCTAGTGGAATTTTAGTGCAGACATATAAAACAACCAAGAGAATGAAGTTAAATACTGATATAAAAGGGTGAACTTATTGAATTAGACAAAACAAAAAGAAGGTAAAATGAAGAAGAAATGTACAGTAACACCTGCAAAAGGGGGAGACAGGTCGTTATGGACAATAAATTGTGGAATGGTAATTAAACAAAACGAATCTACTATTCATACCCGCAAAGAGGGGTAAAATTTATGTGAAATGAAAGCAACTTCTAGTCCTTCCCAAAGATGTGAACAGAGCAAATGAAGGTGTAAACATTTAAGTCTCACAACAAGAGCAATAAATGGAAGAAAGAACACGAACAAGGCCTTGTCTATCACCTCGAGAAAATTGTGATGACATTCGAAGCCACAAAAGAAGAACAAAAGTTAGTGGATGGAACCTTTGCCCCACCTCGCTGCAAGTAGTTGCAAATTTAATGGTGGAGGTACAGGTTAAAATTCATGATTGATGTTAAAAAAAATGGAAAAATAACAAATAACATGAACATGAGAAAATAACAACCAAGGAAATCCAAGCATCTAAAATTCAATGGTTCACCATACTATAGATCACAGCGCAAGGAAAACATATTGAAGATCAAGAAACAACAACTTCCTACCAAAATAATATAAAATTACCTTGTTTACCATGAAAGTCTCTTCCCCATTGATATCCACCTCAAGATCACAGCAAACTGCCATGACTCTAAATATACCCACCTCAAGTAAGGATTTTTTTTTTGGTTGGTATTAAAAAGAAGGAAATTTAGCAACCCAACGGAGACAGAGATGCGATAGGGAGGTGGAATGGGAAGTGAGAAGGAGCACAAAGGTCACAGGGTGAAAGTCATATTCTGAGAGGAAGAAGAAGACAAACACAAAGCGTTTCTGGGGTTTTGCAAATGGTTGAGAAAACAGTCAACCGTCAGTGTGGTGGTTCTCAACTGAGATACAAAGACAAAACTCAAGCCAGCAACAAGGAGTATAAAGACAGAAAAGAGATATATTATAATACAGATATACTATAACATAGCAAGAGTAGAGAGTTGTGGCCAAAAACAGTTGTTGTGTGACCTGACATTCTTAGCTAAAAAATATTTCTTTGGTTAGAATATTGTTTCTGATAAATCACTCACTGTTAAAGTAATTGACAATTGGTCATAGAAAATAATAAACAAATGTGATTTTCTTGGAGGAGACCCCAACCTTAGGACTGAAGCTTTTTTGCCGGCTTTCTCCTTTGTTTTTCCATTTTCACCGCTGCAACTCTCTGTAACTGTGCACCACCACCTCTCAATTTTCATTTTTCTATCTTTCCTTTTTACCTGTAATGATTCATCTTAACTGACTATTTTGACCCCTTTAGCTCCGAGGCTGGCTTTGGAGTACCTGTACTACAGTTTGATTGGTCCCACAAGTGGGTCCCGTTTGCTTGACTATAATCATGTATCCCTCGTTCAAGTATTTACTCGTTTATTTCATTTAGAGCTGTTGAAGATCTGGCAGATTGGACGGCTGTGATTAGTCCATGGATGATGAGATGGAGCGTAGAGAGCTATAGATGGTAAGTTTGCCCAAGAGATTCTCCTTCTGCAAAACTGGAGGCTCTGCCAGCTACCAACTCTTTTGTACATGCATGCAAATAAAGGCCGTCACGTGGCTGACCTACAATTACACCGTAATTCTCTACCCAATTTTTTTACGTTATTTTCACTTTTACAGTTCTGACACTCTGAACTTTTTTAAAGGGCATTTTTGACAATTTGATTAGACTGGGACGAAGAAAAGTATCCTATTAAAGACTGAAATCTTCATCATCATTAACCAATCATATATTTTGCTTCCTCGACGGTGTCGTTTTGGCTTTTCTCTACACTCCCCTGGAACCAATTTTTGTCGTTGGGCCATATGCAAGTTGAAATTGAGATTGTCTACATATGATAATTTAAAATTAGTGAGAGATTAATAAATTGTTTCAAATTTAAAATTCTTCACTCCTCTCTCTCTCATCCTTTGCGGGAAATTCCATACGAAAAGCTCACGTCCATTAGCGTTATACTAAGATTAAGAATGAGCCAAATGTCTATTCCCACCCAAGGTTTGATGAATGATGTTCTTGTCAGTTTCAAAAAGTTAAATTCTTGCTCACCATTCATTTCTATCCATGAACTTATTGTGTTATATAAAAATTTATTATATTTTCTTAAAAATAATTATTTTTATTTCTTATTAAAATTATAAAACTATTATTAACATTTAATATAAATATCAAATTATCAATATATCTTTATAGATTTAAAAATTTATCATTTAGACTTTTTAAAAGTATCAAAACATTAATCAATTTTATAATATTATATTTTGATATATTCTTTGGGGTGTAATTATCATTTTTAAAATTATTAAAAGATATATTAAAATTTTTAAAATTTTAAAAACACCTATACTTTTTTGAATTTTCAAATCCCTAAAAAATTTTTAACACCCCTAATATTTTTATATATTATAGTTTACCCCTTAAACTTTTGAAAAGTGAAAATAGAAAAAATAAAGGAGAAAAAAATTTTAAAAAACCAAGGAAAAATGAAAGAATTAGAGAAAAAATAAAAAATAAAAAAAATCTAATGTAAAATAACTTTCCTATATTTTCATTTAACGAAAAAATTCACCCATAGAAATAGATGATGAATAAAAATTTGGCATTTTAAAATTTAGAGGGTGGCAAATTTGTGTTTTCAGCAAACATTGGATGGGAAATAGTCTTTTGGCCTTGATAATTTTGCACATAAAGAATGCCGAGTGACATGCAACTTTCATGGCAACAATAAGCTAAAGCATTAGCAAGTGCCGTTCATCCTCTGCCAAGCTAATGTTTTGTACTACAAAGAGTGGGCCTTGCTGGGAGTCAACCCCATTTCGCTGGATTTACGATCACCTAAAGAGCCCTGCATAAAAGACTTTAACTTGTTTGTTTCAATTCAATGAACAAATTTGAGTCTTAGGGTGCGTTTGGTTGGCGGAAAGATAAATTACCTTGGTAATCTATCTTTTATTCCCTTGTTTGATTTGTCAGTAATAAAAGATTACAGTAATCTTTTATTATCAATGCTGACGTGGCAGGTAATATAAGTGGTAATCTGATTACCACCTTCACCTTAGGTATTTAAAGATTACTAGAGTAATCTTGAGTTTATTATAGAAAAATTATTATTTATTAATTTTTTGAGATAAAAATAAATTTATTTTTAATTAATATGACAAATAATATAAAAAATATTTAAAAATAATTATATTCAAGGGCATTTAAATAAAATAATTTACTAGTAATCTTTTATTACCTTTAACCAAACACAATAATTATTTATACCTATCAAATTTTATCAAACATAGTAATCATTTATACCCAGTAATCTTCTAAGTAATCTATCTTCAAGGTAATCTTTCCATTTTAGTAATCAAACATTACCCAAACCAAACGCCCCCTTATAGTTTCCTTGCTTAATCCTGAGCCAAATTTCATGAATATATATTAGGGTCCTAGTTATAATTTCCCAATACTAATGTTTTCAAAACCACATTGGATGTTGATCCGGTAAAAGGTTGTCCAGTCCAACCGATAATTAGACAATTTAACCAATAATTGAACTGGTTAACTACATAAAAATAATATTCAAAACAATTTTATATAATTTATTATTAAATATATAATTTAAATTATTTTAATATAAAAATAAAATACATTGTCAAAATTGATAAATGAGCTATTGGGCTTAAATCCTAATTTGAATTAATTTTATTTTTCCTATTGATTAGATCAAATCCAGGTTTTTACTCAGTTCCATCTAATTTTTAAAACCATGCCCAATACAATTCCAACATTCTTTAGTTTGAGATAATTGAAGCCTTCAAATTAGCATCCAACATTAATATACATTGAGGCAAGTAATAGAGCTAGCAATTTTCAACACTGCCCATTAACTTGACATCACATGATACAAAAAAAATCAACTTAGGGTTGAGTCTTTTTTTTTTTTACACAAAAGTTAATTCAAATTAACTTGATACAATTTGTAACAAAATATGATCGTATTAAGGTTGACACAAAAGTAACTCAAACCCTAATATTTAGATAAATGTTTATTGAGGTATAATTTGTTAGGGTCAGACTGAAAAAATATTGAATGAAAATTGTCAACAACTGTTAAAATCTTTACATATGATATATAGTTGTATCTCATATGGTTGTATTTATTTTAATTATTCTTGATTGTTATTTGAAATTGTTATTTATGTTTTAGTATTGAACATGAAATTTAATTACTAAGATTATTGATGAGTTTTTAAAATTTTGGTATGCAAATTTTAGAGCATTTGTAAATAAAATAAAATATTATATCGTGTACATATAACAGTAGGTCCTGTCGGCTGAATTTGGTGCAATTTATCGTGCCCATTGATCATGTCATGCCTAGGCTACCCAAATAGTGGGTCTTGCAGGCTGCATGGAAAGGCCCATGACACAACCCAATAACTTGGGTCATGACTTTGTGGATTAGCCTACAATTTTATATATTAAATATTATTATTTTTTGTCAATTCATGTTGAGTTGACCTACGGTGAGTTGACCTACGGGCCTTATTTCAAAACCCTGAGCATGATCCATAATTTTGTGAGTTTTGTCTGCAAGTAATGCCAAAAGAAGGGGGTTTGGGTCAGCCCAACCTCTTTACATGTCTAATTGTGTGGGTTGTTAATTGTAGGTTAAGATAATTCAATAAAGAAAATAAAATATTAAAAACACTAAAGGGGATAAAAATAATTGACAATTTTAATTTATTTTAAGTTATGTTAGGTTAACTTAAATATAATTTAAATTGGGTTAGATTTGAAAAATTTTGATATGATTCTATTTCAGATTGAGTTAGAATTAAAGGATTTATAACGTAAAACCTAAATTAACATGACACGAATACAACTCAATAACATGAATTGTCTGATCTAAGAAAAATCAATAAACAGATTAGTTGTTTTGAATTAAGGATTGAAAGTCTTTTCCTGAGAATAAGCTGAGATAATGATAATTGGATGACATATTGCATTTTAATCAACCCTTTTGAGGGGTGTGTGTGTGTGTACATACTGCCTGTAAGCTTGTCAGGTTCACTCATACAGTTTGACCATATATTCTATAAATTCAAAGAAATCTTGATCGAGTTTTTCTGTGGCTGTTATATGGGCAATTTTAATTGAAGTTATATGCACATTAGATACCAGAGTCAACTAAATTCCACTTCTAGATCTGATGTTACCAAACAGCTGCTTTGAATAGAATACTACTTATAAAAGAAGATATTGAGTAGTGCATGCTTATTAATTAGAGACTACTGAGAATAGGAAAGCGCTAGCTAGCTATCTAGTTGGCGACTTTGGAAGGTCTTGAAACAAAAGCAAATAGAGATTGGAAATAAAGTGATGGAGATTTTTGTCCAATAGAAAGACAGGATATGCATGCGCTTTTTGCCTTTCGTGTGAATTCCGCGAGAGCTAGCTTATGATGAAGTTATACCCAAAATTCTGCCGCTTTTCTTCTTGTCTCATGCTCATTTGCAGCCTTTTGACAAAGATTAAAAAGCAAACCCTATTTTGTCTTTGCCTTCATCATCACGGACCACTAAAGTGAAACAAGCCAATCTCTTATGCATGGTAGGACCTTCTCAACCCACTTAAGTCGACACCCATTTAATCCTCCAACCCATTTGGGACCCAAGCTGTGGCAAATACTGAGTTGTGGCCCTTCCATGTGAGCACAAGCATATCGTCTTCTCTCTTCATCCCCCAACCGCTAGCATGCTCATCTAGCAGGAATTTCACCTCCCTAATAGTCTCTTCACTAAATGGGATACTGAAAAACCCTGCATTTTTCATCCTTTGAGACATTTTTTCCCCAGATTCTAACCTCTCTACCCTTTGAATCCCTTCATAGCTTATAATGTTTTCTATCTTGTGTCCTATATCTGATTCATACTCTAGCCTTTGGTGACTATCCTTAGGCAAGAAAGTTTCTAAGGCATCAAAGGGAATCCATAGGTAATTGAAGCAGGTAGTGATCCTTGAAGTCAAACTAGATGCACTTAAATCAGAATCCTCATCAACCACAATCATGATACAAGGATTAAGCCCTTTAATTATATCTAAGAAAGTGTCTCGCAAAGAAGCATCTTCATGAGCACTTCCAATTGTTTCATCGGACAAATATCGTATCCAATTTTGGCAGTTTACTACCAAAGCCTCATCGTTCCTAAGGTTCAATTCAGAAGGAGTCAAATGGCTTAATACTGATTCAAAAGGAAATGCAGAGGAGTCCTTACAAGAAGATGCGTCGACATCGATTATTTTAAATTCGAAGGGAACATCCCTGTACTTGGCGAAATTTCCCAAACGGAGGCCAACTTCTTCAGCTGATACATTGAGCAAGGGAGGGACTAGCGGCCTGTAAGAAGGCACTGTAATTCTGAGTGAAGGAGGCCCTTCAGGCCTTTTAGCCAAGGCATCTATGAGAGTAGGCCACTGCATACAGTGAGTGATACTGAAGTCTAATATGTGGACTCTTGAATACCCTTGAATTGCCTTTAAAATGGCACTATTTGACGCACAGAAGCCAAATCGGTGCCAAGGGATTACATCAACGTACCCGGCTAGCTCAGTGACACTCATAAGCCTTCTGTGAATTGTACCGCTACTATTGAAATTCATCGTGGTAAGGCAAACACTTGATGCCCTAGAGATGAGTGCCCTTAAAAAACATGAGGCGAGCCTTTGGTTTGGATCACCAACTGATGAAGCGACATTATTGAGCACCCACATCACTTGCTGGGCTAAAGTGACGTCGTTACTTTCTAAGGCACTAGCACAGTGAAGCAAAAGCTTCTCTATACATGCTCCGTCGAGGCTACCAAGACACCCTCTAAGTGCTCTTGGAATAGAATTTGGAGTGGCGTTGAAGAGACTGGGGTTGTGCAGAGGAATGGACATAGTGTTTGGTCTTATTTCAGTTTTCATAGATTGAGGAGCTGTTGCTTTAATGTGCATGGAAGAGTGTGCTATGTTTAGAGGCAAAAAAGGAGGGTGATGATACGGAGAAAAGCCTTGTGTGTTGTGCTGTTTGTTTGAAACGACGTGTGGTGGATATTGGCGATGGGATGGAACAGTTAGGGTTTTTATCTAGTTATAGGTGTTTGCTTGTGGGAATTTGGACATAGCTTTTGTGTTATAAATTTGTGTTTGTGGAGGAAGGAGCAACAGAGGCTGAGAGGAGATTGAGAGTTGAGAATTGAGAGCTAATTATATAACATGCTACCTGAACCACATATATATAGTGGGAGAAGTCCTCTTTGAACGATTATCTAGATAGCATGAAGCCAAAATTTAACATTAAATGAAGCCTGATTTTACGTTACAATGACAAGGCTTCCTGATCTGGGTTAGTCGAAATGTACTCTTTTAGTTGATTTTCAGGCTTTTTCTTCCCACCAAGCTGAGTCCGAAATGAGTTAACTTTATCTTAATGGTAAAATTACTCAGTTAATTTATTTTAGCCTAGAAGAACAAGTAGAAGAAAAAGCTAAACTTGATCTCAACCAGTCAGGATTATCTCCATATTGAGTGTGTGAGAGAGAGAGAAAGAGAGAGTACATATGTAAGTGTAGTTAAGTGTTATGCATGTATGTTATATGTAGAAATATACATACTTAGAGGAGCTCTAAAACTACCGTGAGTTTGATGAAATATTTGTTTTTTTCTAGACATTTGCGAAGCGAGGAGATTATGGTGAAAAAGAGTTAAGTTATTAACAAAAGGGAAAGATCCCGATTCTTGTCATTTACGAGTACTTAGACTACCTTTACTAACTGAATATAGATATCCAGTCTTATTTAGATTGGCATGGATGGAGGTTTTGTATGCAATTTTGGCCGATTACTAATCAATAATTCTCTCACTCCTGTTCATGATAAGTGATTATTATGGTAAGCGTGATAAACAGAAGGTAACGAGTACGTTAAGGAAGCTGTCTTAGCCGGCCATTTTTTTGTCGAATTTGAGCTCATGGAATGCCATTATTAGACAAATTCAATAATCATTCATTTTATTCAAATCCAATTTGTTCATTGTGTTTAGTGATTGATGGCTACCTTTCATTCCCATCCTTTCACATACTTGAT
This sequence comes from Mangifera indica, assembly GCF_011075055.1. NCBI lineage: Eukaryota > Viridiplantae > Streptophyta > Magnoliopsida > Sapindales > Anacardiaceae > Mangifera > Mangifera indica. The sequence continues at coordinate 6,848,065 of NC_058150.1, read as the reverse complement.
ACGTAAATGATCTCAACGATCTCAACTTGGTTGCTTGTGGCATGTGATGCCCAAAGTAAAGACAAATTAGACCTCTTCCCCACAAGGACCATTTTGTATGTTTCACTAGAATGTCACTTCCTTTAATTCCTTTAACACCTCTGCTTATTTCTCCTTTATATTATCTGTTTAAAAACCTTGTTTCTTTACCAAGTGTATTTGAGTTTTCAACATAAATTAATAAGTATGCTAGCCAATATATATATACATATATATTGAACACAGTATATGCTAATATAATTTATATTAAAGAGTTTTATAATTCTGCTCAAGAACAAAAGAGGACGGTGAAGTGATGAAAACTCTAACTCTAGCTGGCAATGACTTATCACAAAACGAATCTATGAGAAAGACGATTCCTGTAAGAGAAAACTTTCACATTACAACGAATCTATAGTGGATTCGTGAAGAAAAAGTTGATGCAGAAAACTTTGGACCAGCTATAATTTTGATTTGAAGCTTCAGGACTCTCTCTCTTTAACATTTCCACGGGTAGAATAATTTGCTGTTTCCTTCAGAATTTTGAATTTGCTACTCCTGGAGATATGTCTTTGTCACTTCAACAAGACAATCCAGCGAAATCTTGTGATTTCAATGGCACATATGTAAAAGAAACCTTTTACTTTTCACTGTTTTCCTGCCCAAGTCTAGTCTTCATGATTCATACAATATATACATATATTTATATGTAGTGTAGATATGAAGTTTCAGCTAAATTCATCCACATAGAAGTATTTTTTGGTCATGGTCTTTAAATTGAGAGTAAGTCGCATTCATTTATTAGTACTCATGGAATAATTCAGCAAATAATAAAATGAACAAGCTTAAGCTCAATGATAAATATGGGAACTATGTATTAATAATAAAATCATACGTACGTATTTTTTTATACATAATTTAGATATATAAATAATATATTATTATATATATACAAGAAAAAAAGTTCATGACATCTTCTCATGCTCTCGAACCAGCTAATTTCAAGGGTAAATTGTACACTGCTAAACAGTTCGCTTTTCCAGAATTCAAAACATTCAGTAAAAGATTAGCAAAACAAATAGCATTTGAATAGGTCTTCATGAATTCATGCATGCTCTATTCCAAACAGATGGGAAGTGTGAAAAGAACAAGATTTAAAACCCTAGAATTCTTTTTTGTGTTGTTGTGGCAAAATTAAGGGATATTAATTAAAATAGGCAACCGCTTTCCCGCTTAAATGTTTTTCGGCAGCAATTCATACGTTTTACCTTTTTAAGCAAATTGATTTTTTTATTCCAAAAATACCCTCATTTAATTTCTCAACGTTTACCGTAGTATTTCACCGATTAATTACTTACATTTAACTATACGCATTAAGATTAATTTATCTGTAATGAATAAAATCTATAGATTGAAAAACAGATATACTACAGATTGAATAAAATCTACAGACTGAAAATGTTAATTTATGAATAAAATTGAAAAACACATTGAAAATCTATAGATTGAATAAAATTTATGAATAAAATCTATAACTTTTATAAAATTTATTTTATAAAATCTATAAATTTATAAAATAATTAAATTTAAAATTGATTGATATATATGGAAAAATAATAGATATATCGAAAACGATACATTTTTCTCAAAACGGTGCGTTTTCTCAAAAGGGGTGCAGGAAAGTGTTAAGGGGTGCGGGAAGGGAATGAAAATACAAACGAGTGAGTGAAAAAACAAATGGGTGCGTGAAAATATAAAGGGGTGTGTGAAAATACAAACGAGTACATGAAAATACAAAATAAGTGCATAAAAATATAAACAGGTGCATGAAAATGTGAAAGGGTACGTAAAAATACAAACGGGTCGTGAAAATGTGAAGGGGTGTGGGAAAATACAAATGGGTGCGTGAAAATATGAAGGGGTGCGTAAAAATATAAACGGGTGCGTGAAAATATGAAGGGGTACGGGAATTGACTAAAGGGTACGGGTGTGTGAAAGGATGCAGGAATTAGTGCAAGTGCGTGAAAGAGTACAGGAATTTACTAAAGGGTGCGAGAATTTACTAAAGGGTGCGGGAAATTACACCCCTTTATATTATATAAAAGGGTGCGGGAAATGTGTAAGGGGTACAACATCACGAGCCCAACAGCTAAAACTCTCACGCAATTGCAAACCAACAACAAACCACTTAAGAACAAAAAGCGTACTTGAGACGACCAACTGAAAGTGTGTTTGCAAACCAATAACAATGAACCCAGCACATCCAGCCATGGCAGGTCGCCAAAGACAGCAAGAAGAACCCAGCCAACAGTATGAAGCGTCAACCGGCACACACCTGATGCAGCATGCAGCATCCCAGGAACCAGGAGCAAACACAGAAATGGACCAATGTGCAACCATTTCACTAAGACGCAACTTACTGGAACCACAACCAAGAACCTCCCACGCAAAAACACTGCTGGAACGCTCCAGGAGAGACAAGAAAGGACGCTGGGAGAGAAAGGATTAAGAAAGCAGCAACCATTAAACGAGGGAAGGTGCCAGCAGAACCAGCAGCCAAGAACTCCAATTCTGCAGCAGCAAGGCAGCAAAAGGCCAACAAACCCAATGAACCCCAATGCAGGAGAGAACCAACAGGGGAGAGGGATGCAGGAATCAGCAACTCCACAAAAGGAGAAAGGCAAGAGAACAGGAGAGGATTTCAGCACCAAAGCAGCTGCAGAGAGCCAACCCAAGCCAAAATAGACCAGCAGCAGAACGGCACCTCCACAGGACCCAAGAACTCACGGGAAGAAGCTAGGCCGATGCAGAGGAGAAACGCAGAGACCCAGAGACCTCCAGGGAATTATAGAGGAAAAGGCTGAAAACACACCAGAAGATGGAAACAGGCAGGAAACATGGATTATATATAAAGGGGTGCGTGAAGGGTGCGGGAATCCCGCACCCCTTTATATAATATAAAGGGGTGCGTGGAGGGGTGCAATTTCCCGCACCCCTTACACATTTCCCGCACCCTTTTATATAATATAAAGGGGTGTAATTTCCCGCACCCTTTAGTAAATTCCCACACTCTTTCACGTACCTACACTAATTTTCACACCCTTTCGTGCACCCATACTCTTTAGTCAATTTCCGCACCCCTTCACATTTTCATGCACCCGTTTGTATTTTCACGCACCCCTTCACATTTTCACGCACCCGTTTGTATTTTCACGCACCCCTTCACATTTTCACGCACCCGTTTGTATTTTCACGCACCCCTTCACATTTTCACGCATCCGTTTGTATTTTTATGTACCCTTCACATTTTCACGCACCCGTTTGTATTTTTACGCACCCCTTTACATTTTCACGCACCCGTTTGTATTTTTACGCACCCCTTCACATTTTCACGCACCTGTTTATATTTTTACGCACTTATTTTGTATTTTCATGCACCCGTTTATATTTTCACGCACCCATTTGTATTTTCATACACTCGTTTGTATTTTCATTCCCTTCCCGCACCCCTTAACACTTTCCTGCACCCCTTTTGAGAAAACGCACCTTTTTGAGAAAAACATATCGTTTTCGATATATCTATTATTTTCCATATATATCAATCAATTTTAAATTTAATTATTTTATAAATTTATAGATTTTATAAAATAAATTTTATAAAATTTGTAGATTTTATTCATAAATTTTATTCAACTATAGATTTTCAATATGTTTTTCAATTTTATTCATAGATTAACATTTTCAATCTATAGATTTTATTTAATCTATAGTATATCTGTTTTTCAATCTATAGATTTTATTCATTACAGATAAATTAATCTTAATACGTATAGTTAAGGTTGATAAAGGTAGGCAATTAATCGGCGTGAAAGGTAGATTTTATAAAATAAATTCCACATGAAAGGTAGGCAATTAATCGACGAAATGCTACGGTAAGGTTGAGAAATTAAATAAGGGGTATTTCTGGAATGAAAAAAATAATTTGCTTAAAAAGGTAAAACATCAAATTTGTTGCCGAAAAAGGTTTAGACGGGAAAGCGGCTGTCTATTTTAATTAATATCCCCAAAATTAAAGGAGATATATATGGTTGGATAAGTTTTGCATCATTTGGGTTATAAGATATTTGAGTTGACAACGATGGGTCCTCGTGAAACTACAAGAGGCTAGAAGTTAAATCTAAAAGATGAATCGTAATTAGCATTGTGATTTTCACCCAAAACTTTCATCCCCTTTGTCGTTGATGAAATATTATTAATGAAGGAAGGCAAATGACTACTTAATCATGTTTTTTTATTTTTTAAGTTATTAGTCCTCATTTCAAACTAAGTATATATTGCTATATCTAGGGGACTTGTTCCAATCATTTTTGGAGTCGGAATATTTCTATTTCTATTTCAATTTATCCTCAATAATTTTAAGTACCCTGTAGTCTATACTTGATAAAACAAAAGCTAGAGTCCAACATCCAGTAGTTCAAGGAAATTATAGAATTATATCAGGGATTGTCATAAAACAAATTACTAGAATTGATCTTAGGTGGCTTGGAATTTACCTGGAAAACAAAAAATCATATGCTACAAAGAAATATTCGGCTTCGGCTTTAGTAAGTTTGAATTCTATTAAAATTTGCTTGTCTATTCATTCCATAGATTTAATAATAGTCCTCATTGTGTAAATTTGTACCGATGATATGTCCATCAAATCAGTAAAATTCAGATGTAAGAATATAAAAACTCTGATTGTAAAAAGAAAAAAAAAAATTTTTATATGTTTCAACTAAAAAGTTTAAGGGATGTACGCCTATGGTGTTACTACTGAGTTAATTGAAATATATTATAAGATAGTTTAATGACAATAGCTAACTTGTCTTTTCTTCGATCCCCTCCTCATTGTTACTATTTTAAGTGAGGGGTACGTTTGAGTAAATATAATAATTAAGCAAAATGTAATATTGTCTTCCAAAATATCAAGTAAAATAACTATATTTTATTGATTGTTGTTGACTTTTAGAGACAGATTCCTTGAAGATAGGATATATCTTGTATATTCTTAATTCACAAATCATAAACGACTATGGTGAATTGCATTATTTTTTATATCCAGTTGTATTATTTTTTAAAGTAAATGCTCTAAAGCCAATCCATCACAATTATTTAATCATCTTAAAATGTACTTATTTTATCATTAATAAAATGAAACTATTCATTCGTTGGTCATATTTATGTTTGTGTATGTTTGATGAATACCCTTAGAATAGTAGATACATGACAAGGGGGAACGAGATGTAACTTGATTGTAAAACCCTATAAGCACATATGATGATCAATCTAAAAATACTCATAGTCTCAATATCATTTTGACCAATGGCACAGATAATACAATAAAACTATTATAACATTCAACGACCTTATGGAAAGGTAATGATAGATTATGGAAGGGTTTTCAATATTGTAATGGTTGACTATGTTGAAAAGTTGGAAGGGTTTTCAATATGGAAGTGGTTGGCTATATTGATAAGTGTAGCAAGACTATACTGAATTAACAAAGAATTCATCACTCTTAGATATAGGAGAAAAATATTTTAATATCTTGGGTTTAATAGTCGACCCACTGTCAAGATATTGCACACTTTGAGTACACAATCCATCATCATTTTGCTTTTGAGTTTTGTAACTCAAAACGCATTTTAATAGTTTAAATAGCTCACAGGTTATTTAATCAATTTCATCATCTTATCCCTAAGCGATGTGAGATGCACACACATGGTAGATATTGTTGAAATTCTTTGAATTTCACAATGATATATACATCTTGAAATTGTTTCTCAATTGGATAAATACTTATGCAAGGGATGATTTGAAAGATCTAAAATTATCCTCCAATTCTTTTTCCATTTTATCACGTAATGCATTTTCATATTGTTTATCAAACTGTTTTAAAGTGATTTTTGAATTGACATGACCATCAAAAAATGAATGCACACATTCATTGTGTTGTGTAGTAGACATACTTACCTAGAAAGTATCATTTACAAAAGTCAACACCCAACATTATATTTTATTATATAATCCAAGTAGCCATATATTATTATAAAGGTTATATTTATCAATGAACATTTTCCAACGTTATTCAAACTAATCACTTGTTCAAGAATCGTACACAATATTTTACAAAAAAAAAAAATTAATATATTCATATTTAGAACAATCTCTCAATTTTTCAGGTTATTTCTTTTTTATATGTCAAAAACACCATCTATGTGATGTATTGGAAAAAAGAATGTCAATTGCATTTTGCATTACTTTGTCTTAATTAGTAATTATTGTCTTAGGAGCATAGTTCAACATACATGCAAGCCAAAATTGAAAAAATCATACAAATGTGTCCTCATTAGAGATTAACCTACAACCTAACAATGTTTAATGATCATGATGATTAACACCAATAAAAATACCAAACAACATATTATATTTGTTGGTCAAATATGTAGAGTCAAATGTCGTAACATTACTGAATTCTTTAAATGCATCTCTACTTCTCACATCAACCTATAAAACATTTTTAAGATGACATTTTTAATCTAAATCCATTATGTTGAAGAAATTTGAATCCTCATTTTACATGTTTGGAAAATTTTTTTTGAATCATCGAAGTATCTTCAACACCAAGTCATAGTCTACTCACTTTTTCAATGTAGTTCCTATAGTCTTTCTATAGGAACAACAAATTCTTAGCACCACCTACTTGAACTATGAATGTAATGAAATTTTTATTTAGTCTAATCTTAGCCCTCTTATTCACTTCAAGCTTTCTTTTCACCAACAGATGTATTATTCGATTGCTCTTAAAGTATGATCTATTCTTGGTAAGATTATTAAGTTCATGGTTATAATCCAATACAATAGGTCATATTGTCCATTTACTGTCAAAATGTATACTTGCATAAATTTGAGTCTTACAATCAATTTTTGTTACCATATATGTGCATTTTAAAAGAATTCTTGTAGTTACTTCAAGGTTTGTCATGACAAGAACAAGTCAATGTCATGTATTTCACATCTCCATCATCTTTTTTTATTATAGATTGTATGATAGCTTCAAAACCCTTCTTATTCATATAGCTTTTGTAATCTTGGACAAGATTATCTAATGAATCAAAAATCATTATGAGCTGAGGCTCTTATTTCTCCTCTAAACTTCTTGTATTGTTTATTTTTTTAAAATGATTAACCTAAGTTATTGATATTAAAATAACTAGAATTTGAATAAAATAAAACTATGAAAAGGGTTGAAACAAACCCTAAAAATAATTAAAATCATTTTGATAAATAAAAAGATGATTACAAAGAAATAAAAGTACTCCTACAACATCGAAATGAGAAGAAACATTCTTAGAATGTGTTTGATTGCATTGTTTCATCTTTGAAACTATGATGCAATACCAACACCAAGTACAGAGTTAGTAATGATAAGTAACTAATTCTAGTAGTTATTTTATTTTTATCCTAACAATTGTGTATTATACCACATAATTCTTCAATCAACACAATTTATATATATATATTCATGATAAAGAAATCAAAACTTTTGTTATTTTAAAACTAATGCAAACAAATATACAAACTTGTATTAATGCTAAATACTTATTTTTTTTAATTGGATATTATGTAAATTATTGTATGAAGAAGTAAACAAAATTTAAAGACAGAATATACAATCTTAAAGGTACCAAGAACTGTCATTACTCTTGGCAGTTTTTTCTTTTCACAAATTTGGCTTATAACAAGAAAAATACTAAAAGCTAGATCTAAAAGATTGTTTTACAATTTTGACATTATTTTAACCCCTTTTTGTTATTAATCTCAGCATCAATAACACACCATAGGATCTTCGAATTCTAAACCAAACCTAAGATTGTTTTCTTCGTAACATGGCTATAATTTCATGAGATTGGCAAAACACTTAGAAAATAAAAATCACTTCATTAAATACTCACCAATCACACATAAATACTATTTTACAACAAAATTGAAATATTAACAATCACATATTTCGCTAAAAAAATTATGATTACAATAGAATACATAGTCTTTAACAAAAACACTAATGAATATACAATTAGCAAAACCTTACAAAAGCTTTAAAAAAAAAAAAGAAACAAAAAACTAACCTTGACAACTTTGAAGAACAAAATTAAATCTTTATCTTGTACAAGATTGGATCAAAAATCAAAACAAAAAATATTTTTCTTAGTAACAAGAGAAGAAATCTAAGGTTTGGTTTTGGGTTCAAGGAAGTTCATACTATCGAAAAAATTTATTACTAGTGCAACTGCAAGGGAGATTATATCTCATATATACTAATTGAAATATCCACTAACAATGGTTTAAAGAAAACCAACCTTAACTTCTCTGATAAAAGCTCTAGTGAAGTTTGACTTTATAATAAATCCAACTTTGGAGAAGAAGTTAAAAAGTCATGTGACATCTTTGGCAAATGAAGTTTGATAGAGGTTTCAAAAAATGATAGCCGACAATAGTTCTAACAAATGATCGTCAATGGTGGTAGAGGTAGAAGATAAGTTTATGGTGGTGGAGGTAAACACTATGTTTTTTTTTTTGTTTTAAGAAAGCCTTAGAATTTTACATTGTCTAAACCTAAGTTTATGCATATTGAAAGGAGGTTTTTATTGAAAAAAAATTAGTGATTTTTTCCTAGCGTGGCTTATAAGGTGATACATGCCACGTTGGTTGTTGTGTATGTGGATACACGTTCATGTGCCTAAATGGATACATTTAGCATTTCTCCAAGGGAAAGTAGCCCTTGTTTTTTTTTTTTTTTCAAATAGGAAACCATTCTTTGTCCCAATGCTTGGAGATAACTTGTTATTTGGAACACAACCAATTGTGATTGAGTTGCTAAAGATATTCATTGACCAGACTCCTACTCTTCTGCAAGTCATCTACTAAGGAGTGTTTAATATTATGCCTTATTGTTAGAAGCCTTGAAACCAAACCTTAGTACATTACGGAACTGTTGTCCTTTAGGATTAATGAATAGTAGGCTTGCTCCAATTCCTCTTTTATTAAATAATCCATCTACATGCAATTGCCACAAAGCTAATGTGTCTAACTTGTTTAGGCATTGTTATGTGGAATTTTGTTGAACAAACTCAACTTCTGGTTAATAGGATAATTTATATATGAAGTCTATGAGTGGTTGTCATTTTATCATTGTTTGAGATTTATAATTAATCTCAAATTAATTTAGCTCAATAACTCATTTAAGTAGTCTTTCTAAAGCTTCTAGCTTTTATAACACTTGTTGTAGTAGGTAATTAGCTAATACATCAATTGAGTGGGCTTAGAAGTAAGGATGCAACTTCCTAGAGGTGATGACTAGTATCAGAGCTAGTTGCTCAATTTTCGAATATCGAGTTTTTGCATTAAGTAGGTTTCTACTAGTGTAATAAATATGTCATTATACTTTGTTTTCTTATCGAACTAAGGCTACACTAATGACATGTTGTGGCATGAATAAGTATAAGAGAAAAGTCTCACATTTTATCAGATCTAATAACAATGACAATTATCTTAAATACCTTTAATTAGTTTTTGGAAGGCTTGCTTGCACTTTTTCATCTATTTGAACTTATTATTCTTGTGGAGAGTATCAAAGAAGGGAAGACCTTTTATGGTAGCTCTTAATACAAAGTGGTTAAGGGTTCTTATTCTTCTTATCAAACTTTGGAAATGTTTCAGATTTGATGGACTATGCATATCCAAAAACACCTTTATCTTTTTTGGGTTTGTTTCAGTACCTTGTTGGTTAACTATGAAACCCATAAACTTTCTCGAACTTACTTTGAAAGCACATTTGAGGGTATTAGGCTTCATTTTAATACTTTTGGAGGAAAACAAACATCTCTTTTAGATAAGGTGTTTGATCTTCAACAAATTTTGATTTGACGAGTGTGTCGTCAGCATACTCTTCCATCATTTTTCCCATATGTTTGGCTAAACATCATATTGACTAGTCATTGATAAATGCATCCAACATTCTTAAGGTTGGAAGGCATGACTTTGTAGCAAGACAACCTCTTATCAGAGATAAAGAATGTACACTCTTCTTTAGGGCCTAGTGTTTAATAAGTCTTGGTTGATTTAAGAATTCTTTCAAATATCTTTGTATAACGATGTCTTTTATGCCATCGTTTAGGGCATAACACTCATTGATATTATGCTCTATATTGTTATGATAACAGTATTTCTTTTGAGATCTCGTTTAGTGTTATCTCTCTTTATGGGGTAATTTATGAGAACTTACATGTACCCTAGGCACAATATAAATGCGGTCAATTTAGGTAACTATAGAAGTGTATTCCTTGAAGTGGGCAAGTGTAGTAGGATTTCTCCTAAGATTGTCTCTTTCTTGCTTTGTGAAGGTATGATGATTACCTTCATGATCTTTTCTTTTTCTCTTTGATTTTTTAAGTCTTGGGGGAATTGTTGGTAAAAGATTTTGATCCCGAGAGCTTCAAGGAAACTATCAAACTCTCTATCTGAATGTGTCTTTCAAACATTTTTTAGAACTTGTCAAGAGATGTGCATTTTTTAGGTTGAAGTTCTTTTCAAAATCTAGTGTAAAGGCAAACACCTTCCAAGACTAATGCAAGGACAATTTTGCTTTTTGGTGTTCCCTACTTTAGAGAGCTCTGCATTGAAGTGCTCTAGATACGCTGTCAAAGTTTCATCCTTTTCTTGTCATATGTTCCCAAGGTGGCTTATGGGAACAATAAAGTGTCTAGTCGTGTGGAACTAACATAGGAATAATAAGGCAATCAACTACTTTCATAAGGTGATTGAGACAAATGGTAGTTTCTTGAACCACCTTTTCACTCCTTATATGAGTGTAACTGCTAGGCAACTACACTTAATAAGCTTAGAGACTTGATAAAGTTTCATTAGGTCATTGAAAACATCCATATGATTTAAAATATCTTTAATTCCATCACAAGGATTATTGGATAATGCCTTGAATCCATTAGCTAAAGGTGTGTAGCACATTTGCAGAGAAAATGATGATTCTTCTAGTATGATTTATGGTTCATCTTCTTAATGGCTAGGTGTTTCATAGCTCGTTTAATACAGGATAATGGGATGTCTATTAGATGTTCATGACAAGCATGATAGTTATTTAAGTGGTCTTGTATGTTATGTCCTTGTTTGTTAGGGTGAGTTAACTTGTCAAAGGCAGAGTTTGACTCATTTTGAGATGGTGGCAAATGAGAAAACCCCTCAAGGAGTGAGTTCCCTTCTCTATGTCGAGGGTTGAAATTGCCATTTTAAGACTTACGATTGTCTTAAGTCTGAGAAATATCTTTATATTATGGATTGGGGTCCACGTAATGTTGAGTGGCTCTATTATGGTGTAATTTTCTGCCTCTCTCATTGATGTCACCTTGCCAAAAATAAATCTTGTCTTGGCGCAAATTATAAGCTACGCATCATGGGTTAATATAGTTGCTTGGTGAGTTCAAGTCAACACCTTGGGTGTCGATACCATGTTGAGGTTTGACAAGCCCGTCGCATGAGTTATGTTTTACACACTAGATAGGAGACAAACTCCTCACCTCGAAGGTTGCCTATTGTTTTCCATAGGGGGACGAAAAGTTTGTTCAGGAGGTGTGAGATCTCTCATTAGTTGCTTAAGGGGGGACTAGTGCATTATAGGTGCTACAAAGGGCATTGTCAATATGTTATATAAAAGGTTAAACCAAGTATTTGTGCTACTACTTTTAGGAGTGTAAGGTTTGCCTCTTAGCCATAAAAATAGAAGTAAGGGGGCGTTTGGTTGGGGGTTTTTAATATTACCTTAGTAATCTATTTTTTATTCCTTTGTTTGGTTTGTCAGTAATAAAATATTACAGTAATTTTCTATTACCAATACTGACGTGGCAGGTGATATAAGTGGTAATCTGATTACTACCTTCACTTTAGGTATTTAAAGATTGCTGAGGTAATCTTGAGTTTATTATAATTATATTATTATTTATTAATTTTTTGAGATAAAATAAATTTATTTTTAATTAATATGATAAATAATATAAAAAATATTTAAAAATAATTATATTCAAAGGTATTTAAGTAAAATAATTTACTAGTAATCTTTTATTACCTTTAACCAAACACAATAATTATTTATACCTACCAAATTTTATCAAATATAATAATCATTTATACCCAATAATCTTTTAAGTAATCTATCTTTAAGGTAATTTTTTTATTCTGGTAATGAAACATTACTCAAACCAAACACCCCCTAAAGGTAATGAGGTTTGATTAAAAACTTCATTTATTGACATGACTAACTATAGTCATAGATCAGTTAATTTTTTTTCTTTAAGATGTTATTAAAATGAAGATGATATGAGTGACAAATAAGAGAAATTATGTTGGAAAACATGAGAGCTTATGTTGGAGAACCTCGTTCTAGTTCCAAATTGTTAGTTTCTAAATTTGTATCAACAAGAAATACACCAAATCAAGAAATAAAGGCTTCCCACTATAAGAAAATTTGGAATTTACCATGAAATGTTGGCAGCTTTGCTTTTTGAAGTGGAACTAATCAGGATTTTTTTCCCATGAAATAATTAAGATGGTCGTGTTCATCCAAAAAATAAACATTTCTACCTCATCAAATCAAATTTACATGAAGTTCATGTAAATCACATTCCCCAAACAAAAGGATGGCAACTAGAGTTAGTAATTAGAAAATAGTTGGTAGTCTGAGACCATTCGAAAGTGGGATTGTCTGAGTTAACTAATTCCCATCTCCAAATTCGTGCAACCAATATCGACCATAAACATACAACTGGTCAGAAAGGTCACCGCCATCCACCGGCTTGTTAGAAAGATGTGGTGGAGATCGAACCAGTACTGGAATGTGTAGTTGTGTAATCTGCTTTGTCAGTAATCAGATTTTCTCTGAGATTTAACGACTGGGAAGATATTTCTGGAGCACAAGTTCGCTGACTTTATATACCGTGTGGTGAAGGAAATAGATAAACAAATTAGTGTGTCGGTAGTCAGAAACCTTATGTGGTGGAAATGCATCAGTATTTCCCTCTGTACTGCACAATGTATGCGTTCATTGTACATACGTAGTGTTTCTAATGTATCTTCATCTTGTTATGTACATGATACTGTCAACTATCTGTCTAGCCCTATTAAAAAAAACAATAAAATTATGTGTATCTATTTTAGGTACATAAATATATACACATTTATATATATCATCATATGATTGGATGATTTTGAATTAAGAGTAAAATAATAATCAATCATATGATGACACATATGAGTGTGTATATATTTGTGTATTTGAAGTGGGTACATGTAGTATTGCTCTAAAAAAAAACTCAAATTTTGAATCAAGTTAGGCTCAAACGAGTTTAAGTTTAAATTTGAATATAAAATTTAAATATTTTTTAGTTAGAATTTAAACTTTAAGAGTATTTTATTTATAAAAACAATATCGTTTTGATTAAATATGAATCAAAATACTATTACTTTAATACAAACTAAACTTAAAATTTGAATTCAACTCCTCTTAAACAAGTCAAATTGAAACATTTTTTAAACAAGTTTGATGAGCTCAAACTTGATTCTACTTAAATCGAGTTAAATTTGAATTTAATTCGATTCGAATCTACCTTTATCTCATATTGTATTTAACTATTTATATGTACATATGAAGTCTAATTATTATTATTATTATTATTATTTTTTTTTTATGTATCCACTCAACTGTCATTTTATTGCTGGGATACCTTGAGTCCACTTCACAACCATTGACTTGATCAAATTGTTTCATGCCTTATCGTTGACAGTTACTGGTCTCATAATTATGCATTGTATGTTAAGTGAAGTGAGATGAAGGCTAATTGATGCGAACGACGGCGACCTAACATTGACTGCAATTATCCGCGGATTAAGTTTGGTTGATACAAAATCTACGGGCACTCGCACTGCCTACGCGTTTGGTTAATGAGCATATCATTAATGTTTGGTCAAAAGACTTATTCCCACCCAAGGTTTGTTAAAAACCTTAATTTTTATCTATTAATTTAAAAAAACTCAAATATCTGTTTTTTTAATTAAAATTCATTTATAAGATTAAATGTTAAAATGTTATTTAATAAAAAAATATTAAAAAACTAAAAATTCATCACATTTCTTCTCATAAATTAAAAAATCTAATAATTTTCTTTATATCTAAAAATAACTATTTTCCCCTTAGGATTTATATTTTTTTCGTTGCTATTTCTCTAGTGGTCAGAGCTAGTCAATGTAACAACTTTGGTCCAATAACCCGGTCCGCTGTTAAGATATTGTCCACTTTGGACACATAGTCCATCATGGGTTTGCTTCTGGGCTTTGCAACCCAAAACGCATCTTAACAGTTAAGGAGCTCACAGGCTATTTAACCAACCAAATTCTCCCACCACTAACTAATGTGGGATACATAGACAGACCCAACATCTCTCCCGTGCTTTGTCGATATGGGATTCGCCTAAGGGTATCACATACACCCCCCTTTACAGGACTCAACGTCCTCGTTGAGGTTTGCCCCACCATCGTTCAAGAGGACACGCGGAGTTGCTCTGATATCATTTGTAATAACCTTGGTCCAATAACTCGGCCCACTGTTAAGATATTGTCCACTTTGGACACACAGTCTATCATAGGTTTGCTTCTGGGTTTTGCAACTCAAAACGCGTCTTAACAGTTAAGGAGCTCACAAGCTATTTAACCAACCAAATTCTCCCACCACTAACCAATGTGGGATACATAGACAGACCCAACATCTCTTCCGTGCTTTGTCGATATGAGATTCGCCTAAGGGTATCACAGTCAACCTTCATATCGGTGTTCTTCTCAACTTCTGAAGGATAATAAATCTCCGATCAATCGAGATCGGTCGATGATTTATCAACACAACTCTATATAACGAACAGATAATGTTGGTCGATATGTACATCGATCAACACATAGATCGATTGGATATTATTTATTTAATTAATCTATGCATCGACCAATGCATAGATCAATCGATGCGATCCATGTGACACACAAAGCTATGTTGACCAATCATCAATTGGTTGACAATTCATCGTCCTCCAAGAGTTGAGAAAAGCATTGATATGAAGATTGGTTAGCTCCAATCACCGGAAAACTAGCAAGGGAAAAAATGCATAACTTGGGGGGAAATAGTCATTTTTCAAATTTTGAGTGTGAGAGCGATTATTAGATTTTTAAACTAGCAAGGGGAAAAATGCATATCTTGGGGGGAAATAGTCATTTTTCAAATTTTAAGTGTGAAAGCGATTGTTAGATTTTTAAACTTAATGGAGAAATATGATAAAGATTTAGTTTTTTTAATTTTTTTTACTAAATGACATTTTTGCTTTTAACTCTAATAATGAATTTTATCATACAGGTGCATATTTAGGATTTTTAAAGCTATAATGGGAATTTGTCTTTTCACTAACCGTTGGGTGGAAATACTGTTTTAGCCTTAATTTTCAGGTAAATATATGACACTGGATCATATCTACTAAGAAGAATTATTTGCTGTAGAATATGAAAGGAAAGTAAATAAATAGGGGGAACCATGTACCATAAACCATGAAAACCATATGCCTTTACCAGCTAAGGTTTAGCCTAAAAGCATGTTCCCCCCCTTGATAACATAAACAATATTTTTTCACCCAAAATTAAACATGTTTTGAGGGGAAAAATATTAACTTCATAAACCGATATGTCACTATATGATTGAATGTTATTTTTATCTTTAATTTAAAATTACCTAATTATATGGTGATATGTTACTATTTTTACTTAAATTTGTATTCATTGTTTGTACATATAGTTTTATTAAAAAATAAAAATAACATTTTTACAAATATAACATTGATGTTTTATCTACAACATTTAAACTCTTTATAGACTTGAAAACTTGTAATTTTATCCACAAAACCTTAAACATCATTCTATTATAATCTCACCATCACTAGTGGTGAAGTCAACGTTGCATATAATGATAAAAGTTGGCATTAGTGGGATAAAATATCAAAAGTTATAGTTGACACCAGATGAAACTAGAAAAAAGGAGATTGGTGTGTGAATATGTTTTCAAAAATTTGTTGAGAAAACAATGATATCAACAGGATAATGAGCTAGAGATAGAAAGATTAACACCAAAAGTGTCTATGAAGTTAGATCAACATCAAATGAAGTTTTAAAGGAGGAGATCGACACTTGAGATGTGTAGTAGGAGTTTCATCGACACAAAATAAATAAAAAACAATGATATCAATAAGAGAATGAACTGAAGATAAAAAGATCAGTCAGTCAGAAAGGAGTCATTAAAAGTCAAAAAGTTGGATGTATTATAAGGAAGAAGAGAGTGAATGTAAAAGAACAATAAGAAGAGGGTTTTTAATATTAATTTAATAGTTCAAGGGCTTTTTTTAATTTTTATTGATTTAGAGTTATATGGTAATTTTGAAGAATAAAATAGTTAAAGATAATATCTTAATTTCACTTCATAATATTGTTCAAGGATTTTTTTTTTAATAATCATAGTTTAAAATTGGGTAAAAAATGTAATTTTGCTATCAAAGGGTATAATAGGTTACTCGAAAAACCTTAGGTGGGTACATGTGATTTACTCGTCTCATGATGCAAAAACCATGTAATGCTGCTTTGTCAAGATGTCTCGGTTAAATGTAGGCGACAAAGATCAGATAAGGCCAAGCCAGAAGCTTCACCCCCACTGTATAAATTCAGGACTACGCAAACCTCAGACATACTTGTTCAAAAATACGCCCTTCAACTGCCAATCATTCACACAAAAGCTTTTCCATCTTTTGACTAATTGCAATGACCTTCTTCTTCTCTAATTTGGGTTCGTGTTGTCGTCCGACGGTGCTACGTCAAGCAGCCGAATCAAACACCTCCACCACGCAGATGACGTTAGGAGGGGCTGATGATGCTGGAGTTCATGGGCCATATAATCCAAAGGCAAATAAGAAACCGACATCCAAGTCTTCTGCGGCTCATTGGAGACCGAGGCTCTTGGTTATATCAGAAGATGCCGTGTTTAAGAGTGATGAGAGAAAGGCTCAGTCTGAAAAGAAATTGTCAAGTAAAAGTAGATCAGCTGCTATGACTCGCCGTTTCCGTAGAAACGATGAGTATGAGTATGACTCCAGGTATTTCTTTAGTGTTCAGGATTGCTATGTTAGAATCTGACTGTGATGTTGTTTATTATAATTTACTGATATCTGGTTGTTTCCAGGAAAAGCTGTCCGTCGATTATGGTACCAGGGTTCTCTCCGACGCCGTTTATGTTCTGAATCTTGTGATTGTACATGATCCAAATTTTGCATATATTATGTAGAATTTTGTATCTTTATGTCACTTGTGCTTTTCATCTGCACTTGATAATGATCCATATCCCTCTGGCTAATAATAATTTTTATTCAAATGTTTTGGACGATTTCAAATTTGAGATAAAATAATAATATAATTTTATTATTTATATATTTATCTTATTCTACGATACATGATACATATCATATGATATTATATAATGTAAGTAAAAAATAATATAAATACTAAAATATATTGAATTAATATGATACAATCAATATATCATATAATATGATACCCATTTTATAATATACATATTACAAAAATAAATCCGTATATATTTTTTTAAAATAATATAATAAAAGTATTTTTGAGATATTTTAAATTTTTAAAAATAGTTATGATATTTGGATCCATCAATTAAAAAATTTATATTATTTTATATTTTTATAATATAATATAAAATAAAAAATTAAATTTTTAATAATCTATTTTAATTCGTTTCTGTACTTTCAATAATATAAAGTCAGGGAGGAAATCAATATTTAAATTACTATCTCTTAATACTTACAAAGCAGAATAAAATTTTGAAATTGATAATCCAATTTCTACCGAAAGATTCAAATTGCATTATGTTTATCAGAATTTTCAGAGAGGATATGCCAGAGTAGTGGAGGCAGAAGAGTAAAGAACATAAAATTTCAGACGTATAAAAATTTGAACTTGTATGAAGCGATTTCTTACATTTCATTCGAGTCATAGTACTTCTCTTTAAAATTAATGAATTTACTATTGTACAATTCAGAAGCACTGCTGGGAAGACTTTGCCGCTCCTGCTAAAGGATGCTTTTATTTATGAGCCCCAATGACAAACATAAATCGAAACATACTATCACCCATGACCACATTTTCAAGCTAGTAATCCCAACTCTTCTCCAGTAAATCAATAACCACTTATGTGATGCGTTGTCAGAGCCGACTTACGTTCTGGGGCATCTGTCAGGCGTGAAAAGGGCATCTGTTTATTATGCCCAGGTAGCCCTCTTTGAGTAGAATGTTCTTCTTGTGTCTTTGGATCAGAGACCGACTTTGAAAATGCTTGGGCAAGATCCAATGCAGAAACTAATTTCCCATGGTTGATTCCTGAAGCATCATCAGAAGCCCATTTCGAATCTTTATCAGTCTTTCTCCAAGTATCAGGTTCAGGTTTCCAATCTTCTTGCTGCTGATCACTATCTCCACTGCCCCATCTGCTATTAATTCTATAGTTCCTTCCTTGATTATCAATTTTATCTGGTCCTGTTTGCTGCTCTTTCCTATCCAAATTGCGTCCTGTCCTCTTTCCATGAACATGATTCCCAGTATTTGAATTGTGACCAGAGGAGGAAATCAGTCTCTCTGATGTCACTTCATTCCTCGGAGAGTCAACTCTTTATGTACAAAAATTGAACATCAAATTTAGCAGCCAACACATTAGAACTATTGTTCTCATACAACATAACATCTGCAGACATGAATGGTACAAATGAAAGCCAAAGGGTTTCTCAAATAACGTGCATACATGATCTTTGAGTTTGACTTTCAAATTATAATAATAAATAAAGGCACAATATGGACTGGCAAGCACCATTATGTTGACGGTGAAACTCATCTAAAGCATACTGAAATTATAGAACTGAACCCAGACCATTGAACATTGGGAATGGTACCCACGGAAAATTAAATAATGTCAAATGCAACATGAAGAACATAAGGTAATAAGGTGTAATGCAAACTAAATAGAGAATATACCTGTTAAGAGCAGGAGCAGGACCCAGGGCAAGGTTACCAATAGCAGTCTCATCTATGCCTCGCTCCTTGAGAACCTGATGAAGGCCATTCAATATCATCAATCTAAAACACAATAGAAGTGCCTTTGTAGAACATAAAATAAACCAGTCACTTTCTAAACCAGGTCTGATCCAAAACACACAATATAGATTTGACAGATAATCAATAACAAGATCAGTTAGCGCATTATGGCCAAATTGGCGGGAAGAGAATAACACAGTATACCACAACAAGACCAACAAAGTAATCATTATACAAACATACCAATTCCCGAGGACGAGCACCACCAAATAATGTTTGCCTGCAATGGTAGCAGATGGCATTAGCATTAGCATTTTTCTCAGCTAAGAGCTTAAAAACAGTGACATCCAATATATGCCATTCAAGCAAAATACAAATCCTTCCTATTTCACTTGAGCAAAGTCTAAATGAAATCTCCAACAAAAATTTTTAAATAAAAAAGTCGATCCACTCTCACAATTTAAATAAAAATATTAATGCACTATTATAGTTTGAAATCTTTGAGAACTCTACAAGGCACATTTATTGGCATTAAATTTCCTAGAAATATACACAATATCCCATCACTATTATCCAAATAGTATGGATGGAAGTAAGCTGTCCTTAATCAAGCAATGTTATCCAGTAGTATGACAAGTTCTGTATATTCAAAGAACATAGTATTTTCAATCTCCAACATAGTCCAGCTACTAAAATCCTGCTTCCTTCATTACTCTTGCATTCATAGGAAGTTCAACAGCTAATTGAAGCACTAATTATTTGAACAGAGCTTTTATTTTCAAATCTAAGCATCGACTCCTTGTTGCTAATTGTTTCCAGAATCACAAATAATAAGTAAGAAAATGCTGACCAATTGGCACACTTCACTAACCTTTCTTTTTCAAATCTTTTGTCTAATTGGTCAAGATGCAGTGAACGTGGTTTCAAATTCAATTTGGGCCTCTCAATCATTTGACTTCCCCCATCAGCAACAGTCAAACTGGGTTTTGAAGAATCTGCATTTCTGTAAGATTCTTTGAAAGATTCAACCATGCTAGTGTGTGCTGGCTGCTGATATCCCTGAAATATAATAAATGAATATCACTCACTGCATTATAATTTCAAAACAGAGTCCCAATCTCACCAATGAACAGTATCCTACCTGCCTATTTTTGTATGCTGATTTATCCAGCGGGCCAGATCTTGGAAGTAGCTTTAACTTAGGCCCTTCTGATTTTTCTGGAGTTGGAGCTGCTGACATCAAAGACCCCACACTATTAGCTCCAGTCCTGACCTCTTCTATATAAGTTTTGGGCAATTCCCTTAACCCAACCTTAGCTCCATCTTCAACTATCTGACCTGTCACAACTTGACTTCCCAGTGAAGTATCATAATTAGGCCTCTCAGTAATCACATCCACAACACCAGACACATTATTGTTATTGTCACTTGAATTAAGTAAACGTGGCAGAAGCTGGCTAGGTTTCTTAGACTGCCACATTCCAGAAGAAACTTTCTCAAGTGCACTGGCTTGAGCAATTTTTGATAAAGCATCTGGTCCATTCAGCACAGATGCCTTCACTGTTTCTTCAACAGCCATGGGCTCCTTTCTTACACCCCAAGCATTTGGTTGAGAATTACTAACTCCCAGACCAGTATTAGTACTCGGTATGTTAAAATTATTAATTCCCTGACCACCATTACTAATTGGAGTCGGTAGATTTACTGTGAGATGACTCCCTCCACCCACTCTCAGTGGAGATGAACTAGCAACTGAACTCGGAGATGAGACAGATCTATCAGCTATCCTCACAGAAGACACATAGTCCAGCTTCATTTCAGGTTGAAAAGAGTGCATATTGCAAACATTATCATCTCTAATTGTCCGATTTGGAGCCAATGCACTACTCATTGGCTTACGTTCATCCTCATCGAAGTTTTGTCCGATGGGTGCAGGGTGAGAGAGAAATGATGCTTTCTCACCAAAACTACGGGCTGCACCTAACGATTTGGGTTTCGGACGAAGATCAGACTTCACCAGATTGTTTCCCCAATTTGTTGACATGTTACGCTCAGAACCAGAGCTCACCACACTGAATCAACCAACCAAGCAAATAAACCGTTATATAGAACAATTTTAAGTTTTCTTCTAAAGAACAAAATCAAGGTCAAATAATCTGTGCATTTGAATCAGAAATATTATAAGATTGAAATATTGTTTGTAATTCGATGAATGACATAGAACAGCAATCGCACACAAAACATATGAACTAAAATGCAACTGACTTAATTATCTAAATCATAAAATGATAATAATAATAGTGAAATCACTATTGTCTTCAAATCCATGATCAACAGTAAGGGAAAAAAATATATACAGCTAGTTAATCGTATAAGCGTGAACATACAGTCCAGGTGCAGATGGCAAAGGAAGATCAGACGGAATGGAGCCGCCGTGAAAGTCCTTCAAGGACATAGTTGATAAAGTTTTCTTCTTCGACATTCTTTCTCTTTTCTCTCAAGCTTTGCTGGCTCAACCGAAGGAGAGATCAGACTCTAAGAAGAGGAGAAACGACGCCGTAAATAAGACAGAGAATCGCACAAGGCTCTCAGACAGAACCTCCACACCGATGAACTTGTACTCGAGTCAGATTTCGTTTCATTTTCCCTTCTTGCCCCTGTGGCTTTTTCACTCTGGTCGTCGGAGGCTATGGTACTGTGTACTTGTTTCCACGCGCGGCTAAAGCGAGTGTTCACGGCCCCGTCGTATGTAAAATGCTATCCTTTTCATTCAAAGTTTGCCTAAATCCGTTTCATCCAGGCAATCTAAATAACAATGTACACCCTTTTTTTTAATTAAAACGACATTTCCCCTTTTTTGGTAACATATTAATGAAATAAGTAGACAAATTTAGTAATAATATTAATTTATAAAAACTAAATAAATGGTAAGTATTATAAGAAAAAACTTCTTTTTAACCAAATTAAATATGTTAATCTCTTGTAATTGAACAAAATATTATTTCTTTTAAATTTAAATTTGAATTATAATAAATAATACTTGAACATTTTTTTTTATCTTATAAAATATAGATAATCACTCAAAAACATGAAAAAAAGATAATGAGAAAAAAGACAAAATAATATGATCAAATCTACTAGAATAAAAAAAGATAGACAAGAAGATTTTTAAAAAGATTTAACTATGTATCTTAGACATCTCTCCAAAATCAATGTCTTATCAAGACAATATTTTCTATGAACATCATTCATGCTCTATTAGAACACTTTTTTTCAAAATTATCAATAACATAATCGTAAACGTAGACTCTCAAGCAGTAGATTGAATCACGTTAAAAATTTTCATATATTCAAGGTTACAAACTAATTGAGTTGCTCACAATTCTGCTCTTCTCAAGTCAAACTTGGCTTGATGTTGGTTAGTTTAATGAGTTTATGACTCAGTTTAAGTAAAATATAAGTACAGTAACACTTACAAATACGTCAAAAGCTCAATTTAGCCATCTTGCATTAGTTTATACATTTGAATTGAGAAAAATGACTAAGTGTTTAGAGTAGATATGATTTTTGCTTGATGAATGGCTATGCATGGAGTATGCATGTATATTCATAAGTGTGTAACAGATTTGAGTCATGAATTCGAACTAAAAGTGAGTTCAATTATTTTTTATTTTAGCCAAACTTGAGTTAAGAAGTGTTCGGACTCGCTCAATTCGTATTCATCCTTAGTTTATATAACACTTGTTTGAGCGATGAGAATTCCTTTCTCCGGATCTTGTTGGGTGGACTTGACTTTTGTCACACTTTCTGTTGCACATGTCGATAAGGTAAAATTTGATGCTTTTGTAGTATTTGTGTTTTAGGTATGTTTGGGAGCAAATATATAGTCAAACTACCTTGTAGATATGTCATAGTAAAAATAAACTAAATATTTTACAAAATTTTCTAAAACACATATTTTTTTTATCAATAAAACTATTTGTATAACATTATAAATAAACAACAACAAATCACTATATAATTGAATATTATTTTATTTTTAATTTTAAACTATTCAATCACATAATAATACATTATTATTTATGCATAAAATTATGCATATAACATTACTTTATAGTTATAATGTATTTGTCTCCCAAATAAACAACCTACTTAACCACCCAGATGGGCATGCTTGATTTTCCTGATGAATTTCTTATTCCCAATGTGGATAGCTTTTTTTTTTTAAATCAAATTGGCGAAAATATACTTAGAGTGTATTTGGTTTGAGTAATGTTTTAGTAAAAAAATGAAACATTATCGCAAAAATATATTACTTAAAAAATTAGTAGATATAAATTATTGGTAGAAATAAATAATTATTTTCTTTGATTTGATGCTATAAAAGAATACTAAAGGTGCGTTTAGTTTGGATAATCATTTAATACAAACATTGAAATATTGTTATAAAGATAGATTATCTAAAAAATTATTGGATAAAAAATATCATCATATTAGATAAAATTTAATGAAAATTGATAAATATAAATAATTATTATATTTGATTGAAGGTAATAATAAAATAATAAAATAATATTTTATTTAAATATATTTAGGTATAATTATTTTAAAATGTTCTTGTCATATTAATAGAAAATAAAATTATTTTTATTTTAAAAAATTAATAAATAATAATATAATTATAATAAAATCAAAATTACCTTAGTAATATTTTAATATTTAAAGTGAAGATAAGTTTTATATAATAAAACTATATGTACATATTTTTAGTATATAATTTATATACACATATAATGTGTCTGTATATTATTAGATGATTTTAAATTAAAGATAAAATAATATTAAATTATATAATAATATATTATTTATATACTTAAATTATATATATAACATTATTATTGTAAATAAAATATTTATAATAGAAATAAAATAATATTAGAAATAAAAAAATAGGTTGGGCTTTGAACTTGAGGCCCAACTATCAAAATATCCATGACGTGTAAGTTCTTGTAGATTTTATCCCAAGATCCTGGGCCTTAATTGTCAACACTTTGATTCCAATTAAGTTTAATCCAATCAAAACTCAGAATCACCTTGGGATTTGGGCGCCCCTATCGATCCCTGATCCTCCTTAAATATTTCGCTCAACTTGAGGGAGCGCCAAAACTTTTTTCATTTTACTGTCATCCCAATACTCTATTTTATATGCCCACAATACGCCACACGCCCTTTCAATTGACCAAAACACCCTCCCGCTTTATTATGTTTAAATTTGTACTCGTATTTTCGCTCTCCTCCAAATAAGCAGCCTACTTAACAGCCTATGACACGTGGCGTAGGTGCACTAAATACCTTTCTATTCATTGTAAATTTATATTGTTATTTTAAAAGATAATAATTGAATTTGAAATTTATTTACAGCCCAAGGATTTCTTTCCATCCAAATTTTTTTTTCAATTTTTCACTAATTAATTTTAAAAAACTAATATACTCATTCATCTGTTAATTTTTACAATTAAAATTATTATTTAACAAAAATATTTAAAAAAATTAAAAAATTATCATATTTTTTCTTTAATTTAAAAATCTAATATTTTTCCTCTATCTCTAACTAAAGTTTGAAAAGTGACAAATTTTCTCAATAGTTCCAATCTCTTCCTTTATTGTGAATATCTCCTTCTCAATCATCGGTGTTCTCCCTTTTGGTTTCTCTGTCACCCTCTTTTAGTCGTCTTTATGATGAAATCGTTTTCGTCTTAGACAACTAAAGAAAGTTGATAGAGAGATCGAGAGGGAGAGAGAAGCTAATTGAGAGAGAACATCGACAACCGAGAAAGAGGTGTTCGTTAGAGATAAGGAGATCAAAATCTTAAGGAGAAATTTGTCATTTTTCAAATCTTAGGGGGTGATAGGAAATTGTTAGATTTTTAAATTGAGAAAGAAAATGTGATAAATTTTTAGTTTTTAAAATTATTTTTGTTAAATAATAATTTTACCCTTGACAATAACCTTAAAAATTAATAGATAAGTAGATATTTGAATTTTTTAAAATTAATGAATAAAAATTAGGAAAAGAGTAATTTTTGGGTAGGAATAAGTCACTTTTATTTAATATCAATTGACTATTTTTCACCCAAGATTTTGATTAAAAGACAAATTTTTGTTCTTTAATTTTAAAAAAAATCAAAAATTCTACTACCATTTAGTGAATTCTATTTAATTTTTAAATTACGAAATTATAATTAACACTTAATAAAAATAGTAAGTTATTAATATTTTTATTAGTTAAAAATTTTATCACTTATATATTTAAAAATATCAAAATTATAACCAAACTTTAAATATTGAAAATATAATTATTATTTTTAAAATTATTGAGGTATATATTAAAACATTAAAAAATACCATAAACTTTTTAAAATATTTAAAAACCCCCTTTCAAATTTCATGAATATTTACAATAATTATAATTTATATTTAAATATATATCATTTTGAAAAAGAAAATATAATAAAAAATCTATATAAATAATATTTTTATTCTAAAAATATTATTTTTTAAAATAAAAAATAAAAGAGAATTTGTAAATTCAACAAACATTGCCTGGAATGTAGCCTTTTAACCTTCCTTTGGTGGTTAAAAAATAATAAAATTGAATGAAATAAATATTATTTTTCTCTGTGGGGCCGACAATAAATAAAGAAGTCTTGGAAGTAAAGGCTAGGATCTGCCCGCTGCCCAAATCGTATGTCTCGATTCCTCATACGGTCCCATACGTCCAAGGGCATTTTAGTATTTCCACGTGTTTTATTACTCCCACAATGAAACACACGAAAAAAACATAAAGGGCGAAGATCGTAAAAAAATAAATGATTAAAAAAAACAAGAAAATCACACGAGGTTTTCGTCTTTCAGACCAAGAAGAAGCGCGAGCGAGAGAGGGAGAAAGAAAGCAGACGAAAGAAATATAGCGCAGAAGAGATAGAAATAGCAACGGAAAGAGGCATATAGAGAAAATACTTTCATTTTCTTTAGCTCTTATTTTCTCGCGATCAGTCTTTAGTAGAAAGTTTATCTTCTGAAACAATTCGCAGCTTTCGCAGAGAAGATATCGTCGCCGATCTGCTGACTACGCTCATCAATTTTCCTGGTGATTTTCTGTATGCTCATCTCTTTCTCTATCTATCTGAATTCAATTTTTTTTTGGCATTTGTTTTAAATCTAAACCCTAGGATTTCCAGTTCGCAGCACATTTAATTTTGCGCTATTTTACTGATTATTATTAATGAGACCCTACATTTCTTTGTTTCTTTTTGCAATTAGGGTTCTTTTCTGGACATTGGAATTGGAGGCAAAGAGAATTGAATCGGTTTCGCAGTGATGAGCATCAACAGGCCCGGCAGAGGGAAAAGCTAGGGTTTGAGGGTGTTTTTCGCTTTTTCTCAAAACAGCAAAAGTGGAGGATTTCCATGGGCGATGGAGGTGTGGCATGCATGTCTTTGCAGCAACAGCAGCAACATAATAGCATCATGGAGAGGTTCCCAATGTCAGATAAAGCCATTTGCGTAAGCAATAGCAACAACAAGACTAATAATAACAATGCTACAAATAACAACAGCAGCAGCAACAATAATGATACCAACAATGGCAACAACAATAACAAGGATACCAACAACAGCAGTAACAAAAAAAATGGGGTCACCTCCAAGATAGTTAAAAAGAAGATAGTGAAGATAAAAAAGATTGTTTCTGTGAAGAAAAAAGAGGTGCAGAAGAATAGTGGTAGCAATAATAATAAGGCGGTTGGAAATGGGGGTGGTAGTGGTGGTGCCGGTGGAGGGGATAGTGTTAGTGTTGATAAAGATAAGGTGAAAGGTGAGGAAGTTGAAGAGGGTGAGTTGGGTACGTTGAAGTGGGAAAATGGTGAGTTTGTGCAACCAGAGAAATCACAGTCACAATCACAGTCGCAGTCACAGGTGCAGTCACAGGTGCAGGCACAGGTGCAGGCACAGTTCCAGTCGCAGTTGCAATCACAATCGAAGAGAGGTGAAACTGAGAAGGGAGAAATTATTGTTTCCACTTCAAAATGCCGGAGAGGAGAGACTGAAAAGGGAGAATTTGGCTTGTGGAAAGGCAACAAAGATGATGTTGAGAAATGTGAATTCATTCCTGATAGATGGCATAAAGGAGAAGTGGTTAAAGATGACTATGGTTACAGCAAGTCTCGGAGATATGATTCGAAGTTGGAGCGTACACCACCATATGGGAAGTACTCAAGTGAAGATGCTTATAGAAGGAAAGAGTTCGAAAGAAGCGGTAATCAGCATAGCAAGAATTCTACCAGGTGGGAGACTGGTCAAGATAGGAACATAAGGATCAGTTCCAAGATTGTGGATGATGAAGTTTTTTTTAAGGGTGAGTACAGCAATGGAAAAAATCATGGAAGAGAGTACTCTTCTGGAAATAGGTTGAAACGGCATGGTGCTGATTCTGATAGTTGTGAGCGGAAGTATTATGTGGATTATGGAGATTTTGCATCTTCGAAAAGTAGAAGGCTTTCAGATGATTATAACACTCGTGCCATTCACTCAGAGCACTATTCACGCCATTCCGTGGAGAGGTTTTATAAGAATTCTTCATCATCAAGGGTGTCTTCATCGGACAAGTATTCATCCAGGTATCACGAATCTTCTTCATCTTCCAGAGTGGTTTATGATAGGCATGGACGAAGCCCATGTCATTCTGAGCGGTCACCTCGTGAAAGGGGTAGGTATTATGATTACCGGGATAGAAGCCCTGGTCGTCGTGATAGATCTCCTCATACTCGGGATAGGTCCCCATATACTAGGGATAAATCCCCTTATGCCCGAGATAGATCTCCTTATGCCAGAGAGAAATCTCCATATGCTCATGAGAAGTCACCATATGTTCGTGAGAAATCCCCATATGATCGAAACCGCCACTATGATCATAGAACCCGAAGTCCTATTAATGCAGATCGGTCCCCACAGGATCGAGCTCGGCTCCATGATCGCAGGGATCGGACACCAAACTATTTGGAGCGGTCCCCACTTGATCGGAATAGGCCCAATAATCACCGAGAAGCAAATCGCAAAAGTGGAGCTAGTGAGAAACGCAACTCTCAGTTTGATAATAAAGGGCCGGAGGATAAGCTGGGCCAAAAGGATAGTACTGTACTGTCCTCTCATTCATCTGCAAAAGAATCCCAAGATAACATCAATGTGGAAGATCTTAAAGTTCCTGATGAGAAAAATGCCAAATGTGAGTCTCACAAAGAAGAGCCATCCCTGAGTTCTAATGGAAATTGCAGAGAATCTCCACATGTTGATGGACTTCCGCCTGAAGAGCTGCTTTCTATGGAGGAAGACATGGATATAAGTGACACACCACCCCATGTCCCTACTGTGGTTGATTCATCCGCTGGGAAATGGTTTTACCTTGATCATTATGGCTTTGAATGTGGACCTTCAAAGTTATGTGATCTTAAGGAACTTGTGGAGGAAGGAGTTCTTGCATCAGATCACTTTGTCAAACATTTGGATAGTGATCGGTGGGTAACTGTGGAAAATGCAGTTTCGCCTTTGGTCACTGTCAATTTCTCATCTGTTGTATCAGATGCTGTAACTCAACTAGTCAGCCCTCCAGAAGCTCCTGGTAATCTATTGGCAGATACAGGAGATATCATGCAACCAAGAGGTGAGGAATTCCAGCTCTCTGTTTGTGCCCCAGATGACAGCGCATCTGTGCCTGAATCTATCAAAGATCTAAACATTGATGTGAGAATTGGAGCTCTCTTAGAGGGATTTACTCTCATTCCTGGCAAGGAAATTGAGACACTCGGAGGTATTCCATTATTTGTCATTTTTCTTCACCATTCATTTTTAGTGATCTTAACTTTGTCCTTGGGAATTGGTTTTATAGCTTAATAGTTTATTTAATTTTGGATTCAATGTTTCTTCTCTATGCCTCGTTACCGTAGTTCCATTATCTTGCAGAAATCTTGCAAACGGTGTTTGAACCAGTGGAATGGCAAAACTGTGGAGGTACATATTTGCCAGTATTTCTATTGTTATATTCATGTTTAATTGCTCTTCAATTCTTGGAAGAGCTTTGAAAATTTATAATTCTTGTAGTGGTTTTTATTAGGAGTAACATGTTTAGAAAATTTGGCATTCTTTGCTGGGGAATTTGTAAATTCTTTTTTAATGTAGACAATATGGTATGGATGTTATAATTTAATTATTTGTGGATATTTTATGAAAATCTGGTATTAAAAAAATAAAAATGCTATTACGAGCTTCTTCTCAAATGAATTTGGGTTTTCAAGTTCTCTTAGGTACATCTTTGCATTATGGGTTTGATATATGTGGCTTTGGGGCCGTCATCAAGATTTCAGTGGCGAAAATTGACCTTTTTTTTGATAACTTTGTGATGTAACTTGTATTTTGTAAAATCCCAAATGTGTTGTTCTTTGTTATTTTGATGTAGGATTGCTGTTAATCCTTCACATTGCAAGTTTAGTGTACAGTATTAATTTTGCTTCATGAGTGCCAATCAATATGCTATGATGTTTGATTTTTTTCCCTTGTACTGTTCAATTGGTCTAATATTTGTACAACAGTAGTTTCTTGGAGCTTGGGTGGCTTCCATGGCCATATCTTTGAAGTTAATTAATCTTTTAGCTTTAATCTCTTGGCAATCTGGTTTTGCTTGAAGGTTTTTAGGCCAAGACCTTATTTAGCTGTTAATGTAGTATGAAATTTGCAAAAATCATTATATAGTCCAATTGTACCCTTACATGAGGCTGTATAGTACCTTAAGTAGAATTGTATATTATATTGGATTATTTGTTTTGAATTTCTTAGTGTATAAGTTCTGAACACTAAAACGAATTTCTGTTATTACATTAAGGCATGAGCCTCATAACAAAAGTTTATTTTGCACATCTATAGGATTCACTTTGCACGGAGCTTGTATAGGGGATCAAGAACAAAATGATCAAAAAACAGAGGAGTTATCTAAATTTTCTGACAGCAAGTTGAAAGAAGCTGCAGAATTCAGGTTAGGTGTTATTGACAAAGATACTGGGCTTGCCTGTTTTGACATTGATGACTGGTTTTCTGGTCGATGGTCATGCAAAGGTGGGGACTGGAAGAGGAATGATGATGCTGGCCAAGATAAAATTTCCAGAAAGAAGCTTGTTCTAAATGATGGTTTCTCACTGTGCCATATGCCGAAGTCTGGGTTTGAGGATCCTCGATGGCCTCATAAGGATGATTTGTATTATCCTTCGCACAGCAGAAGGCTTGACCTTCCTCTTTGGGCATTTTCCTGCTTAGATGAAAGGAATGATGGTAGTAGTGTAAACAGAGCAACTCAGACAAAACCTGCTGTAGTAAGGGGAGTGAAGGGAACCATGCTTCCAGTTGTCAGGATAAATGCTTGTGTGGTCAATGACCATGGTTCATTTGTCTCTGAGCCTCGCTTAAAAGTTCGAGGGAAAGAGAGGTGCTCATCAAAGTCTGCTCGGCCATACTCCTCAGCTAGTGATGCTAGGAGATCATCGGTAGAAAGTGTTTTTCAATCAAAAACTGTTAATGATTCAGATTTACAGTGCTCTTGGAAGAGTGTTGCATCTATAAATACCCCAAAAGACCGAGTTTGCACTGTTGAAGACTTGCAGCTGCATTTGGGTGAGTGGTACTACCTTGATGGTACAGGGCATGAACGAGGGCCAAGCTCATTTTCAGAGCTACAGGTTTTGGTTGATCAAGGTGTCATTCAAAAACATATCAGTGTTTTCAGGAAATTTGATAAAGTTTGGGTTCCAATTACCTCTGCTGTCGAGACGTCTGAATCTGCAAGTGGGATTCAGCAGGAGCATGTAACTCCATCAAGTCATTCTTCAGGGCATTCTATTACACAGTCTCAGGGTGTATCCCTTCATGAAAGTGAAAGTTCTGTGAATTCCAGTTCCTTCCACGGCATGCATCCACAGTACATTGGTTATACCTGTGGGAAACTACATGAATTGGTGATGAAGTCCTACCGGAGCCGTGAGTTTGCAGCAGCCATAAATGAAGTTTTAGATCCTTGGATCAATGCAAAGCAACCAAAGAAGGAGACAGAGAAGCACCTATATCGGATATCAGGTATAAATAAGTCAATTATAGTTTCTTGTAGGTGTTGTGGTATACTTATAGTGGCAGTTGACAGTTTCATGGTGAGGATGGCAGAATTTTCTGTCATTTCAATATTTGAAGTTGGTGTCCACTCTTGAAATAAATCATGTATATTTTTGCTGTCTTGATCCATTTTTTTGGTTTTCCATAGTACTTTTATGCATCTGTGTTTTTTTTATTCTCAACAACTCGGTAGAAATTCTGAGGCCTTCTTTTGGGTTGGGTTGATATTAATTACAGAGGGTGATGCACGTGCTGGAAAAAGAGCTCGCCTGTTGGTTGATGAAAGTGAAGAAGATGATGAAATGGAAGATGTGCTGACAATTCAAGATGAGTCCACCTTTGAGGACTTATGTGGTGATGCTTCATTCCCTAGGGAAGAGAGTGCAGGTTCTGAAACTGAGTCAGGGAGCTGGGGCTTATTGGATGGTCATATGCTGGCACGCATTTTTCACTTTTTGAGATCTGACATTAAGTCTCTTACTATAGCTTCTTTAACTTGTAAACAGTGGAGAGCTGCTGCCAGATTTTATAAGGATATTTCTAGACAAGTTGACTTATCATCTGTAGGTCCTAACTGCACTGACTCAGCTATTGGGATCATCTTGGTAAGTGTGGTATGTATTTGGCAAGAAGGGAATGTAGAGTTTTTTACTTAATCTGAAGTTTAATTTGATTGTTTGCTTGCAGAATGGTTATAACAAAGAAAAGTTAAATTCTATGGTTCTAGTTGGTTGCACAAATGTTACTTCTGGCATGCTTGAAGAGGTTCTTCGCTCATTTCCTTGTTTATCTTATATAGATATTAGAGGCTGTAGTCAG
The DNA here is from genome assembly GCF_011075055.1 of Mangifera indica. NCBI lineage: Eukaryota > Viridiplantae > Streptophyta > Magnoliopsida > Sapindales > Anacardiaceae > Mangifera > Mangifera indica. Next base: position 6,815,732 of record NC_058150.1, on the reverse strand, counting down.
TTTGGTGATTTGGCCCACAAATTTCCAAATATGAATTGGCTTAAGAGTCAAAATTCACATGGTACCAAGATATCCAACGAGTCGCATTCCAAAATAAGGAGTCTCAAACAGATTACCGAGAAGAACTCATCAGTTTCCAAAACTAAGGGTCTGGGTGGTGATATGGATGATTTTAGTGAACTTAAAGATTATTTTGAGAGTGTGGATAAGAGAGACTCAGCCAATCAATTGTTCCGTCGAAGTTTGTACCAAAGGTCAAAAGTGTTTGATGCTAGGAAGTCATCGTCCATTGTATCTAGGGATGCTAGGATGAGGAGGTGGGCCATCAAGAAATCTGAAAATGGATATAAGAGGATGGAGGAATTCCTTGCTTTGAGTTTGAAGGACATAATGAAGGAGAATACCTTTGATTTCTTTGTGCCCAAGGTAGTTGTTTATTTTTGTAACTTCAAAATTTTATTCTCTTTTTTTTGTAATTTTTCCTGCTGGTGGCTGCATATGTTCAAACTCACCTTTCTTATTCTAAATTTGTTCACCAGGTTGCAGAAATTGAGGAAAAAATGAAAAACGGATATTATAGCGGCCACGGTTTGAGCTCTGTCAAGGATGATATCAGTCGAATGTGCAGGGATGCAATAAAGTAATTTTCATCAGTCTTTTTTTTTCTTGCATTTGCTTTTTGACCAAAATTATTAAACTTCCAAAACTTTATATCAATCAAAACCATGTATGGCTTTGTGGTGATGGCACAAATGTTCTCGAGGATCTGCTGCAACTTTTTCATGCATTGCAGATGTTACATTAATTTTATTAAAGTTGGATGGGGTTAAGTCGTCAGGTGGATGAGTTTTTTTGTTTTAATGAAATTTTTGATAATTTAGGCTGGACACCTTTCAGGTTTCATAGATTTAAACTGGTTCTTTTAATTATATTCATTCTCTGTGTTACAGTTGAGAATATGTTTCTTCTTCTGCTGTGTATGCCTGGCCATTAGTTTTCTATACTGGTTATAAGCACTGTAACTGTATGTTTCCTTTTTTTATTCATATAAATCTCTATGGGTGCAGAGCAAAGAATCGTGGTGGTGCCAGGGATATGAATCATATTATCACATTATTCATCCAGCTTGCTACACATTTGGAACAGGGTGCTAGGTCTTCTTACTATGAAAGGGAGGAGATGATGAAGTTCTGGAAAGATGAGTCACACTCTGGGTTTTCTTCTGCTTCATCAAAGTATAAAAGAAAGCTCAGTAAATCTGAAAGGAAGTACATGAATAGGAGCAATGGTTCTTACTTTGCGAATGGTGATTTTGATTATGGAGAATATGCATCTGATCGAGAAATCAGAAAACGTTTGTCCAAGTTGAACCGAAAATCAATGGACTCAGGCAGTGAAACTTCTGATGACATTGATAGATCTTCTGAAGATGGCAAGGGTGACAGTGAGAGTACAGTGTCAGATACAGATAGTGATTCTGATTTCAGGTCAGAAGGTCGAGCTGGGGAGTCTAGAGGAGATGGATATTTTACAGCTGATGAGGGTTTATCTTCCATTACTGATGATCGTGAATGGGGTGCTCGCATGACAAAAGCTAGCCTGGTTCCTCCTGTTACTAGGAAATATGAGGTCATTGATCAGTATGTTATTGTGGCAGATGAGGAAGATGTGAAACGGAAGATGAGGGTTTCTTTGCCAGAGGACTATGTTGAGAAGCTTAATGCACAGAAAAATGGCAGCGAGGAGTTGGATATGGAACTTCCTGAAGTCAAGGATTACAAACCGAGAAAACAGCTTGGAGATCAGGTTTTAGAACAAGAAGTGTATGGAATTGATCCATATACTCATAATCTTTTACTTGATTCTATGCCTGAGGAATTGGATTGGTCTCTCAATGATAAGCACATGTTTATAGAAGATGTGCTCCTTCGAACCTTGAATAAGCAAGTTAGGCATTATACAGGCTCTGGGAACACTCCAATGATGTATCATCTGCTGCCTGTTGTTGAAGAAATTGAAAAAGTTGCTGAGGAGGACTGTGATGTGCGAACAATGAAAATCTGTCAAGGTATCCTGAAGGCCATTGATAGTCGTCTTGATGACAAATATGTTGCTTATCGAAAGGTATATTATAATATCCATTTATTAGTTAGCTTTATATTATTCTAAGCTGTTGCCTTTAGACCTCTGGTTCGTATGATCATATGGTCTCTACTTCTCAAATCCTGATCCTTTCCTTTTTTTATTTTCTACTTGAATTTGGACAACAGGGTCTTGGTGTTGTTTGCAACAAAGATGGCGGGTTTGGAGAAGATGATTTTGTTGTGGAGTTTCTTGGAGAGGTAAGGATTCAGTATTTTCATGGAAATTATAGTTGGCATTGCCTTAATCTTCAATTATCAAACGGAAATAGAGCGTGCTTTGTTATATTTTAACATGAAATGTCAAGATTATTTCTTTCAACACTTTCTCTTAGGTTCATAAATTTTATAATTACTTGTATTTATTTATGAGAGGTTGAAAAGTATGCTTTGCTTATTCATGATATTCACTAAACTCCTAACATGAGAATAAACTTCCTTGGATGAATGATGCCAAAACTTTTTAAAATTTTAATAGGTCTACCCTGTATGGAAATGGTTTGAGAAGCAAGATGGGATACGATCTTTGCAGAAAAACAAGACTGATCCAGCCCCAGAATTTTATAACATTTATCTTGAGAGGCCAAAGGTGAATTTTGCTTTGGAAAAATTTTGTGCTACGTAATATGGGCTTGTTATAATTCTTTTCAACTTCCTTTCTTTGAAAAATTTACCTGATCATCTTTGCATATTTGCCAGGGTGATGGTGATGGATATGATTTAGTTGTTGTTGATGCCATGCATAAGGCAAACTATGCAAGCCGTATATGTCACTCATGCCGACCTAATTGTGAAGCGAAGTAAGTCCTGTTGATAAATGCTGTTATTTTCTCAACATTTATCTTGAGAGGCCATAGCCGAAATGTTCTTACATGATGAAAGACTCTGTTTTTAGCAGTTCTCTTACATCTGGAAATATATATGTAAATTATAATATAGATTTATTATCATTCTTAAGCACACTAGTTATCTTTGATGTGGATGTATTTGTCTAATGTTATAAGTATTGGTGTTAAGGACTTATAACACAGTTGGAAATATTGCTCAATAAAGTGTGCACTGCAAGTCTTATATCAAAACTGTATTTTGCAAGGAGAAAATTTATGCAAATGTCTGCTGAAGTCTTATATCTCGTCATTTTTTGTGAGATCCCAGGATCCTCCAATTATTTGCTTTGGTATTCACAGCTGGACTCTTATCGTGAATATTTATTATTTGATTGTTTGTCTTACAGGATAAATGGAGTAATGAATTGTAAATTCGTACTTTTTTTACTTTATTTTAACTTTGAATATGAACATGAATGTGCACTAAAATTTTACTTTAATTTTTATATAAAAATTTAATTCTTTAATTGGGTAAAAAATAAGTCTAGGATGTGAGCAAAATGTATGTGGGACAGTCACACCACCTCTACTTGCTAATGTGGTGAGACCATCCAATTAAATTGTGCCACATATTGCACATAGGTGTTGAATTTTCTAAGACCACCAATTATAATGATGGTGGTTTTTATCTAGTTGTTTGATAAAGCTCATACCTATGTGCAAACACATGATGTGACATCATTTAGTTGGATGGTCTCACTGCATTGTGAATTGAGGTGGTGAGATAGTCCCATCTAAGCATTCTTCATGGAATTATTGTAATCTCTGCCCCTGTTCATTTGCATATTTTTGACTGATTGAATGAGATACTAAGCAATTGCACTAGTTTGTCCTTGATCATTCAGTGAAATTTAATGAATGATTTTCACTTCAATATCCAGCCATACTGATTTTGTTGTTGTTGTTGCTTGAATGCAGAGTTACTGCTGTAGATGGTCAGTACCAGATTGGAATATATACAGTACGTGAAATTCAGTATGGTGAAGAGATCACATTCGATTATAATTCTGTTACAGAGGTTTGTGTCTTCTTCATGTCAGTCTTGTTTACAATATAGAGCAAATTTTCATTGTTCTCATCTTACTGATGGCTCTTGATGCTGCAGAGTAAGGAGGAATATGAAGCCTCTGTCTGTTTATGTGGAAGTCAGGTTTGTCGGGGCAGCTACTTGAATCTGACAGGTGAAGGGGCTTTTGAGAAGGTACCAACTGCAAGACAGTTATTTTGGTTAAGCATTTTTTTTATGTTCATCTATGATGTTAGTCTGACTACTGATAGTTGTCGCTTCCAAACAGCCTTATCTGTCTTGTTGGCTTGGAGAGGGGTGTTTACATACCCTGGCTCTATTCTGCAGCATGTCGAAAACTGCTGATTCTTTTCTGCAATCAGTCTAAAACTTATTTCATTTTCTCATAAACAAGGTAAATGTCATTTCAGGTACTTGAGGAGTTGCATGGATTGCTGGATCGCCATCAACTTATGCTTGAAGCTTGTGAATTGAATTCAGTAACTGAAGAGGACTACCTTGATTTGGGGAGGGCAGGTTTAGGCAATTGTTTGCTTGGCGGATTGCCAAGTTGGGTTGTTGCCTATTCGGCTCGCCTGGTATGTCCATGCTGCTCCTAGTTTCAGTTTTGGGATTAATTTTTCCTTTTCCCCCCTTTTTTTTAAAAGAATTTTTTAGCACCCTTTTTGGGGGTAAGGGGAGGGGGTTTATATCTTAATTGATCTTTTATTTTTTTACCATTATTTTGGATGAAGGTGAGATTCATAAATCTTGAAAGAACAAAGCTTCCAGAGGAAATCTTAAAGCATAATTTGGAAGAGAAAAGGAAATATTTTTCAGAAATATGTCTTGAGGTTGAAAAGAGTGATGCGGAGGTTCAGGTATATGTTAACTGTCTCTCTTTATCTGTACCTGTGTCTATGCTTCTGTCTGCATTTGTCTAGGGATGCATTTGGGAGTTCTGTATTTCTAAGGATATGCTTGCAGTTGCCATGTTGGATTCTTATTTTATATCTTTTTGTTCATACAGGCTGAAGGTGTCTACAACCAGAGACTTCAGAATTTGGCTGTTACCCTTGACAAGGTGACTTGCCTCTCTTATTATGTGAACGAAGGGTTGTTTTCATTTTTATCTTTATTGGCGTTGCTTGAGTGCAATCAGGACACAACATATGTATCATGGTTTAGACCCATCCTAATGAATCTTGTTTTGCTAATCCTCCAAAGTGGAACAATGAGATTAAGCTGTATATAAATCTGGTTTTAGAAACAATCATCACAAATTGTTGAATCCTGGTTTTAAAAGTTAACCTTTGGGAATCACTGGATTATTCTGTCTTTTGATGTTGATCTCGCTGTTTTCTTATTGATCTCATTCTATAGAGTCTAAATCAAAGTGTCTTAAATGATACCAAGCCTAAAGTGTTTGGAGTCTATCTAGTTACTGTATGGAATACAATGGTATTTTAACTTCATATATTAATATAATCTTTATTATTGATTGCTATTTGCAGGTGAGGTATGTTATGAGATGTGTGTTTGGTGACCCAAAGAAGGCCCCACCACCACTGGAGAAGCTTAGTCCTGAAGAGACCGTATCTTTTCTCTGGAAGGGAGAGGGTTCACTCGTTGAGGAACTTCTTGAGTGCATGGCTCCTCATGTGGAAGTAGAGATACTAAATGATCTCAAGTCCAAGATTCACGCACATGATCCCTCAGATTCTGATGATATTCAGAAAGAACTTCAGAAATCTTTATTATGGTAAGCAGAGGGCATGGCTCTAAAATTTATCACATGCCATGCTTCAATCAGGTAAAGAATGCAGTTTTTGCTCATATGTTTTTTGCCTTTAAAGGTTGAGGGATGAGGTCCGAAATCTTCCGTGCACATACAAGTGTCGGCATGATGCTGCAGCTGATTTGATCCATATTTATGCTTACACAAAGTGCTTCTTTAGAGTTCGGGTGAGTCTTCTTTTATAAAATCCCTGAGAACTTTTATCAATATGGTTTTATGTTGCTCTTGAAGTCCACTTTCACTTTCATCTACAGGAATACAAAGCTTTTACGTCGCCACCAGTTTATATTAGCCCTCTGGACTTGGGCCCCAAGTACACAGATAAGTTGGGTACAGGTTTGCAAGAGTATCGGAAGACATATGGAGAAAATTATTGTTTGGGGCAACTGATATTTTGGCACATCCAGTCAAATACTGACCCAGATTGTAGCCTTGCTAGAGGGAGTCGGGGCTGTTTGTCTCTACCTGAGATTGGTTCTTTTTATGCCAAGGTTCAGAAGCCATCACGGCAACGTGTTTATGGCCCAAGGACCGTAAGGTTTATGCTGTCATGGATGGTGAGTATTGTACATTATTTTAGAAATTGTTATTATAATTTATTAGATTTGGTATTTATATGAGTTGCAATGCAACGGTGGACAGGAGAAGCACCCTCAAAGACCGTGGCCCAAGGACCGCATATGGTCATTCAAGAGATCTCCGCAAGTATATGGGAGCCCAATGCTAGATGCGATTTTGAAGGGTTGTCCGTTGGACAGGGAGATGGTTCATTGGCTGAAGCACAGACCTGCCGTTTATCAGGCCATGTGGGATCGATGAAAGTTTTGTTGGGATATTAATGTTTTGGAATTATTTTTTCAATATTTGTTGGCAGCTGCCACTATTTGACGCGGGAGTTGGCTAATCAGCGCATGCGGTTGCTTGCGCTCTCGCTGTTATCTTATTCTTCTGTACAGTTCTTTCGTCTTTGTATTTTGTAATTCATTCTGGTAGTGGTAGAGCATTTCTTTTTCATCTTTTTTTCACTTCTCCTCTCTATCCTTTTTATTTAAAGAAAAAAAATCAAAGGAATGGAAAAGCAAAAATGTTCCAAGGCATTTACGTTTGTTCGTTCTTCTGATCTTTCCATATTTCGTTTAATGTATCTAAATATATTTTCCTCCCAAATATGAAACGGCATAGTTTAGAAAAGTGGATGGTTGATTAAGTCTTGATTAATTTTAAATAATATTTGCAAATTGCCATTTAGGAATGTACCGAGTCGGGAATTGCAGGTGATGTTGTAAAAATCTCGCCTGGCTAAGCTTTGCAATACTATACAGTCCTACCCAACCGCCAAACAGACGAACGGCGCATGTTGCAGTGGGCGCCGTACGCCTGCATAGTCCTGATAATTAGGCGTCCTTTTGGCCGCCTTAACAACCTGCACGTGCCCCCTCTCTTTTCTTCTCTCTAAACATTACTGTGTGCATTTGTTTTCATTTACCTAGATTGATGAAAATGGATATGGATCCAAATATTAACTTAGAAAATACTTTCTTCACACTCGCTGATTCCATGATCCCATTACCAACTCATAGTTTTATTCCACTGAATTACAACCAACTCCAACCTTCATTCCTTCCCGTTCCAGACTCCACTCACCACCTCTTCCATTTCTTTTCCAAGCCTTCTCATCATCTTCCACCCTTCAACAACCTTTCTTCTACTTCTTCTTCCTCTCGAAAACGTCCTCGTTTCGACTCCTCCGTTTGTCCCAACCACGAGTTCTTGCCTCCCGTTCAACCGCAAAATGAGTTGGCTCGTCAGCGCCGACAAAATATCAGCGACAAGGTTCGGTGCTTGCAAAAGCTGATGCCCTGTGAGAAGAAAATGGATACTGCTACCACGCTGGAAGAGGCCTATAAATATGTCCGATTCTTGCAAGCTCAAGTCAAAGCTGTCCAAACAATGCCACCAATTGAGTCTAGCTTTTCTCTTCAAAACTACTTGGATGTGTACCATTTTGGAGGTCCCAGTGGGTTGGAGATGTTGAACAGGCAGCAACTTTTGCAGGTTTTGGTTAACTCTTCTGTGGCACAAACCATGCTTTATTCTAAAGGGTTTTGTGTTTTTTCTTTGGAACAGTTGATTTTGATGAACAAACTTGGCCAGGCAAAACTTTTTATGCAGCAGCAGCAGCACCACCAGTAGTATAGTATTTCTTTTTTTTGGGCTTATTAAGGTACGTACGGACATGAAAATGAAACTCCTATCAAATGAACAATGAAGATGAAACATTATGGAGGAATTTCTAATATTGGTAGCTTACCATTTAACTGACCAGTTTGTCCTCTAACATATTTAATTATAAGTATATATAATTTTTAAAATTATCATTTTTTTAAATTTCTTCTTCCCTTCTTCTCATTTTCACAATCCAATCTTTACAACACAGTGGTCAGCAATGCTATTGAGTATGTTGTGAAAAATAGGAGATGGTGAAGGTGTAAGACGACATTTAGGTTGAGTAAGGAGATGAGATGACACACTATGGTCAGAGTGGTGCGATTGATTGGAATGACACCAAAATGTGAGATTTTAGTCCAATTACACCAACTTGGATGTGATTTAACTTAAAAATGGAGGAATAGATGAGGCCATGTGTCTCTCATTCACTGGTTAATATTTTATAAATAATTTTATTTTTTTATAAAATAAAAAAATGCTCTTTAACTATTAAAATTAGTGTTCAAGTTTCAATTTCAATGGCTGAACCAAAAACTGAATATTTGGAATTTAAAGGATAAAAAATTATTGTTTCATTAAATTTTAGGTGAAAATAGTTAACAGGCCAAAAGGAAATATAGACGCATCAGTTCAATGCCGAAAGGCCTATTTTGGTCCAATTATGTTCTCAACTTAGCTCCAAATCTATTATACAAAATAGAGATTTTTAAATGCAATTTTGGAGCAGATTCTTTCAAATTAATCAATATCTAAGAGTGGGGCTTAAATCCTCATTTCTCTTGGGAAAAAAAATTAATTAAAATAGTCATATTTGAGGGAATGTATAGATTTTAATCAATATTATAAGAGTTACTTGGATATAGTTTCTCTCTTTTTCTAACCTCCCTACATTTAAAGAAAACTTTAATATCTTTTATCTAACTGTCACTTTAAATAATCTTATTATCAAAACCTTAATAGAAACACGAAATTGAGCAAGAAACTTCATTCAATCTAGGCATGAAAATGAACATATGCTTTTTTTTTCTTTTTTTGAATGATGGATACAAGCATATTTTATATATATATATATATATATAGAGAGAGAGAGAGAGAGAGAGAGAGAGAGAGAGAGAGAGAGAGAGAGAGATAAAATGACATTATCAACTTAGGGTTTTGCGTATTTCCAGTGTGTTTTCTTAAACAAACAAAATGTCAAATGTTTTTGTATTAGTTGGGTATGAAGGATAGTAGACCTTAATGGAAGATAACACAATGATAATATAATGAACGTGAAACTGTATGAAAATACATTGAATGTGAAATCAGGTTGGTGAAATTGTTGGGAGACTTTAGTATGAAAGTCTCATTTGACAAAGTGTTACTCTAGTTATATATGCACCAGTAATTAGTCACTATTGTTTCCAATAATGGGACACCAAATTTAGTTCCATTGCAAATTTGAAAAAACTTTGGAGTGAAGTCTTATATCAACATGTGTGATTCAAGTTAACATCTCCTGGTTTGATATTTTGTACAATAATTGATACACAAAATCTATATGAACTAGAAACCACACAACTATATCAAATAAAGACAAACACTTGCTTCTCTTGGTGGGTGTTGTTTTTGGTTCTTGCAAATATCTTATATCAATTATTGTGTAAAATGTGTAATAGGGAGATGTTGACTTGAATTGCACATGTTGGTGTAGAATTTGTCTCCAAAGATGTTACATTTGCAATGGGACTAAATTTGGTTTCTCATTATAAGAAACAATAATGACCAATAATTGGTGCATAACTAGAGTATACTAGTTTTGTAATTGTATTTAATGTTGTTTTTCTCCAAACTCATGTATTAAATTTTAGAACAATAATATACGTATCTATTTTGAGAATATAAATGAATAAATATTTATGTATTACTTTATTATTAAATCAAAATTATCTAATCATATGATAACACATATCAAATATATACTCATTTGTGTACTCAAAATGAATGAAAATAGTTTTATTGTAAACTTTATATGGTGTTTGTTTTTCCAAAATTTTAATTTAGTATCTTAATTCATTATGTTGTGTATGATTCTGTTCATGTCTTTATATGTTTGTTGCTACATGTATTATAATATTTAGGGAATATAATGATTTGAAGCACTGAATGTTGGCTAATTTGAGTTAACATAAATTATCTTCTCATTCCTTTTTACAAGATCTAACATATACTTACACACAATTAAAGTCATTAAGGCTGCTATTTTATCCCTTAATTTACTCAATGACAAATTGACTTTTTAGCGTATTCTTATATACAACTAAAGTTATCAAGACTCCTCTCTCATGGTTTCTCATGACGACTAATACGCTTCCACTTATCACTTAATCCTCATGAAAGTATGACCATTAATTTACTATTTCAAGCACTTTACTTAACCTACTTAACTTTATCGCCCAAACTAGGTTGAAAAATGTGGAGACATTCTGACCATATGAGTAAATAAACTCTTGCAATCTCCTATTTCATACAAAAAATATACATGAATTGTTAAAATCACTCGAAGATGGTCTATAAACATCAATAAAAATTGGAATGATTCTCCTACTTATCTTTCCTTTGAAAAAAGCAAACCTTACAATATTGTTTTCTGGTGTTTGATCCTTTAATCTGTGTAATTTCAACCCTGAATATTCACTAAAATGTTAACTGTAAGTGAAATTATTAAAAACATCAAACTTGACTTATGAATATCGAGCTCTTTTATATAGATTTTCATTTTTAGCCATTAGATCGGATGTTCAACTTTTACGCATCGCCTTCCTTATATTATCTACTTAAATCATGTTTCCTTCTCTTATGAAACAATGACATTTTGATAACTCACTCATGAATGACAAGTCCTCTTATTAGAATGGACATTCATAACATCAACAATACTTTCTTGCCCTTAAGCTACCATTCATCTTCAATGAACAACTTTTTGATATAGAATGAACATTTATTCATTGTGAATGATCATTTAACCACACTTAATGAAATTTTAAATAACTTTTAATAATAAAAAGGACCAGAATGCCTTTCAGATGTATATTGGCCTTTACAATTTCTCCCTTATTTGAATTTTGTCCTCAAAATTTACTTGAATAACTCAAAAAATCTTTGTTTTGTGTCCTACTTCACTCTCCAAGTAGTTTCTTTGATTTTGTGATTCCTCCAAAACACTTAGACCAGTGGAATCTATTTGTTCCAAAACTCCTTCACCTTCCTGTCCAATATATATGTGTATTAGCACTCCTCATAAATCAAGTTGTTCTATAATAACAAATCTTTGATCCTCATAATATGAGAGAAACAATAGAAATGTTTATATAGCAACGACACATAAAACACGTTATGAATGTGATCCATACTTGTTGACAATAAAAGCCAATAAGACACCTTACCTATCCTCTACAATACCTTAAAAGATTTAATATACCTCTGAGCTAGCTTTCCATTTATACTAAATCTTATATAATGTCTATAAGGAGCTACCTTAATAAAACATTATCACCTATACTAAACTCAAAGTCCCATATCCTTTGGTTAGCATAAACCTTTCATCGGTTTTGGGCTTGTCTCATTCTCTCATGAATTAGTTTCACATCATCAATCATCTTTTGGATTATCTCTGACCCTAATACTGTGTTAGAGAATCTCTCTCGCCTACCTTATCTCAATGTAATAGTGATTTACACTTCTTACCATAAAATGTCTCATAGGGAGCTATCTTAATCATTGGTAGGAGTAATTTGGGTAGAGTAGGCATAGTAGGCAAAATAGGCGTGATCATGCCTAGTATGCTAACCTACAAGTTTTAAAACCTTTGGGTTGTAAGTTAATGAAAATATAAGGGTTTAAATATATATTCTAATATGTAGAGTTCAGAGGATATATTACATTATAATTTGTGCAATATCACTATATATTCATGCATTCTAATAAATGTTTTTATAAATAATTTTGTCTTGTTCATTGCATAAATTTTCCTTTTCTGAAATATCGAAAGAAGTATTTATGGTTAGGTACAAAAAGGTAGTGGATATCCACAAATGATAACATAACAAGATACATTGGTAAGAATCAATGAATGTTGATAATTAAACAAGATTTGCATATGAAAGGTTGATTGAGACTCTAAGCTTTCGTTTAAGAATCAATCAATATGCCACTTTTTTAAAATTTACGAGATATGTAGACCCTTTCAACTTAACTTCTCTTGATGCTAACATCTAAAATAAAAAGAAAAATAGTTAATTTATAATTTAATTAAATATTAAAACAAATAAACTGTTAGAAAATTTAATAACCATATTTTTATAAAAAAATTACAACAAATTATACAAAATTAAAATGTAAAATATCATTTTACCCCTTTGTGAAAAATACATTTTAGTTCCTAGTAGGTTTGGCGGAAAATTTTTACTTGCCTTGTACTAGGCACAATGCCTATCAACTTAGTCTTTGTGTGTGATGAATAATACGTAAGTGTGATCTATCCAATAGGAGTAATCGTGATCTATCCAGTAGATGTGATTGCACTTGTTGGGTTTTTCACACTTACTAACAGGTAAATCATCAATATTTTCACTGAATTCATTATTTCATTTCACAAATCAAGCTATAAATTGACCACAAACATTTTTCATCTACTAAAAACAAAATTTACATTCTTAACCAAAATTTAAAAATTTAATCCTAGACCATAAACTTTCTATGTATAGAAAATCTACCATTTTATAGCAAAATTCACATTTTTATTACACAAATCATACCTTAGTCTAACAAATAACTAATTTTCATCAATTAATAACCAATTTCAAACTAAAAAAAAGTGATATTTACTATGAAAATTCAAATTTCTAATGAAAAGGAAAAACAATACAATAAATATTAAAAAAAGGTAAAATTAGTTGATACTAAGTGTATGTATAACTCATTTTGGAGATGATTTTGACTTAAAAATGAATAAAAAAAATCAAAGAATTGCAGCTAAAGATTTTGGTTAGTAAGATAAACCATATTTGAATGAGTTAATACTATTCAAAACTCCTTTATATACTTAAGGGAATTTTTGGCAAATCCTTTTTTTTTTTGGCCAAAGGACTATTCCCCCCTCCCCTTCCCCCCCTTTCAAAGTTTTAGTACGTTCTTAAAGTCACATTTTTAGGGTTTGCAAAGTCAAAAGTTTCACCTATGGGCTAACTTTTGTTAAAAGAGGTAAGAGTAAAATTGTTACCTCATTAATAATATTAAAAGAATATAAAATTTATTATGTTTTCCCCTTATAATTTTAAAAATTAATAAATTCATCTCTGTCTAAAGTTTTTTAACTTTCAAAAGTAATATTCCGCCCAAAACCTACGGCTTATTTTTCAAAGGCTCTTCGACCATCATTTCCAGCCATCGGAGAAAGTGCTTCAACCCACCATCTCACCAACTACCTCTAAAACTTCTAGATGATGCACCAAAGACTCATCCTCGTCGATTCTTCTAAAATTAACGAAGAACCATCTTTGTGACTCTGTCGATTCTTCTAAAATTGATAAAGTTTTCGTTGATTTTAGACGAATCGATGAAGACAAGGGTCTTCGTTGATTCTAGAAGAATCGACGAAGATTTCATTGATTTAAACAAATCAATGTGTCTTCGTTGCTTCTTCTTGTGTCAGAGAGTAAAGATTTGGTGATTGACGAGATAGTGGGTTGAAGCGTTGTCGTTAGTTGCTAGAGAACGTCTGAAAAATAATCTCTAAGTTTTAAGAAAAAAATATTACTTTTGAAAGTTAGAAAACTTTAAATAAAGGTGAAGTTGTTAGTTTTTAAAACTGTGAGAGAAAAAAATTATTTTATATTTTTAATATTATTAATAAAATAACGATTTTACGTTTATTTCTTTTAATAATTATCTTTTTTTTTAAATTTTTTTTCTTACCATACTAATTCTGTCCTTCTACAACAATATTATCGAATATTTTATCCACTAGTATATACTCAGGCTCAGGCTGAGGTCGGTGTGAACTAAATCGGAGAATGTTTGAAAATATGCATGGGATAATTTGATCCACCGAATCTGACCTCGATAGATTTGTCTTTTGATTTATGAGTCCACTTGTTTCCCAGTCTATGTAGACTGGCCTCAGTGTACTCCATTTTCATCAAAAGTCTTTGTTTCTTTCTATGCATGTCAGTTGATGTTACTCTTTTCATTTTGAGTTACATAAATTCACTCAAAATTTCATTAAAAAGTAAAATTTGATTCAATTTAATTAAATTTTTTGGGTAATATAATTACTTTTAATTCTTGAATACCAATTTAAAATCATTATTTTTGGTTACATAATAATTTCCCTAAAATCATATAAAGACCCAACAGAGGAAGCCAAAGTGTCGTTTGGCATTCTTCCCATGTACATCGATCGGATTATTAGATCGGCATCTTTGTACGTACATAAACATTGAATAAAAAAAACTTACCAAAAAGAAAACATTATCCACCGATTTATCTTTGAGGCTCATGCTAGATGCCTGTGCACGCTTCTCCATGAGCTGGTTTATACCCTACTTTCCTTGCTATTCCATCAAAGGAATCCAAGGCCATGATAGAAGATAAATAGGAGAAAAAGTAGACTATCTAAAGCAAATTAAAGTTGCCACTGTGTTAAACAAAAGAAACTTTTACCTACTACTTAAACATCCTTTCTTTCTCTTAATTCTTCATACCCTTTCCTAATTTCCTTTTTATTCTCATTCCAACATACCGCCATTTCCTTACTTTCTTCTTCTTCCTTTTCATTTCCTATTTCCTCGAAAATGATTAAAGCAGGAGGGGTCTTCGTTTGTCTGTTAATCGTTGCCATGGATGTGGCTGCAGGGATTCTGGCCATCCAAGCTGAAGTTGCACAAAACAAGGTACATTATAAAGTATTCAGTTAACGTTCGTTACAGAAAAAGGTTAAATGTTTATAAGTATGCATTTCTTTTATTCAGGTTAACCATATGCGACTGTGGATATTCGAGTGTAGAGACCCAAGCCACGATGCTTTCATGCTAGGGTTAATTGCAGGAGTACTTCTGGTTTTAGCTCATGTAATTTCTACTTTACTTGGTGGGTGCTTGTGCATTTGTTCTCAAGATGAGTTTGCAAAAGCTTCCCCTAACAGGCAACTCTCCTTGGTGTGCCTCCTCTTCTCTTGGTATGTCTTTGAACATGGACTACTTTATTTTATACGATTACTATGAACATGTGTTTAATTATGTAGTGCAATTCATCAGGATCATATTAGCCGTTGGATTGTCAGTGCTGGTAATCGGAACAATGTCAAACAACAGATCAAGAGCTTCCTGTGGGTTCACACATCATCATTTTCTATCAATTGGAGGGATTCTGTGTTTTGTTCATGGGTTATTCTGTGTTGCATATTATGTTTCTTCTACTGCTGCTACTCAAGATGAAAAGTATGGAGGCCATGCTTAACCTTATTGCCTAAATCTAGAGTTTGCTGTTTTCAACTTTACTAATCAATCGTTTTCTTGTTACCTCATCACACTTCCACAAAATATGTAATGTATATTTTCGTGGCGTCTACCATGATCGATGGCATGTGGGACAAACTGATGATATTGTATTATTGTTAATATGTTCCCTTTATTCGGCGGAATTATTAAATTATTTTAACCAATGCTTTATAAATTTAATTTTTTGAGCATTTCATGGGTCCTTTATTCTTTCATAGTGGCCCGGTAATATTGACTTCATTTAAAGCAATGACTATTAGTCAACTATGATTAGAGATTGAGTCAAGGATTCCACAAATGAATTAATTTATATTTGCAATATAACTTAGATTAGATTTAGTGGTGGATGTCGAAATCATGAATCGGTGGATTATGCATTCAAGTCATAATCATTTGACTCAGGTTTTTTTTTTTTTTAAATAATCTGAGAGTAGAACAAGCATACAAGGCCAATTTATTTTAGGACCCGTTGCAAAACAATATATTTTGAAGCTAATCCCTCTGGTTTTCACTTGCAATTTCGTTTGGACTGCATAATGAATTAAGTTTAATGGATTCCTTCAGTTAACTTTTCACTACATGGCTACAAGGCATTAGTTGTTGTGAAATGGGAACAGGTTTGAATATCAATTAGATCAAAAGATCTTTAATCACCGTAATTGATGTTCCTATCCCATCTCCATGTTGGAAGATGCATTGGGAGGTTCTTGCCATGTTTAAGCACCTTTCAGCCATAGAATTTGGGATGTTACTTTTAGCATTTCTTTTCTCGTTCAACAACAACCTCTTAAACCTTTCAATAAAATTTTGTGAACTAATTTGGGTACAAACAATAACATATTATTTAATTATTAAAAAAATTTAAATTAAAAATAAAATAACATATAATAATATCATGAAATATTATTGTTAGTACACAAATTAATATTCATTTATCAGTAGTCGTACTCTAAATCTTTTGTGCTCTCTCTTGCTTCCTCTTCTTTTTCAATCATATAGTATTCTATAGATTACGCCACATCTCTTCTCTTGATCTCAGCCCATCAATACATCTCTTTCCTTTTTCAATCATATAGTATTCTATAGTTTCGAATGAATATCTATAGTATAAAAAGAATATCCTAGTGCTATCTTATGAGATGATGAGATATATAGTGACATTTCAGGTTACCTAAATATAAAATAATAGTTATTTTACTCTTTACATTTTATGAATGATTATGTACAACTAATAATGTATTTTCAATGTTATAGTTGTGGATATGTGAAACTTTGAGCAATATGGGGAGTTTTGTAGTTTGCAAGTCCAAAGACATTGACCTCTAGATGTTGAGATGGAGAACTTTTGAGTGCCTAAGGTAGGAGGATGTTGAAAGCTTCTTCGGGGTTTTTCAAGTATGATATGATGATTCATAATATTATATGTGAAAACAACTATTATTTTTTATAGTTTAAAAATTGTCACATTTGATAGGATATTGTGACTCCTATTTTGATTTCACTGATGGTTGAAAGGGAATCATTATAGTACAAAGATGTTGTAGATTAGTGTGTGATGGAGAAGAACCTAATAATGATCGTTACCCAATAACATCTTTTGTGGAAATTTAATCTCTTTATTTACAACATTGCAGTACACCTATACGTAGACATTAAAGGGGTACACCTGTACAGAGTTCTGTCATGTCCAATCTCCTCGATTGACCAAAACAACACCCCCCCCCACATTACTCCCACTACATCCACATCGATGCTTGAAGACAAAGTTGATTGACTTCATGAGTTTCGTTAAGGGTTCATAGATAAAGTTGATGAACGTCTTGGAAACTTAGACGAGCATCAAGCATTGCTTGAAGCTAAATTGGCAAAGTTTAATGTATGTACTATGCTAACCCTACAAACAAGGTAAGTTTTTCCCGATGATTATTTATTATTTACAATTCGTAAGATTATGGGTTAACCATATAATTAAGTGGTTAAATTTTTTTCTATGATATAGGGGAAGTCATCCGAGGTCATAGTTGAGTTGTTTAGTCATGAGGATGCAAGCCCTAAGGAGGTTACCCCTGTTTGCAAAACTCTGATACAACCTTGATCTAGTATTAAAAGGATATTATGGAAAAGGATTGTAAAGAAGGCTCATTGTGCTGAGACAACGATGAGTGCGAGAAGTTATCTGACCATCACAATAGGGAATAGAAGCTGATAATATGATTGAATTTTTACAGTAGTATGAGGTAACAAATGAAAACACCACAACAACAACTTTTTTGAATAGAGACTATAAAAAAAAGAGAAAGAATGGTGAAACACACTATGTGAAGATAACAATTGGCTAATAAACCATGTATATGATTTTTAACCCACATAGGGTATTGTCTTCAATATATTATTATCTTATTAATTACGTGATTATATCTATAATATTATTGTTTCAACACGTTGATAATTACCTGGTCATGTTATGACATTCACTCCTATCGACTAAGTGGATATATGTTAAGACATCCTTCGATGAGTGGTTGCTGTGAGCAATAAAAGATCGAGAAGAGACTAGATCGGATAATCATCAATGGCTCTGATTACTACTAGACCCGATCGACGGAATAAATGATCAAACCTTAGATCAGGGCTACATTTTATGGGCTCATGTGCACAAGGTTTGACACATGTTCAATGTGATTATATATTAAATTCTTAACTTTACACATATTAGTCACATTGATAATGAAGTGATTGCTGTTGTTACATGTATACATTTTAATCAACTATGATTCTCAACACTAGGTATACAATGAACTAGACCTCAATGCATGAACTTTGACTGTTTTTTACTCATTAGCGAGTTTCTTTTAGTCTACAAAGAGGTTGACCAAAACAATGACACAATATCATAATCTCTAATCTATTATTAGTGTGACTAGTTACAAGATAATTAGGGGTGTGAGGCGAAAGCTGGAGCTTTTGAAACTTAGACGATGTATTTATATACCTCAACAGGGCCTAACATTTGGGGATTGTGGATATTCATACTTTAGATTTTAGAGTACCTTGCGATAAGACATCAATTTGACTTTGTTGCCAAAAATGTAGCCAAAATGCGTAAAAATAGTAACATCCAAGATTTGGAAGTATAGTGGCAATGGATGATTGATATTTGTATTTAGAGTTGCATTAATATTTTTTATGTTATTTATATTATATTACTTCTAGTTGATTGCTTGATTTATGTTATACATTTTTAGTTGGATGATGTTTTGAATGAATTGGATGGTGTTTTGAATGAAGTCTGCTAGAGTGAATGCATATATTGGAGTGTATTTTTATTTGTTATTTGTTTGATACAAGTAAGAAAATGCTAAATCTGGGAGGTCGCTAATGCACATATGTAATGCTTAAAAGAACGAGATCTAAATTATCGTTTCTTCCTTTTCCCTAACACCAAATGCTGATAGATAAATCTGGTTGTCTTGCCCATAACAATTAAAAGTGTACCATAATATTGACATTTTAAGAATGCCCCACCAATACAAATGACGAGACAACAATAATCATGAAATACTTTAATGGAACATCCTAAAATTATAAAGACAAAATAACACCGATTATTCATGTCAGTGTCTATGTGTGTAACAATGTCAGGGGGGTTCTGTTGTTCAAGGTTGTAACAATATGCTAGTAATAGTTTGAATGACTTTTTCGGTGAACCTCTTATCTCATTTAAAGTTCAATTCTTGACACGCTAAACTTGAGCATAAAAGATATCAATTCTATACCTGTCAACCATATCCGTTATGATGTTTTTTGACCTATACATCTAGTCAGCTATGGTAAACATAATCTGTAATATTTTTCCAAGTGCATTTTGACAGCTTGTCTATGTTGAGGTCCTATACTATCTCGGGGACAAATGTGCATTACCAACCTCCACAACACGAAAATGTTATTATTACTTAACTTTACCCTTCCTGGTTTTCATTTGCATTGTTGATGCACACATTTCATCATGCCCCAAACATCATAGTCATCCTTTAACAGATATGACAAATCAATGGATTTTGTTGGGTTTGACATATATATTTTTATATCATTACAACTTCGATCGATGCCTAAACAAGAACATACCACTTCTACAAATCCATCATAATTTATTTTCTTGTCAATTGAAACCAATGTTTGAACCCCACCAATGTATTTTGAAGTATTATTGCTTTCGTCAACTTATTGCCCACCAAATCCAAGCATGTATACAACTCTACCATTTTCCTGATCGAAAACAAAATCAATTAACCCAACTTTTTGAAACAAACAACAAGTGCATTGATTTAGAGTTTAGGAAAAAATTTATAAAGCGAAGCATACACATTTGCATTTGCCTTTGTATTTCATTTTCTAGGAAATTGTGTTTCTCTTTTTTATTCTGATTTGGACATCAGAACTTGTTTAACTTTGATGAAAATAACAGATTGATTGTCTACAAGTAATGTAGTTGGTAACTATCAACAAACAAATAAAAAGATCAATCTGATTTCTATGTAATGTAGTTGGTAGCTATCAACAAAAAAACAAAAATATCAACCTGTTTTGGAAATCAGCATTCAAAATTGTTAACGTTTATCAACACAAGTTTCCACAACAAGTTTGGGATGCATATTTTGATTTATATAAATATAAGTTATTAAACTTACTTTCAATATAATAATGTATTGTTGGAGTATGCTGTCAGAGAAAGAACACAACTGAAGGAAGGTAGACTACGAGAGAAAGTGTATTATTGGAATAAATAATGAGTTTGCTTACGAAAGAAAATGTATTAAAAGTTTTCCTAAAAAAGTTTAGGCGTAAATTTTTTTGTGTATTTTAATTAATATCCCCTTCTTTACTAATGCTAGTTCCCAATTTCAGGTGATTCTTTGCAATGATAATGTTGCCATTCAGAGCTAATGAAGTTTATATTCTTAATATGTCACATTGTTTTAATGTTGTGTTTGCTCATACGGTCTTAAGGTACACTTGACTATAAGAAGTGCCAACCTACGCCATTATTTAGGTATAATTCTTCTAATTCTTAAAACCAAAAGGAAAAAAAAAGATATTAAAAAATAAAAAAAAAGAGAGAAATGAAAAAGAGCGAGAGAAAGGGGAAAAGAACCATCGCTGCTCAAGCTGTCATGAAAATCATCTGTCTTGTTGCCTGCCACGAATGTCATTTATTTTGCTACCTACCACGAAAGAACTATTGAAGTTTGGAGGAACTTAAGTTTACAGAGGAATGTTAGAATACTGTTGAGAAGTGGAGAAAATTAAGTTTACGGAGAATGTTAGTGTTTAAGGGTGGAAGTGATATTTTTGAATATGCCTGTGCCTTAACGTGTTTCTGTATTACACCTGTGCTTTGCTAGAACTTGTAAATTGCCAAAGGGCACAGTGTAAATTGCCAAAGGGCCACATGGATACTTGCAAAATGTCTGTAACTGCTAGTTACTCATTTTAATAAAAATTACGTATTCTTTAGGTTTGTATAGTTCTCATTTTTCTTTCTCTCTGTCATTTTCTCTCTCACCTTCGTCTCAACAACATAGCTTAGGGTTTCATTCTTTTCTGACTTTGTTAACAAAATCACAATAATAAGATGGTTTCAGCAAATATGAAATGCATTTCTTTTTTAGAAACGCGTTTCATATCATAAGAAAATAGGTTGTTTGTATTTCTAATTTCCACAGTAACATAACTTTGTTCCTCTGTCTCAACTCCTTACCGTCTCTGGCGTCTCAACTCCCCACCTTCTCTTTTAGCATTTCAAATCTCGACAAATGTAGTTACTGGTACGTAGAGTCATTGTTATAAAATCACTGCTTATCAGCTTCATTGCCTATCCTCTGTTCCTTCTCTATGGTTGTCGCGTCTATGAGGAGAGAAGAAATAAAAACTTGGGATATTAATTAAAATCGATAAAATTTTTTTCGCTTAAACCTTATTAGGCAAACGTATAACGATTTTATCTTTATAAACAAATTTATTTTTAATTCCAAAAATATCTTCTCTAACTTATTACGTCACTTTCAACAACTTTCGTGTACAGGATGTAAAGGGTCATGGGTGTATGCAAGATACGTATAGGATGCATGAATGCGTACAAAGTATATGAGTACGTATAAAATATGTAAAAATATAAATATAAATATTTATATTTTTACGTATTTTGTACGTACTCATATACTCTGTATGCACCCATGCATCCTATACGTATCTTGCATGCATATATATATACATATATAAAATAGGGTGCGAAGCACACACCCACGCACGGTTTTATATATATATATATATATATATATATCTATATATATATATATAATATTTAAAAAATATAAAAAATATATATAATAATATAATATATATTTAAAAATTATTATTATTATTATTTATATATATTATATTAAATATTATAATATTTAATATAATATATAAAAATAATAATAATAATTTTTAAATATATATTATATTATTCTATATAAATATAAATATAAATATATTTATATATTTATATTTTTTATGCACCCTGTACTTCGCACCCTACACGTACCCTATACGTACCCACGCACCCTGTATGCACCTTATATGCATCCACACATCCTGTATGCACCCACGCGCCCTGTATGCACCCTGCACGCATCCACGCGCCCTGTATGCACCCTGCACCTTGTACGCACCCTACGCTTACAACATCAGTTAGTACTTATCATTCTCCTCATCTATACTATTTTTTTGTTACTATCTGTATTTGAAATCTAAACAAAAATTTATCAATTTTTAAATATGTTTTTAATCTTTACAACGTGAATTAGTGATAGTTCGAATAAAAAATTATTAAATATGTTAAGAAAATTTTAGGTGATCGAGTGTGATGTAAATTATTGAGAGTGACGCAATAAACTGAGAGAGGGTATTTTTAGAATTAAAAGTTAATTTGTCTATAAAATAAAACTGTTGTACGTTTACTAAAAAAAGTTGACGTAGAAAATTTTTTGACGGTTTTAATTAATATCCCAAAAAACTTCTATAAAGTTGCTGACTTGTAAAGTTTTAAACACTAGGTGGCCGCTTCTTCCCTTCTTGAGTTGTTGACTTGTGACAAGTTTTAAATACTGTACTCAATTTCAATAAGCAAAAAATTATTGGAAGAAATGAACAAATCATTATTTTTACGTCTTGCATAAAATATAAATAAGATAATATATACCTATTTAAATTGGATGTAGTGGTACAGTGTAATGAACCTTATAAAGAAGCAAAGTTAGTATATCTTGGGATAGGTCTTAGAAGTATAAAATTTTGTCATTTTTTTTGCAACCCTTTACATATTTTATTATGTTTTCGTATTTTATATCTTTTAAAAAATACGTTTTCATATTTTCATTTTCACGTTTTTGTGTTTTTTCCTCGATGCTATGTAAGTGCCAATAGCAAGACAATTTGTCTTAACTGCAAGCTTCAAAAGCCAATCTCATCTGTCTCTCTCTCTCCAAGCGGAAAATTAAAAATGATACTTTGAGAAAAAGAAGTTAAAATGATAGTAGTGAGAAAAAGAAGTTACTCTAATAAAATATTTCTGTACATTTATAGTTAGTGCTTCATTTGCTAACGTGTAGAAAGGAAAACTCTCTCAATAAAATAAAAAATTGTAGAGCCTCCAATCATCTACATATAGTACAAGTAGGGTTGGACTCGAACTAAGCCAGTTCGAGCTTGGCTCGATCGAGCCCAAAACGAGTCGGGCTTGATCGAGCTCGAGCTGACTCGACAGATTTTTTATTAAAATTTTTTATACAAAACGACGTCGTTTTGATCAATATATATTAAAAACGATATCGTTTTGATAATGAAAAACGAGTCGAACTGAACTCGAGGCGCCTATATATGAACTGAGCCGAGCTCTGCTCGGTTTGAATCCAACCCTAAGTGCAAGCATGTGATCATACAGTCATCACAAGTATATCAGACATAGAATTTGTCAACCAGAGAAGAGAGCCTAGAGTTTTAGTGAGCTACAAAACAATGGCTGACTTAGATCTTCTTCAACAATGTATCAGATCTCTTGGCCGATATGATCTTCAGTTGCTCAACCCAAGTTCAAGTTTCACATAATCGCATGAACTTGTAAGCTTCAGACCTGTTAAGAGCACTAGAGCCCTGAGCTTCACAAAAATAAATTCCCAGAGTACCATTCCCAATAAAATCAAGCTTAAAAAAGTGTTATTCAATGTTTTATGGAAGAGCGTGGAGGTACAGAGGTGTCAGGGAAGAGCTCAAAATTGGGACTCTTTTATATTTCTGATGCTTTTGCTTGCCACTCATATGGCCCGACATTATAAAGGGAGATAATGATTTCTATCTAAAAAGTTAATGTCCATGTGAACTGCATTACTCAGTTTGACTGGAAGCCACTTTCCCTTGAAGTTGCTAGTGAAAAGTGCTTTCCATATGTTTATAAGAGAATATCTTCCTTTTTCTACAGAAACAAAATAACAGAAGAGGGCAAAAGATTTGCCTATCATTACTGAATGTCAGCAAAGAGATGGACTAGCTTTCATCATCTGAACTAGAAAAATCCATCCGTCGATCTTCAATTGCTGGAAATAGTTTCCGGTGCTTATCTGCAAACGGCTGCCGATTTTCTGAGCTAGGTGATGATGTTGAAGTCTCTTTCTTGGATGTCTTCAAGGGCTCGGTTGTGTCTTTAACCTCTTTACATGCCTTATCTAACATTATCAAGAAATCACGTACAATTGTAAACACACGTAAACCTTCATCCTTTCCTGAATTGCCGTGAAAATAATCTACTGTGCTCTTGACAAGAGACATTATCCTTTTTTCTTCTGCAAGTATCCATGGAATATCAGCTTCTGCACTTTCTACAAATTTAGTCAGTTTTTGACGGAACTCACTCCCTTCTTCTATATCTTTCATCTCACTGTCAAGGAGTCCTTTAACTTTCGACATTGAATTGCTTAGTTTTGCAACTGAAGCTGTTAGGCAATCACCATCTATCAATGCTGCTTTTTTGACTTCTACAAGTTCAGTGCTTAAACTTGAAACCACCTGAAGACCAAGGCTGCGATAATTTTCTCCTGAGTCAAGGTTAGGATCCTCATTAAAAACAACTGACTTCACACTGGGCATGCTTTGGCTTTCTTTCTTTGTACGCACAGCTCTTATGCCTTCAGAACGAATAATCTCCTGAACTACAAAATGTAGCAATGTGGTTTTGCCGTCAGTTCCCTTTACATCCGACAGTTTCAATAGCGTGTCAAGCTTAATTGCCTGTGCGCCGCCACGGTAGGTACCAACATTCATCCGATTACCAGTTTTCAGAACTGCTTCTAAGAGTTTCAGGAATTGCCTACTACTCTTCAGTTTGTCGCAAGCTACCTGCCATTTTAGATGGGTATTTGTTAGATGGTCAGTGTTTCTTGTTACTAGTTATTTTTCAAATGAAAATAAAAAATTAAGGATACTATTTTTGCATTTTACTCTCTTAAATCAGATTTGATGAAGCCTCCATCACTTCTGAATTTCTGTATCTTACCTCAAGAGTTTTAAAGGATTCTTTAATCCCAGTGACTTCTTCCTGGTAATAACTCATGTATATCAACGACTCTACTCGCTTATAGGCAAATGGGATTTCGATCATGACTTTGAGGAACCTCTCTGCAACCCCAAGTTGTGAGACATCACCTGAGAATAATCTAAGCTTTAGTTCCTCATCTGCCGTTGGTGCCATCTTCAAACAGGATTCGAGAAATTCCACCGGAAGCTCAGTACCTGATTCAAATTTTAAAACATCAGCTATTGACAACTTTGACGCTAGCAATTTAGTATAATCTGCAACAATTGTAATCATGCAGATACAAGTCAACAGAATAACTTGAATTCATCCATGAGTGAACTTTAGATGTCTTTTTTAAATTTCAAGTCCGAAACTAACATATAACTAATTTCAAACAGTTATGGACGAAAACAAGAAACCTTAGAGTTTCTAATCAATTAACAAAATAAAAGTATTTACTCTTTCCAAGGTTTAATAGGTCTGTGCCTAGCAGAAAATTTTTAGTTTGTCGGGCAGCTGACCAATGAGTTAGTATTCAGAATTCTTGTGGGCAACTGCCCCTGTTGCGCATGAAAGAATGGCAATTCAGAATGTCTAGATGCAAAATATAGAGATTTTCAGTAGAGCATGTCATAAAATTAGAGCTCTTCCTTTTATGAACATCTAAAGCAATGTGTCTTAGTAACTCAAATTATATGATATGCCCTATCATTTTGAAAATTCTTCAAGGAGATAGAAAGACCTTCTTCTAGAGCATCAACAACTTCTTCTGTTGTCAAATTCAGTGCTCGCAGTATGATGGATAAATTTTGTGCTTTTCTTCTGTCAATAATCTGAATGCCCTGGCCTGTAGATTCAGCAGAGGAACTCTTTCTGCCTTCAGCTTTCTTTTTATCCCCGGTATAACCAAATAAAGACTCCATCATTGCCTCGTTGAACCTATGATAGAACATCACATAATTTGGCATTTAAGGGAAAGATTTGGTATATTTTTTCCTGAGAAAAATGAAAAAAGAAATAAAGCTTCAAGGTAGTCTAATAGCCTTACTGGAATGAACCATCATGGATCTCATGCCAGACCATTGCTTGATCGGGGCTGGCAAGAACCTTATCCCAGAAAAACGGTTTTAACTTTGTTTTTGGTGCTCCATATTGGCTGTCAAGCTCACCCCGCTCAGATCGTTCTTGGCGATGAGGTCCAGGAGGTGGAGGTTGCATTTTACCAGGGATTGGGTTTCGTGGTGGAAGAGGTACTTTTGGAGTAGGTGGTGGTGGAGCGTTAGGACGAGCAGGAGGAGGGGGAGGTGGTAGAGGAGGTGGAGGAGCTGGTATTTCAGGAGGTGGCTTTTGATCAAGTCCTGCAGCAGCTTCTGATGATAGAGCTTCGGAATGTGATGACGTGTTAATATCAGCATTCATGGCCGAAGTTCTTGCAATGGAAGAATTATTTTCCCCGTTATCAGTAGGCCCTTTGTCACCCGGACCTCCCAAATTCATAGAATTTTGTAAGGAAGCTAAAATTTAAAGTTGAAAAAGATTGTCAGACTTGGGAAATAATAATAACAAAGTGTTAACGAAAACAAAACTGGTAAATGCATACCAGCAGATGAGCTTAAGATGGGAATAGGCCTATCATCTTTCCGTCTATCTCCAGGACCAATTTGGTTTTGGGGATCTCTCAAACAAAATAAGTATAACAGAGAAACAAGAGCAAATGTTGTCACTGCAGTTGTAGCAATAGCGATAATGACTTTCATTTGTGTGCTGCCAGCCTCATTGTCCTCTTCGAGTAGATTTGTATCTGGAGGAGAATGTTTTCTGGCTGAATGTTGGGGAGCATGAGGAGAATGTTTTCCGGCTGCAGGTTGGGGAGTAGCAGGAGGATGTTTTCCGGCTGCAGGTTCGGGAGAAGGAGAATGTTTTCTGGCTGCAGGTTGGGGAGCAGGAGGAGAATGTTTTCCGGCTGCAGGTTGGGGAGCAGGAGGAGAATTTTTTCCTGCTGCAGGTTGAGGAGCAGGTGCTGGTTGAGGACTATGTGAAGGACCTTCACTTGCTCCAGGCGCTGGACCTGGACTTGCTGTTTCGGATTCAGTTTCGGTACCCAGCGCTCGTTTTTTGGCTCTCTGCCGAGGTTGCTCACTAATCATGTTTCTCCTAGGAGCACTCATCAAACCGGATAGCAACTCAATATGCTTGAGGTACCAATGCCCAGAGCGACGCCTCTTAACAGAAACATCGTAGAGAAGACTTTCCCTCCTTATGCAATCTGATAGTGTTTGCTTCATTTGTTGAGGCAGAAGATTTATGTCTTTACGAGTATCTCCTTCTGTCAACACTGTTGATGTCAAGTCTATGGTTCCTTCCGGTGGCATATTTACTCCAAAATCCTCCAAAGCATTGATTTTTATTAATTCTTTCCTGCAATGATTCCTTATCCGCTCAGCCTGTAATTAAAATGATTATCAAAATTCGGTAATATAATGTCATTTATCATAAGAGATGTGAAAGAGTTTTAAATTGAAGAAAAAGTTACCCAGATTAAAACCACGTATAACTATAGTTTTACAAGAGCAAAGTCTCTCGCAGAACTTAAATATTCACAGCTACTCAAGCAGTGCAGGAAAAAAAGGCAATTTGATCTTTTCAATATACAAAATGAACAATTTATTATTCTACTAGATTATCGAATCTTGTTAAGCTAGGTTGATTCATGTCTAAGCTGTGAAAGAACAGTTCAACAAATTTCACATTAATACCAAAGGAACAATCCCAAAACTTCTGCAATCTGCACCAAGTGTTCACAAATGCTTGATAGGTTCAATTGATTGGTCTTAAAAAGGAATTTCGTTCATCCTAGTATTTCTTTTCTTTAATTTCCTCTCAATAGTGCTGTACGTATTCCCAAAAAAAAAAAAAAAGGAGTTGCAATACAATGTCAATATCAATCCAACCATAATGCGATAATAAATACAAATTATAACCATAAAAGAGAAATCGATTAGGCAAGAGAGGCAAATTCGGCGTACCGTTTGTTCATCCATCTGAGAAGATTTCCATCCACCTTCGCTGTTAAAATTTGAAGTTTGTGGTACCCTCTTCCTACATTCGATATACTCTATGGCCAATGCGCAAATGAGAACCAAAAGAACTACGGCATAACCAGTTATCCTAATTTCCATTGCCATTACTTACATTTTTTCTCATTAAATTGGATACCACAAAAACTTCACGAATACATTTATTCAAACAAAACACAACGCGATTGCCCGCCCGCTCTTAGCCTCCAACACAATGCCACAAAAAAAAAAAAAAAAAAAAAAACCACAAAAATAACGCAAAAACAAAGCTGGACAATTACGAGATTATCAACAGAAGCAAAGCTGGAAATGAAATCTAGAAGGCAACAAGAATCAAAACATGAAACTTGTTACAATGTTGAAAAGATTCGTGATCGTTTAAGTGTTTCTTGTTTTTCGGGAGAAGACATAAGAGAGAAATTACGTACGTCAACTTGAGGAGAACAATGGGGGACACTAACGGTAGCCCAGCTTCCTTTCCCTTTTAAGTTTATTTATATATGACTAATTTTATGTATCCATCTAATTTACAAGTCAATTAATAAAAAATAAATATCTGCATATTTAAAAAAAAAAAAAACTATATATAGTTTCATAATAAGATTATTCTTAATTACCTGACTTCTTATATATATAATAGCTATTTTACTATGGTAGATATTGCTTATTTTAAAAATATTATTGGATTAAAATACATAAAAGAGCCATTAACTTTGTGGAGAGAATATATGGTTAAATTTAAGAGAATATAATTGTATAGGGCCAGGGCTCATGTACAAGCAGCCATGAATATCGGCCATTTACCTTACAAGAAGATGATATTTTAAGCACTGCTCCCCGCTTCATGGATGACAGTCTATAACATGGCTTTGTAGGAACAGACGTGCTAGATCACCTAGGTCATAGGAGTTATTGATCGATGGACGGAACTTAAAAATAAAAATTAGAAAACTATAGATTTGTAGGGAACGACATGCTAGAACAGCTATTTAAAACATAGAGATAATAATTTCTTACTAAGACTAGATCATAATGAAACGGTCGTTTCCAAGATCAAAATGGTCATTCTATATTATAGAAAATTAAAGAGTCAAAATATAAGAATGATCATTTTAAGTTAATGAATACTCATTCTAGTAAGATAATCCGTGAATGGTACACTTGTTCTAGTAAAAAGGAGTGAGAGGTCCTTCAAGAGTTATGAACAAGTTCATTAAAAAGTCGAACAATCATTCCAAGTTCATTACCATTCGTTCCACTAAGTTATTCCAGAGTTTAGGGGAATAATATGATTATGTGAAAGTATGATGTATGTGTAATTAGTATAGGAAATAAAAGGCATGAGATATAAACATGAGATACATTGTGTGATATATGTTAATTAGATGCATGAGGTGGAAGCTTAAACAAGCTACATGAGATGATTAATAAAGGCTTGAGCATGAGTTCATGATACATGCCAAAATGTCTAGTTATTGTGTGTGAAATTAGTTAAATAGGTGCATTTAACATATTTTCCAAAACATTTAGGGTATTTGAGTTTTATGAGAAACTGATTCCTATAGTCATGTATGTGGGACTCGATTTTATGATATTTACAATTTTACTAACACCTATGAAAACATTTATAGTATTATGTTATGACAATCTATACATTATTTGTGTGTATGGAAATGGGGATTACGAGAGCTTATGTCACTCACGTGATTAATCTATTAAATCTCTACTTTAATATAGTTCGATCGACATAAATAGTCACATCATTTTAAAAAATGTTTTATAAATGCTTTCACAACCTTTAAAAATGTTTTGCAAGATGCATTACATCTCATGTTATTGTAGTTTGGGATAATAGTTATACCCTAGATAAATTGTTTATGAAATAAAAGATGTAAGACAATTATTTTAAGAAAAGTAAAGAAAGAAAAGAGTAGTGTAGGTGTTTAGCAGTCTCCTACTTACTGGAGTATTTAGAACACATTCCTTTCCTTTATATTTGCAGGTAACAGAATGCTGGTAGCTGCAAAAGCATAAGTCAACTAAAGATGATTATAAGGGGATTTAGTCTAGATGTTGTTTATTTTATAAGTTTACTATTATGTTATTACCACACATTACACATTGGTTTATGTTATATGTTTGTTTTTCTTATAAACATCCTTTGCCCATAATAGCAATGAGTTGTAGTTGTTTATGTGTTTAATCTCAATAAGAAGTATGAAGATGTTTTGTTTTATTCCGTTTGGTTAAGTTTTGTATGCATGTTTATTAATAAGTGTAAGTAGGTGCATTTTTGTTTAGATGTACATTCTCTGGTAATCGTTTGAAAATAAATGTTAAAATAAAGTTAATGTGTTCTAATCTTAGTGTCATTTCATAATTCCACTATTTTTATTTAAACAAGGAGTGGATGAAGAAGACACAAGATGAGGGATATTAAAATAAAGTTGAGTTGTCCTAGTCTTAGTGTCATAACTTAATTCCACAATTATTATATAAACAAGGAATGGATGAAGAAGACATAAGACTTTGCGGTGTATCTTGTCAAGGAGATGTATATTTTTTTAGCATCCTTTACCTTTTAGAAAGTAAAGCCTTGTATAGACGGTAGCTTTATTGATTTTCTTCCTCAAATCCAAGTCCTAAAAACTATAAGAATGAGAGGATATTTCAGTAATACAATCATTATTTTGTAATTTTGATAATAGACAATGGGTTATAGTTGAGTTCTGGAACTAAAAGCACTCTATCAAGAGTGATACTCTGGCTAAGTAACATGAAGCCAAAATCCAATCATCTTTGAGAGAGTACCATCAACTTTTTGGACTAAAAGATTGTTAAACAATTGCACCGCCTCTCTAAAGATTTCTTTACACAAGATTCCCGAAAATGTATTGCAACAATCCCGCCATTGCAATTGCCTCTCCAACATCAGGTTGCATGTAAACCGCCACTCTAGAATCCTCCATTTCTACAAACATATAAGCCACCATTAGAACATTGAAGAGAATTAAAGTCAGTTATATAAACCGAAATGAAGCTAGTATAAATAGGAATAAGATCCTATCCTGAATGTGTGCAAAAATAAAGAGTGCAAGTGTTAATGAGCGTTGTGTGTGCAAAAATTAAAAGTATGTGTTACGTGTGCAAAATAATAGTGAGCGTGAGTTCGTGATGTGAGTGTTAGTGAGTGCTAAAGTATTGAGTTGTGAGTTAGCGTTTAGTGAGTGTAGAAAGGTATTGTAAAGTGTGTGGGTGTGGTTTTGTAATTGTTGATAATTAATAAAATTGTTAATTATAATTATCACTTTTGGTCAACCAGTGGTATCAGAGTACATGGTTAGGGACTGTGATTGTAGAGGTTTTGAAGGTAGTCAAGATCGTGATGCGGAGGCTTTAAAGGTGGTCAAGAACCGTAGTATATAAATCAATGATTAAAAGGTTAGTCAGATCAACACTCTACCAATATACAGTCTAGGATTGTGAAATTGATTTGTTGGGGACCAAGCTTACTTGATGATCATATTGCTAGACATTAATACAAAGTCACTATGAAAAATTTTTCAAGTTTAGTCAGTGGAATTGAGAGCTCAATAACTCCAATTATAATAATTACAGCACTCACATTCAGTTTTATTTGTTGAGTTAAAATTTATGAGATATAATTAGTGATGGAAACGCTACAATACCCACTGATATTAAAGAATTAAGAGAGTGAAAGATTAAAAATGGTAAGACTTTGTATGTTTTTGTTATGACTATGGAAGATAACTGGTTGCAACATATTATGAATGCAAAAACACCAAAGAAGGCTTGAGATGAGCTGATAGTAGTATTCATAAGGATGAATGATGCTAAGTTGCGATTTTTAAAAAACGAGCTCTTTTCAATCTAACAACAAGACATGACAATAAGCTAATACGTCCCTAAAGTTGAATCTATTTGTGATAAAATTTATAAATTAGATCCTCAGAATGTGATAACTGAGATAATGAGGAGGAGAATTATCGTTCACAGTTTGAGGTCAAAGTATTAAGGGATAGTTATAACCACCCATGGATGGGCAAAAAAGCCAACATTGATAGATTTGGAGAATATATTGTTCAATCAAGAAATATTAAATAAAAAAATGTCTAAGGTCTTAGTGAAAGATAATGAGAGTTTTCTTTTCAGTAATAAAAGAGACTATAAAGATAAAAGAAGAAACAAAGGAAAATTTGAAGATAGTAGACTGAGAAAAAGCCAAGTAGATTGAAAAAATCAGTTTGATAGAAGGAGCTCTCAAATAGGGATGCTTGTCTGGATTATGGTAGAAATCCCAATTAAGAGATGAGTAGTCAAAGGTGCAATGGTTTATGCTACAATTATAGGAAGAAAAGCCATTTTGCCAAAGATTGTTCATATAGATGAATAGTTAGAAATGCTGCAACTTTGACCATGAAGGAGAACGATAATGAAGAAGAATGAGATTTGCAAATGTCCTATGCAACTGAAGATTTTATAAAGCTTATAGCCTCTTATGTCACTGAGTCAAATGATGATGCAACAACCCTTATCCTAGTGAATGATAAAATCAATTATAATGGCAACTGGATAGTAGACTCAAGCTATTCTAATCACATGACTAGGGTTAAAGACAAACTATCAAACATGTTTGAACATGAAGGAAGACAAATGGTTGTCACTGTGAACAACTCAAGGTTGCTTATTTCCTATGTGGGCCAAACGGTGATAATGCCTCAGTTTGGCTCACAACACGATCTACAAAATGTATTTCATGTGTAAGGGATGAAGAACTTTTGGTTAGTGTCATAACTCACAACTTTAGGCAATTATGTCATGTTCTATCCAAGTGATGTCAAGGTGTACCATAGTTTGAAGCTCATAGGTACATTGATCATGGAGGGATGTTAACTAAAGTCTATTTATGTAATGTTGACACAAACATCATATGTAGACAAAACAAGGAAAAGTGAGACACCAAATTTGTGGCATGCAAGGCTAGGGCATATGAATTACCATAAGTTAAAAGTGATGATGAAGAAGGTTATGCTCAAGGGTCTCCAACAATAAGACATGAAAGAAGACACAGTATATGTTGGGTGTCAATTTAGGAAGGCTCATCAGTTCCCATATAAGGAGTTGACATTCAGGAGTAAGACACACTCAGATGTATTTGGACTAGTAAAACAAACAATAGTAAGTGGATTTAGGTATATGATAACCTTTATCAATGACTTCTCTAGGTATGTATGGGTTTACTTTATGAAAGAAAAAGTAAAAGTCATTTCCAAGTTCAAAGAACTCAACGAAAAAGTTGAAAAAGAAGTACAGAAAAAGATACATTGTCTACATACAAATAACTAAGGGGTTGGGCGGGGGGGGGGGGGGGGGGGGGGGGGAATACATCATAAGAGTTTACAAAATACTTACATGAGTGTAGGATACATAGACAATTTTCTTGTCTAAGCAGCCACAACAAAATGAAGTTGTTGAAAGAAAGAATCATCACTTGGCAAAGACTTGTGAAAGCATGTTGAATGCAAAGATTGTCCCATCTTGTTTTTGGGTTGAATGTATGAAGATAACAACACTTGTGGTTAATGGTTTACCCCAAACAAGACTTGGCTTCATGCCACCCTTTGAAAAGTTATGGAATCTCAAGCCTACAGTGAACCACTTTAGAATATTTAGATGTGTTTGTTATGTGTTCGTGTCTAATCATCAATGAAGCAAATTTGATAAAAGACAATTCATTGCCTATTTGTGGGCTATGATGATTAGAGAAAAGGTTGGAAATGCTGTGATCCAACGATAAGACAATGTTACATCTCTAGGAATGTGGTATTTGACGAGATATTCTCACAGTGGTCACTACAAGTAGATTTACAACCAGACTCCAAAGAGATTGAAGAAAAAATCCAAAAAAAAAGTAAAAGAAAATTATAAGCTCGATAAAGGGCAACTAAGTGAAGAAATAATTGTTTAAAAGCAACAAATAGTTGAACACCTAGAGCTAAGTCTTCTAAATAAAAAAGTCTATGGCAGAGTGGAATTCCTCTAAGAGTGATAAGAGAAATTTAACTAAGTCAACTAGAAGAACAAAAAGAGCAAGTACCTCAACTTAAGAAGTCTGTGAGGCTAAGAAAACCAAATCCAAAATATGCTAATGCAATGCTAACAAAATATATCAAAATAGTAGAACTAACAACATACAAGGAAGCCTCACAATGCTTAGAGTTGAAAGCGACAATTTGGCATAATCGCAAAATCAACAATACATTAAATTAGTCAATGAGAGGGAGGGTTAACCAATTGCACCGCCTCTCTCTAAAGATTTCTCTCCACAAGATTCCAAAAAAAAAAAAAAATGTTGCGACAATCCAACCATTTTAACCGCCTCCAACATCAAAAAGCATGTAAACCATCACTCTAGAATTCACCATTTCTACAAACATACAAGCCATCACTAGAACATTGAAGATAATTAAATTTGGTTAAGTAAACTGACATAAAGCTAGTATAAATAGGAATACAGTCTTATTATGAGTGTGTGCAAAAATGAAGAGTGCCAGTTTTAATGAATGTTGTGTGCGCAAAATAATAGTAAGCGTGAGTTAGCGATGTTAGTGTTAGTGAGTGCTAAAGTTTTGAGTTGTGAGTTAGTATTTAGTAAGTGAGTGTTTTCTTGTTAGTGAATATAGAAAGGTATTGTAAAGTGTGCGAGTGTGGTTTTATAATTGTTGATAATTAATAAAATTGTTGTTTTATAATTACCTACCGCTTTTGCTCAACAAAGATTTTGGGAACATGGGTAAAAATTTAAAGAAGGCTGGCAGTTTCCAGTCATATGATTTGAGGTCTCATCTTTTTAAATAGATATAACATTAATAAAGTCACCTATTTGTGCGATGGAGCCAATCACAATAATAGATTCCAAACCAGTGCTCTTGCATTGGTAGGTCTCACCCAGGGCCATAATCATTCGGAAATTGTTGTGGCGAATATTCAACTCCGCTTGTTTTGTTTGATTTTCTCCTCACTCATTGTATATGAATCTTTTTTAATGCTTCTATTTCTTCGTTAATTTAATTTTGTCCAGTTCTAAATGAAGAGAGTCGCTCTATGCCATGAAGATTTTTGTGTGATTTTTTTAACTATCCATACACTGCTTACACCCAGTTAATTTAGGAAATATAATAAAGTCTGATAATAAACAGAAAGAAAATGAAATATTCAGTCCAATTATTCTACAGTCATGCAAACGGAAAGAACCAAGAAATTCATGAGAAATTATCTGAAAACAGAGGTAATCTTATCTATCAAACAAGCAAGTATTCCTCCAACACTCATGTCTGTTTCTTTATCCCATGGGAATGGCTCCATTTTCTTGGTTGCTTCCAGAAGTTGTTCAACAGTAAACTTTGGCTTCGACCGTTCAAGTGGAACTATTTCGTGATTGTATTTTAGTGGGTCTGGACAGTAATTCTGAAAAAGAGAAACAAACTTTCAGGTAAAACTGAAAGACTTAAAATTACTCAGTAACTAAACATATATATATATGTATAAAGACTGGTTGCTTACTTGATCCGCATGCATTTTCTTCACAAATGTCTTAAATATATTGAAATTTTTTTTTTCTAATAGTTCATCCGATAATCGAAGGTAAGTCACACCAAACATCCTAAGTTTTGGCAAGCCCTCTCGGTTGACACCATTAGGCCTAGCATTCAAAAGGATTTGATTATAACCTGCACGATCAAATCTAGATAGTGCATTCTCACCTGCAACTTCAATATTCTCCCTCCACTCTCCACTTAAAACCTGCAGATTGATTCGCAATGCATCAAAAAATCACCAATTTAATTTTTGGCATGTCACTGTAAAAATGTCTATTGGCATGATATATAATTAGTTTGTGTTATACATATAGGTGGGAATTCATCGTTAGTCCTGTATTTTCAGGGGAGAATTCTCTTCTTCCTTACAACAAATTAGGAAATAAAAATTATTGAACATCAGTATGTATTCATGACAGATACCGGGTTTTGTGGGAAAACTATGTAAAGTTTTCACCTGCTGAACAAGTTGCTGAGGTCCACTCTTGGCAGAAGCTGGTTGTTCAGAGTCTCTCATTTCAAGACAAGTGAAATTCAAAATGGCATAATGCCTTGAGAGCATCCTTGCAATTGGTCGGTACCCATCTCCATCTTTCAAGTTGTAATATCCTGAAGTAAGCTCTGCTGCATGGCTATCCGCTTTATACCACCAATGAATTCCAGATAACTGTTTTAATTTGTCAGCGAAATGTCAACTTTTTTATATAATTAAACTAATGCAGAAATGTTTATTTCATAGCTATGAGATTGTCATATATACTTTAGCTGCTAGCTTGACTTTACAGCCTAAGAAAATTTTGTTGGCTTCATCAAGGATGTCATCACCATGGCTGACTAAATTGTTGGAATACCAAGTCAGGAAGAACTTCCCTTCTTCAGTTTGGTATGTCCCATTTGACCCAAAGAACTCTGTTGATTCTGGTGTACTATTGTATTGTCCTGCATTATCCGGTAATTCCCATTCTGGGTGACCTGCATTTGTTGCCGCCTCTTGGAAATTTGCTTTCAGATATTTGTCATAGCACTAAAGCCGTTGAAAAACAAAATTAACCTAAGCTTTTCAATGTGATATTACAATTCACATCATCATATGATAGCAAAACCAAGAGATTACCTGAAATTCACCTATCCCAGGAAAAACCCATCCTTGATTTTGTGGATAAGCGGGGTATCTCAGCTCACCTGCAGGTCCAAGTCCTACTTCAATGTCTATTATTAGCCCTGATTCAAGAAAATCAGACATGTTCTCCCTGAAGCTCTTCATGTAGTCACTGTAAATCTATATAAATCGATAATCAGCTTCAGATATGCGAATTGAAATATAAACTCGCCATGATGCCCAACTTTAACACACATTTTTACCTCAATGGCAGTTCGTCCATCAAAGAGAGGCTGGTTATCCACACCAATTGTTAGATATTCCTTGTTCCTGTTACCTGTTCGATTAGTGTAAAAGATATCAGGGTTTGTTTCCCCAAGTTCAAGCACCCAATGGGGAAGTGGGATGTTAACAATATCTCCTACATTTCCACCGCATTGGTGGAATGACATTATAGCTTGTAACTTCAATTCACATTGTTGTACAAGTTCAAACAAGCTTCTGTAAGCACTCCAATCATACTGCTTAGGGCCCTTGGATTCCACTATCCCCCACCACACATCTGACATCACCCCATCAACACCAGCAGCTTTTAGCTTCTTAAGCTGATTCTCAAGCCCATTTTTGTCTTCTAAAACATTATCATTTGTAATAACTCCCAACTAACATTTTGAATAGAAAAGAAAAACCAGATGGTAAGTGGTCATTGTCGTCAGTTAAAAAAAATTACAATGAAATGCAAAAATAGAAGACTTGTTTGTGACTTACTGGAAGCATTACATAAATCGGCACATAATTAGCCAACATCTTTTCATCAAAATTAATTGAAGAGCTTGATGAAGCCTGCATTTCAACTAGAAAGAAGATTTCAGAATTTCTGTGAGAAACTGAGAGAGGTAAAGGAGATGACAGTGGCACACCATTTTATCTTCATTTTTTTTTTTCAAATGAATAAAGCATTACAGACAATTGTCTTATCTTTGCATTCAAAGGAGTGCATATTTGATGCGAATTCTAGGATGACTAACCTTTATTGACTAAAAACTAAGTAGTTATCTTATGTAACACGTCTGTTCT
The DNA here is from genome assembly GCF_011075055.1 of Mangifera indica. Lineage (NCBI taxonomy): Eukaryota > Viridiplantae > Streptophyta > Magnoliopsida > Sapindales > Anacardiaceae > Mangifera > Mangifera indica. Next base: position 6,777,651 of record NC_058150.1, on the reverse strand, counting down.
GCCTACTACTGAAATGTCATATATGCCCTTCATAAAAATTGGAATGAAGTGGTAGAAGCATAATCTTGATGATTCATCCATGAGCTTAATGATCTTATTAGCCATATTATTTTCTTAAATAACAAGAATATTCTTTTAGCTGGTAGCAATACTTTCTAGCATGTGCAGAGCTATCAAATTTGTCTGACATGCTACTGGTAGAGAAATGGCATCAGAAAGATGGTGAAATGACCCCACTTACCTTCATTTCAGCAGTGGACACCTCAGAAGCTACAGCTTGTGGTTTTTTCAGGTTGTAGAAGGAATTAATGAAAGTGCTTTTTACTTGCTTTGCTGATTTTACACACTCAACTCTACTTATGTACTGCATTTCAAAGAAAACAAAACTTTGATGACGCCTAGAGTCAGCTCCCCAACCTCCTTGAATGGAAATTGAACATAAACTGGTTGCCATCGTGACCATGGCTTCTGCTGCCTACGGTTCCAATGCATATTTAAGTAATGAGAAGCTTAATTTACTATAGTTGTGAACAATCTCACTCAGGAAAAATCTAGCTTCTTGTTTCTTTTGTGGATTGGTTACAATATATCTAGTGGGTTCCATTTGTATGTGACAATGGTGTAAGCTTTTATATAGAGCTTCGATGGAGTCCTGGCCTCCAGTCAGTGGAGAGAAATCAGAGCTTGGATGCTTATTCCTGAAAGATGAACAAAGATGTGTGGTCAGAGCTGCTTCACATACCCATCGTCGGATCCACATTAAATAATAATCACCAATTTTCTCTGGTCAGGTTTTTTTTCCTGATGTCCTTTTCTCTCTTTTGTAACTTTCTATGAGCCAGTTAATAACTAGCATTATAGCAATTGCTTTCTCCTTGTTTCCAGAATTGAACGAGAAACTGAAGTAGTACACCATTGGAGCGGTAAAACCAAGTTGAAGATTCTATCTGGCCATGTAATTTAAGGCTTATGAAAATGAAACTCTAAAAATAGGCCCAGTATTAGCCCACATTCAATCACTGTGAAACGGTATGAGGCCCAACCACAAGCTACAACTAGGGGTGAGCAAACCTAAATATCTTACTAAAAAAATCAGAATCAAAACCAGTCAATTTCTAAGCTTTAAGAATCAAAATCAAACCTGTAAGGATAGGTTCCTACCAAAACCTACTCAATCTTTAAAATTTTGATTCCCATTCTGATTCCAATTTCAGGCACTTGGTTCTGTCGCTCCTAATTTTGCCTTTTTTCTTTTTAACTTCCAATTTTGCCTTTAAGCTTTGGATCTATATGGCTCCTATCTTCTCCATTTCAGAAGTATTTCTGGGTTGTTTGTTGTGTCGACCTGTTATGTTTGCCTCTTGGGTTTATTCTGGGAGTAGTTTTACCGTTTGGAATTCTTGATATGCTAAAACGTTTATTCCCACCCAAGGTTTAGCTTATTTTTAAAGTGATACTTGTTAACTTTCAAAAATCTAAAATCTTATCCATTATCAAATTTCTGTTAAAATTTATTGTTAGTTATAAGAGTAAAAGCGTCATTTAACCAGTAATATTAAAAAATCTAAAATTTTATTTTATTTCCCACCTTAGTTTAAAAATTAATAATTTCTTCTTAGCTTAAATTTTGAAAATTTAACTTTACCCTCTAGAATTTTTATTCCTTCCATCATTGACAACCTTCTTTGTCTTTGGGTAACTTCGTCTTCCTACCCATCTTTTTCTCCGACTCTCTTTGTCAAAAGCAAGCTATTCATCTTTGCTCTCTCTTGATTAACAAATCATCAGCTAATGGTGCAACAATTCTTTGAACAAGAAAGAGTGTCAAATCATCGAATCAAAGCCAGAGGGAGCACTAATTCATTGAATCGAAGCAGGAGGGAGCATTGATTTTTAGAATAAAAAATGTATAGTGTGATCAAAATTGAATCAAAGATGAAACCCTAAGTCATGTGCCCATATCTCTTGCTCAATTTCGATTGAAAAAAAGGGGTTTGCATGTTGAAAATGCCATCAGGAAGGGACAGGGTGTTGACACTGGAGTTGATAACGTGTCAAAGTGAATCGTTGAGAAAAATAGTCACCAAAAAGAGAGAATGTATATTTTAGGGTTGTAACTGTAATATTCTAAAATTTGAGGGGGTGACTGTTATTGGTAAAATAATAAAACCCTAGTTGATGGGTGGGGGGGAAGGTAAATTTTCAAAACTTAGGTTGGGTGAAATTCTTGGTTTTTAAAACTAAGTTAGATAAATGAGATAAAATTTTAGTTTTTTTAACATTACTGGTTAAATGATCTTTTTTTACCCTTGTACTAAAGACAAATTTTAATAAAAGTTGAATGATAGACAAATATTTGGATTTTTAAAAGTTAATGGATACATTTTGGTAATGGATTAAACGTTAAGTCTACCCTTTGAGGGCGTTTGGTTTCTAGTAATTAAATATTACTTTATTAATCTATATTTTATTACTTGCATTATCTTGTTTAGTAAATCACTAATAAATAATTTTGATAATCTTTTATTATCAATAATGATGTAACATGCAATATAAAAGGTAATCTAATTGTCAACTACATTTTATGTATTAAAATATTAACAAAATAATATCGATTTTGTTACAATTTTATCCTTATTAAGTTTTTAGGAGTAAAATACTCACATTTTTAATTAATATAAGTAATATAAAAAATATTTTAGAATAATTATACTTAAAGATATTTAAGAAAAATAATATTATAGTATTATTTTATTATATTTAACCAAATATAATAATTATTTTTATCAAATATAATAATAATTTATATTCGACAATCTTCAAATTAATCTATATTTACGATAATCATTCATTTTTTATAATAAAAAATTACTTAAATCAACCTCACACTTTGTGTTTTAGTTATAAAACAAGACTTCAAGAATATAAATATAATAACTAAAACTATTAAAAACTTATTAATATTATGTTTGAATAGAAGGCAATTCACCAAGAAAATCAAATGTGTGAGGTGTTGGCAAGAAACCCGTTTACACCCATCACCCAATTTGTGATGCTTCTACCAATGTTTTTTAAATTAGATCAAATTAATTGATTCACTTGATTTAACTAGGAACTATTTCATTGTCTGCTCTAATTCTCATAAATATACATATTGTTTAAAGATTCGGTTAAATCCAATAAATTAGTCAATATCAATAAAATTGGGTTTAACCGAACTATTATCCATTTTTTTAGTTTTTGTTTTTCAAAAGTAGATAATAAAAAATTTGACCTATCACTTGATTAACATGTCATCTCTCTCTTGAATCTTAATCCTTTTGTTTTTTAATTTTTTTTTACACAATTTTAACATTTTGTAACTTTTGTCTAATATATATTAAAACATTATTTTTTCTTGAATAAACAGTTTAAAAAGTCAAAATTTAATCTTAAAATATCAATTTAAAATATACAACTTAATGCCCTAATTATCTTTATTTCCTTTGTTCTATCGCAAAAAAAGCTGCATAAGTCAGAACAAAATGTGAATTGTTTAATTAACATATTTAATTTTTTTTTACTTTTAATGAGCTATTTTTAATTTAATAAATTGAATTTTTTTTGAAAGAAACAAATATATTTGATTGTTATTAATAATGGTATAAAATTGCTTTTAATGAAATTAATATAGTCTATGTTTTAAAATGTGTTAAATAGTTGATATTATTTAAAATTTTTTTTATAATTTGATAATAAATTAAATTAACTTTAATTAAATCGGTTGAATAATAAATTAGTAAAATAATTATTTTGATCATCTATCCGATTTTAAAAGCAATCACAATCACCACTGCATGCTCATTTCCCTTTTTAAGACACATTTGTTAATGTTTAACGAATCATAACATACAACTTTTGTAAAAACTTGGACTAAAATAACAAAATCACGTGCCTAAATTTTAATTTTATATATATATATATATATATATTTATATATAAACAGTAATATATTGTTGTATTATTTAAAATTATTTTATTTTTAATTAAAATTATTAAAAAATTTTATTTTATATATAATTTTTTTACATAAATAATAATATATTATTATATAATTAAAAATTAAAAATTAAAAAATATTTAATTATATATTTATATATTATTATTTATATATAAAATTTTTCATAAATAATAGATTATTAAATAATAGAGGTAACAATACTCTTATCGAAAAGGTTGACTTGGCAGACAGGTCTTCTGGGCTCGATTACCGAAGTCTTCAAGGGTTTCATTCATCTAATTATGACGTAATTTCTCATAATTTTACAAAAATTCAGGGGCATGATTGTCAGTAGGGTAAACAAAAACCTATTTTGGTACTATAGACTTTTCTCTTCTCACATTAACAGAATAGCCCAACAAAAAGTAACCCCACTTCAAATGCACAACCACTCTGTTGTCCTTCCTATCAAAATCAACATGAATGAAGACGAAAAAGAACCACACTTTCTTCCTAAACCAGTTAAGTTCGACACTAACCAAACAAGACAAACAGCAGAAACCCACATTTCAGATTCAGAGTTTTCTGTACAAAACTCAGGAAGATAAATATGTGTTATGTCGGAAAAGCAACAAAGATCTTCATTTTCATTGTTACAGTGTTGGTGGTTCTGGGTCTTGTCTTCGGATTCGGACTCTTACGCCATGGCATCCGAAAATCTCATAATTGCTCCGGTGATTCTTGCCATTCTCCACCCAATCTCTTCCCAAACCCTGGCTCCAACCTTCCTACTCCTGCAGGCTCCTCCCAGCCCAGCCCAGCTCCCCCTGACCTCGGCTCAACTCCACCTAGCCCTCCAAATTATAGTACTCCTCCTGACCCTGGTTCAATTCCACCACCTAGCCCTCCTATACTAACTCCCCCTTTCCAGGCAACTCCGCCTACATCTAACTCAATTCTTCCGCCTCCGACACTATCCCCAACGCCACAGTCTTCGGATATTACAACGGGTCCTTAGCCGCCGGGCAGTTCGGCAAATGTCGTCGTGGTGAGTGCTGGACTTGTGCATGCTAAACAGTTCGTTAATTAATCAATATATTGATCGAGATTGAGGTTCAATATTGTTGATTTATTTTTTCATGGCATTGTTTTCTTTCGATTTCCCTTTTTTGATTTGGATAAATTTTTAGAAGGGATTGTATAGACGTGGAGATCAGTATTTTACCATTATGGAGATTTTCGGATTTTACAGAGTTACCATGAAGGGTAATGAAATTTATTACATCAGCCTTAAAAAATAGTTTAAATATTAAAAAAATAAAATTTTATATATAAAAAAGTATAGGTTTAAATTTTTTTAATGATATATAAAATTAAAATTTTGATTTTATTTATTGATTGTGAAACCAAAAATTGATGATTTAATTTGTCCAATATAATTGGTTTTTTTCAAAAAAAAAAATGATCGGACTCAAATGAATTCTTTGTAAAAAAATAAAAAAATTTACTATATCTTGAATGCGGATGTGGTTAACTCTGCGACTTCAGTTGATTCTAACCGCTGCTGATCACAATTGCACTTCCTAAAATGCATGAAATCGCTCATCAAAATTGTGAATTTACTGGCAATCTCTTTGCTCCTCAGGAGACTTGGGGAGACAATGCTGAATATAGGCATGTGACCTAGGCCCCAGTCGATGCTGTCACCATTTCACTGGTGTCAAAAGCTTCGTACTTAATTGATTATGAATAATAACTTAATTACTACCGAACAAATTGTCGAATGAGTGGGGTAACTTTTTGGTTAATATCCAAGATCAAGAATCCGTTGAATCTGTAAGGTTTGAAAAATAAAGAATATGAAAACCATAATTACCCGGTGTCACGGAAGGGAATTCTGTCAGTTCCATTTAATTTACTATTAATTATGCAAAACTAAAAGGCCAAATGACTATGACCCTCTTAAATTTTAGTCCAATCTCAAAATTACATTTATATTAAATCAAAAATCAAAAATCAAAAATCTCACCTATAAACCATTAATGTGGATGATATCTATTAGGGTAAGGTTAAAATGATAGATTTACTCTTACAAAATAAAATGACAAAAATATCTTTTAATAGATACAGTTAAAATAAAATAACAAAAATTCTATCCAAGATTTAAAAAACTACATTTCCCCCCTAAGGTTTCAATTTTTCTAGCAACATTTCCCTCTCCAACAACCGACAGTTTCCAACTGTCTCTCTCCCTTCTTTCAATCTTATCCTCATTAGAGAAAACGAAACTTCATATAGAGGAACTTTTCATCATTGCTCGAAGATCCGGTCTTGTCGTCTTTGTCGCTCAAAGATCTAGTCTTGTCATTGATTCGATGTCATCGTCACTTTAGCGTCATTGTCACTCACAGATCCGATCGTATCTTTGCTTGATGAAGACGATTTCTCGTCTTCGTTCAAGCAAACTTTTGTCTTCTCCTGTGAGGATGAGATTGCAAGAAGGGAGAGAGATGACCAGAGGCTACCAATTGTAGGAGAGGGAGAGGTTGCTTGAAAAATTGAAACCCTAGGGGGAGAAATGCAGTTTTTTAAGTTTAATCATGAGAGAAAATTGTTAGTTTTCTAAACTAAAGAGAGAAAATGATATAATTTTTAAGCTATAGTGGTAAAATAATAATTTTACGTTAAATTCTAATAGAAAATTCTAACAGAAGTTGACCCATAGATAAGTTTTTAAGTTTTTTTAACTATCGTGGGTATATTTTTAAGATTGAACTAAAACTTAGATAATAAATAGTCCTTTGACCTACACCCTAAACATTGTTCTCTTGGTGATTTCTTATGACCATGTTCAACTGGTTCATGTTCTCTTGTCCACAAATGTAAAAATATGCTGATTTCTGGATGTTTCTATTATTATAAGAATGATTTACATGTTAGCTCTTCTTTTTAATACAGTATTTATTTCTTCACTAAGACGGTTTATAATAGTGTAAGGGGAATTCCGAAATTTAATAATAATAGCAAGGCCAAAAGACTTATTACCACTCAAGGTATATGGTGAAACGACAAAATCTCATATTTTAATTTTCAAAAACTAAAATATTCATTTATTAGACAATTTTTATTAAAATTTTTAATTAAGATTAATGATAAAATTATTATTTAATAATAATATTTAAAAAAATAAAAGTTTTTATAATTTTATCCTCTTAATTTGAAAAACTAATATTTACCCCTAAAATTAAGTTTAAAAAAGTGACATTTCCCCCTATCTAAGTTTTCAAATTTCTCTAGTGATTTTTCAGCAAATGACAATTGATCTCTCTCCTCCTGACGATGTCTCTCCCTTTGATAGTCGTCTAGATTTGAAAAATCCAGTTAAAGAGTTGAAACTTTTCGTCTGGATCTTCGTTGTCCAAATGAATCAACTTCATTTGGAAGACAATGAAACGTCCAAACAAGGAGTCGTTCTCGTCTGGATGTGTCGTCATTGCCTAGACAAAACTGATTAGTCTGGATGATGAAAGTCTAGACAAAGAGTTTCAACTCTTCTTCTAGATTCTATCGAATCCAAATGTTGTTGATCAAAGGAAAAATGTTAGAGGGAGAGATATCGTCAAGAACAAGAGAGATCAGTCGTCATTTGGCAGAAAATTGTTGACGAAATTTGAAACCTTAGGTAAAGAGAAAATGACACTTTTCAAAACTTAATTTGAGAGAAAATGGTTAGTTTCTAAACTGAAGAGGTAAATAATATAAACTTTTATTTTTTAAAATATCATTATTAAATGATAATTTCACTTTTAACTTTAACTAAAAATTTTAACAAATTTTAGCTCAAAAATAAGTGTTTGAATTTTTTAAAATTAAAATGTGAGACTTTAAAATTTTACTTCACCTTGTGTGGGAACAATTCTTTTGGGCTAATAACAAATTATTCTGCCCTTTAGTTACTGTAATGGAAATGATTGGTAACCAATAAGGTTGTTGGCCTCTAATGTTGATGGGAGAGCACATTTTTAGGGCCAAAAGTCTACTTCCCAACCAAAGGTATGACGAAATGATATGATTCTACTCTAAAAGAAGTTATTTTTCTCACCCAATGTTAAATTTGTTAAAAAACTATTAAGCTGTTTTTATAAATTTATTAAAAAAATTCTCAAACTAGATAATAATTTGTCTTTATAATTTTATTTATTATATTTTCACTTTTAATGTATATTAATTTTAATAAAAAATAACTTCACAAATCAAACACACACACTTTGGAGTAGGGCTGAATTCGAGCTGAGCTGAGCTCGAACTCGCTTGAGCTCGAGCTCAGCTTAGTTCACATATAATTGAGCTCGAGTTCATCGAGCTCGTGATAGTCAAGCTTAAAAGCGATTTGAGTTCGGTTTGACTTATTTTTTGTTATTAAAACGATGTCGTTTTAATATATATCGGTCAAAACGACGTCGTTTTGTATCAAAAATTTTAATTAAAAAATCTAACGAGTAGCTCGAGCTCGAATTGACTCAGTTCGAATCTAGACTTACTTTGGAGGCTATCCATAAGTGAAGAACTATTACAAACAACCCACCAACTCATTCCCAAACTTTCACCTTCTCAAATGATTTAAGATTCAAATCGTTGCCTCCAAAACAATGCCGCACATTAACAATCATATGAAGCACAACTTGGTGCAAGGTGAGAAGGTAGGGTTGGGTGTGGAACGCACCAAACGTCATTGTTTCACTAGAATAATAGAATAAAAAGACAATAATAATTCACTAGGAACTCGTGTCAAAGGGGTAAATGATATTTTCATAAAGTAAACGAATCATAGGGGTGATAACATGTAATTTTACTAGGTGAACTCGCGCCAAAGGAGTAAATGATATTTTTTCATAAAGTAAAATATAAAAAGTAAATGATATTTTATTGGTCAATAACGCTGAGAGGCTAATTAATATTTATATTAGGTGAGGTGAGATTTTTTATTTTACTAGGCGCTATATGACTAGGGTTAAATGATATTTTATGATAGGTATAATGGGGGTTTTATGACATTTTACTAGACACCGGTGTTTAGACGGGTAATTGATATTTTTCACCAGATATATTTAGGTTGCAGTTCTCTGGTGAAATTGTGGTCTTTCAATTTTTAATAATTTTTTTATTTTTATAATTTGAGTCGGAGATAAAATTCGTTTTAAAATTTAAATAACAAAAATTTCTAATTTATTAGCAAAAATCAACATTCGGACAGAAAATGATGGAAAACCTCCTCTGCAGTGTGAATATATGGAACCAGTAAATATAATGAAAAATTCTAGTTTTTTGGGCATATGGAATTTTAAATAATGAAAATTCCCAATTTTTTTTGATATATGGAACAAATGAATATTTAGAAGCAGATTGACTCTCCTATTATAATTTAGTTTTTAATATAAACTTTGATATGAATGTTATATATACTTACTCTGATAATACAAATAAATAAGTACACACCAATATGAAAGCCAATAAGACAGATGCCATATCATCTGCCGCATTGCGTTTTTGCCACTTCAGACAAAGGTCATTAAAAAAATTAATCATCACTTACCTAAACTTTCTAAAGCAGCAACCTTAAACTTTCTAAAACAACAACTTTTTGGCTACCACCATCAACCCATCCTCTACCTTAACCACCATCGACTGTTATTTGTCAGAACCATCATCAATTGTCGTTTTTCAAAACCACCATTGGACTTCATTTGTTGAAGATTCACAAGACTTCCTAACTTCTTCAAAATTGAATTTATTACAAAGTCAAACTTTACTGGAGTTTTCGTTAGAGTAACTAAGATTGTTTTTTTCTTTTTTGAATTGTAACACTTAAATGCAAAACCTTTGATTTCTTTCTCTTAATACAGAGAAATATATTTTTTAACAAATTGATATTTAAAAGATGCTTAGAGGGAATAATATTCTGCTGCTTCTCTTTGGGCTAGAGTATATAAATTCCCTGTTTTATCTTCTTGTCAAATTATACTGTTTTGCTGTTCTTCATATTCTTTAGCTGCAAATGATATTTTATCCACTTGGATGGTTGTTTTAGTTGACAACATGTTAGGAAGACAGGATAATCCATGAGAGCATGAGGCTATGCGTAAAATGAAGACTAAATTCATGGTAAATTGGAATGGTCTACGTACGAAGGATAAAGAACGTGTGTTGGTACTTGTTGCTATCAATAGGCCTTTTGATCTTGATGAGGTTGTACCTTAGAGTTAAATGTCTTACGCATACTTTTTGATTGATTCTTCCTATCTTGTAAGAAAAATGACTATCATTGATGTTATCATACTATCTTTTTGTAAAGATTAATGGTTGAAAACACTAAAAGTTATTTTAGCCAACGAAGAATTGGCACCAGATGTTGATTTGAAAGCAGTTGCAAATACGACAGATAGGCACACTGGTAGTAATCTAAATGTATGGTGTTTCTCTCTCTCTCTCTCTTTTGTTTTAAGTTTTGTGCGCATATTTTTTATCTAAAAAGGGAATTTTTTACCTGTGCTTTGGTCCCCCTAATCAATAAGTACAGTTTTTTTGTTTACGTAACCTTTGTGTGTCTTCCACTCATTACTTCATAAGAGAAATTTTGGAGAAGGAAAAGAAGGTTGGTTAGGTGATTTCATGAAATTAAAATAAATTTGGTGTTAATTATTGCTTTATTTCCAAACTTAGTACATATTACTGGTAAACTAACTGCATAATAAATTTTTAGTTGGTTGAAAGTTCGTGATGTTACATGATTCCTACAAGCATGACAAACACCTATTGGTCTGTCAAATTAGTTTTGTTAATGTCTATTGCATAGGATATCAACACAGTTAGAGAAATAGTTTCTAGAAAATGGTAATCAACCTAGGGCATTTGAAATTTGATAACTGCTACTTCCCTCACTCCTATATATGGTGGTGCATCATGACCTGCCCTATTCAGATCCATCTCAGGACCGAAAAATAATTTTACAACTTGACCATGTGGTTTAGTTGTTAGAAATGTTATTATATGTATCTTTTAATCACATTGGAATCTTTTGGTCTAGTTTATAAAAAACGATTGAATTTTATGTATATTTGTTCTTAGTCATATTGTAATGCCTTGACTGTATCTGGTTCAAGTTATATAACAAGATCTTTGAACAAAATTAATGCAATTGCAAGCAAGCAATTTTGCCCTTGTCTCCTTCTTTCATTGGTTGGGCATTTTGACTTCTTTTTTTCTAAAAGTCATCTCTTAGCCAAGAAGTTGTATGCAAAAACTATAATTAAGGATATATATGATAGGTATGCTTTTTATAAAAAATAAAGGCTTCTATTTTATGTTTTTCAACGGTTTAAAATCATATTGATGTAATCTCCATTTGTAACTTGTCTCCATGCAGTATATTTAGCTTAAATTGATATATGTGTGCTTCAAGTTGTAGTTAAACATAAAAGTTGTGTCTTGCAAAATTCTTTTTTTATCAGTATTGTATAAATGGTTATTCAGTTTGTACCATTTGAGGATGGACCTGTGGTTAGAAACTTATCTTGATTCATTGCTCAAATTTCAGGAGAGAGCTTTAATATGGGCTGAGAATAGACTTTTGCATGCATTGTATAATAGTTTGCATGTTCGTCCTCTGAAGATGGAGGATTTTAGATATGCACATGAGCAAATTTTTTGTGTCAATATCTTGTCCTCTACAAGAGTTTTAATGGTAATGCCTATGTGGAGACTTATAAATGGGTTCAGTTATATATATTGTTATACTTAAGCATACAACCTAAATACAAATATTTAAACTTCAAATGTTAAAACTGTTGTTTTATCTTGTATAATAACTAGTGTAGTTGAATTTTTTTAAACTTGTTCTATGTGGCAACTATGAAGAGTATTTTATAATAACAAGAATCAACACAGTAGATGTCAATGCTACCATGAGTTAGAGAACTCAAAGCCTCTCTTTTTCCTGTGTTTAACTTTAATACATGATCCGATTCTTTTAAAATTTAACAATTTTTCATAATAATAGATACAATTAGATCTGTAGTTTTATGTTATCTTTCATGAAACAATGCAATAACAAAATATAAAATACATCACTGTTAGATTAACAAAACTAAACTGAAGACCCATAAATACTAAAAATAAAATTGCAAATCAAATCCATATAATGTGACTCCAAACATCAATCATATATTAACATTTATCTCATCATCGACTAGAAAATCAATAAACTTATATATTTAGGACATTGATAATGTTAAAATAATCAAAATACAAAAAGCCTCTAAATGTTGTATTTCTTTTTTTGCAACATGATCCACAGACTTTCCTCGCTTCTCTCATTAAATCTGCAAAAGCTTCTCAGCAGATGTAACACCTATTATAAAGTTATCTTCCATCAATTTACATGTGTATATAAAACTAAAAACTCAACACTAAAGTACACATGCACTTGGTATATGACACTCCAAGAAACTCTTCTGCAATATTAATGAAATACAAATAATTTGTTATTTATCATGAAATAAATGAAAAAAAAAACAAAATACTTAGTTAAACATGTTGCAAAAAAAGAAGGAAGTTAACATTCAAGTTCGAAAATTTATACTTTAAACATGCCATGTTGGCTACTATGTTGGGTATTTATTTGTGTATCCAAACTGGGTATATATAATATTTTTTATACTTTAAGTAAATTTTTGGCATTTAAAGGAAAAAAAATAATCTAGCTGTTAGATCCATAAAACTATAAAATCATTTTAGCCAATATTTTGATAAAATCTTTTTGAATTTAATTACTTAAATTTGGAATATTATTTTATTTTTCTAATTTTAGATTCATAATTTTACCAATGGCAAAAATCAACTTAACATATCTGATTTTTCTCGTTTAGATCTAACATTTTGACTTCATAGGACAAAATTGTTACAATATTTCATTTTTAATTTTATTTTCAAAATTTCTTTTTAGTTTTGGATAACAAGAAAAATAAGACTAGAACACCATAAAGCAAGAAAAATCAAATAACAAATGTAAAATGATTTGACTGACTAATTATGAAAACTACCAATTTACCTCTATTATGAAGATTATTAAAAAACCCCTCTATACATGAAATATTATATAACCCCCTATAACATATATATAATAATTAACACTCTTAATTTCATAAAAAAATAAAAGTAAAATTATGTTTTAGTTCATTGGGCTTGCCAATCATGCCTACCAATGTTTTTCGCTTGGTTTTACTTTTGTCCTTTTAAGTCTTATCCATGATTCAAACAGACCCCAAAAAAAAAAAGGCAAATATTCATCTTCATCCTTAAATTCAATGAAGTTTCTAACTTAATTTCATATTTTTTGAGGGCTTGATAAAATTTGGTTAGGGCTTTAATTGTTATTATTTTAAGATGTTTATATCCGTATGCACTCTATCTAATATGACTATTTTAATTAATTTTGCTCAATCATTTCCATATCTAATTATATAAATGGGCTTGGATTGCACTTTATCTATTTCGTACGGCAATGTTAATTATCTTCACGTTATCACATTGAAGGTTATCTGTTGTTGACTTACTGATAGAATACGTCATTCTATTACCAAAGTTTAACCACAGTTTTATCACCTTTTTATTCAGTTTTTCAAAAAAAAAATTTTTTGTTGAAAGATTGTTCATTAATTTGTATTTTATAATTGAAAAATAGTTAAATCATAAATGAAAAATAATGCTGATTGTTTTTGTTTTACGTACAATCTGTAATTGTAATTATAGATGTACAGATCACCAAACAAGCTTTCACGTCTTTCTTAGTTTTCACATGATATGTTATGTAACACTTACAAGTATATTAAAAGGTATTTTTATATTACTTTTTGCTTTTGACTTTGGGAGAGTTTAAATTGTATATTTATTGTTTATGGGCTGGAAAAACAATCGCAATAAGGTTGGATGCTTGTTTATGTGTTAAGAAGGGCAAATCCATCTTTTCGGTTTGATTGCATGAAAATGGCTAAATATAGAAGGATAAACGAGTGTTCATGGGAGGATGTACGTTGATTTATCAGTTTGCCGAATTTGATATTAGATAAGGACTAATTTTGTGATGATTTTAAGATTTGCATTTAAATAGAAAATGATTAAAACGATCATTCATAAAGGTGAACAGTTATTTGTTTTACTGATAGAATATCGTCTGCAAGCTTAATTTGCATATGCACCAATAATACCAAGCAAAGATCGGACGTAAAACACAAACAATGGGCTTTATTTTTCATTTATGATTTTAGAAGTATGTTTCAATTATAAAACACAAATTAATGAACAAATTTTCAAAAATAAAAAGTTATGTTTATGGCAGATCGTTCCCAAAATTTGATGATGTGCATGATGGGCTCTGCTATGTAATTGGTTCAAGATAATGTGATAAAAACAAAGCACAGCAGTGAAGAATTCTCTGTTCATGTAGGCAAGGTTTCTCCAGTTGAGTGTGGATGATGGAGTTTAAATTGCTGACTTTTTTTGACTTTTTTCCGGCGCTCGTCATGAAAATATTCAAACGCTTTTAAGTTGCATGCCCACACCGTTAATGCACCGAAGACTGAAGTGACGAAGTTATTATAGTAAGAGCAAAATGGCCACAAAAATCAACCTCTTAGAACCAATAAGTCATAGTCAAAATAAGCCTATATATGTTTTATACATGTTTCCGTGTGTTTACTAATTGCTCTAATGATTTGTCTATGTATTAAAAAGTCAAATGGCCTAGTGGCTACTTCTCATGTTTTGAATTTTTGCTTATCAGAAAACCTCGGGCGTTGGCCGCAGTAAATGCACATGTACGTATCATTAATCAAGCCTTCATCATCGTTCAATTGATTTTCAGTTTGACCGTGCCACCTTTTTCACAGTTATCCTTTGGATATTCTCAACTATGAGATTTTTATGATATATAATTGGGTCAGTTGAAACTTCAAAAGTATTAGGCTCATTATTTAACAGTGGTGTCCCTCCAAAATTCAATCTTTAAGTTCCTGAATATGGAATATAACCGACATCAATATTAAGAGTTATTTTAAGAGTCAATGTAGAGAGGTTAAAATTGATAACATTCGGATGTATCGTTCCTTTTATATGATTAAATTGATATGATTCACTCGTCGAAAGAGAATTTTGAGTTTGATAAAAAAGTCAAGGATAAAGCAATTAAGAGATATATAGTAATACTTTTTGGATTAGGATAATATCAAGATATTATTATCCCATCAATAACCAATATCTAGCCTATGTGAGACCTTTAATAAGATGATACTCTCTTTCATTGTGGCAAATACACATGATATGACTAATTTGCAAACAAACAATTTTAATATTTAACATATCAACATGGTAAAAATCTGTGGCTCATCACTTTGTCGATTATATATATTAAAGACTAAAAAGCATGAAAATTCATTGAAAATAAAGTCAACTTTTAGCCCAAATAATATTTATTAAGGGATAGGCCAAAAGTACAATTAGATTAGCCTATGAGTTTAACTATATAAAAATTGGATTAGAAATATTATTTCTAAAACCCTAACCGCCTACCTTAAAGAGAGAGGGAGTTCTCTCAAAACTTTCACTCCTCATTTATCAATCCTTGAGATTTAGCAATCATCTATACCTTAAACAAGCCTTCATATTGTTGTATATTCGTGGTTGCCGCCATATGGATGAGCAAAAACCCTACAACATTATAGGGAGTAATAGAAGTGTTTGGGACAAATTCAAGACAAATTTTGGTTTGAAGGAGCTTTCAAATGTAGGTTTGCAATCTGAAACTCTTTTTTATGTTTATAACAACTCCTAGATTTTGAGAATAGAGTTTAATGGTCCAAAAATTTTATTTTTCACCTTATTCTACCGCCCTTATTGATTATAATTTGGATCATGAAAATCCAACATTAACATCATGAAAACTAACAAAATTATTTCAATGATACTATATACACTATTGTCTTAATCAAAATTTCATGAGATATAACACCTTTTTTATCTTTGACAATTTTAATTAGTAAAATGTTGCATCTAGTCCAATGAACAATAATCTTAATCTAATATAGTAACTTAACTGTGCACAACAACGTTAGTACTATTTATCAATCTTAATATGAGGAGGTACTTTATGCCACAATATTCATTCTAAAATTAAATTCTCCTTCAAATGGAGAGCCACAAGTGTCTCATATGCCTTCACATGTTACCAGAAGCCATTTATCTGCTATCATAAGTCTTTCATGCACTTCATGGGCTATTGCTTGCCTTCCACATGCTATTACACAGTATCACATGTCCTTAACGTGCTTCATGCATTACCTTAAACTTTTCGTGTATTATGATGTTTAGTGGCTCCTTAGTGGTTCCTTAGTGGCTGAGATAGATACAGTTTGACCTAAGGATTATGATGCTTAGATAGTCTCTAAACTATGACACGTAGACTTTTCGTGTATAGCATTAGCACGACCATGTGCACAAAGAAATGACTAGAATTCCTTTAAGAAGTAGAGCAATCAAGATAAAAAACAGAAAAGGAAAGTACATAAATATCTGAAAGGTACATGTTCATGTATCTATCAATAATAGCACATGAGGAGAAGCCACAAAAAGGTGGTCGTGTGTATGAAAAACAAAAAGACATATCCTCGTGTGTCTACATGTACATGCTCATGTGTTTAGGGCAGATGGAAGAAAAAGTAAGGGAATTAGGCTATAAATTTAAAAGTCATCTTAAATAATAGTACAAAAATTTTAGGTATACAGTAGTACCTTGCGTTCCTAAGAGTTTAATCAGAGTAGGGCATGAGATATACTATTAGATGAAAGTGTGAGCGAGCCAAGTTAAGCAAAAACTTGAGATTTATGCATGCTAGATATTATAGGATCGTTATGAGGGGGCACCATGATATACAGTCACTACACCGTTCATAATAGGGTACATGCTTGCAGTCAAGCCCAGTTAAAATGTTGAATAGTGTAATGAAATAAAGAGATAATTTACATGACCAAGGTGTCAAATCTCATATTCGATCTAGATTGATCGACCTAGTATACAACTTTAGTCATAGCTTTCAGATTTAGATGCTTTCACCAAGTTTAATAAGGTCACACTAAATAAAAATTTGGGAGAGTGGTTCCTTAGTGGCCGAGATAGATACAGTTTGACTTAAGAGTTATGATGCTTAGACAGTCTCTAAAGTTTAATATGAGCACAAAGATAGTGCATAGGACTCTTCATCATCCATAGAAGAGTTTGATGCTAACTCCGAATGACAAAATTAATATGGGTTAAGTTTAAGGGTATTTTAGGGATTGCAGTAAAAGTTATCACTATAGTGTCTTAACTTACTAAGTGTTTTATCACTGACTTTTCTAGTTTTATGTGTGTAGGTACAAACGATCGTAATAGCTGTGGGATGAGTGATGGTCCGCAGATGTATAATAGCAAGGGCATTGTTGTCTTTTTAGCTTATATTCTATCCAGATCTTTATAGATGTATCAAACTACACATACTATGTTTTTGGTTTATGTTTTCATGTTTTGACTTCTTTTAACCACTTTCAATTTAGTTTTGACAAATGTATTTCAATAATTTTATCAGTTTTAATAAATAAGATTTTATTCAACTATTCAATAAATTTATTACTGGTTTGAATTGAATGTATGCTCAAAATAGACAATTGAGTGACATCTTCCTCTGAAAGGCAGTGCTCTTGGAAAGGGTGTTACAATAACCTTATCACGTTCTTTAATATGTCTCTCTAAACCTTTCATGTGCTCTTAAGCTCCATCATATGTTCTTTTAGTGCTTTCATTCACATGCTAAAAATCTCCCTCAAATGAGGACAAAGACCTAAAATACCTTAAGAAGAACTGTCACGCACCTTCATGCATGTCTAGATCTTCCTTACATGTCATCATAAGCCTTTCAAATGCTAACATATGCCAAAATAAGCATTTCACGCACTGCACGTGCCACTATAACATGTCTATGCATCATCACGCATGCCTTAGTTGTTTATGCACGTCTACGCACTTCCACAAGCTATCCACACACTTACCACACGTTACTCAACAATCTCACATGCTTACATGCACTTAATCTTATCTTATGCTAGTCAACTTGGACCAACATTGACTTGGTTGACTTCTATAGATTTGACTTTTGGGTTAAGTTGGTTGGGTATCTAGTTTTCCTAACCTAATATAAACTCACAATTTGATGAACCCTAGCCTACTGGTTTCCTCAATGTTGACGCCTTATTAATTTCATCATCGTGGGTCATGAATTTGATCCTAAATGTCATAAAAGTAAATTTTCGTTCAATTTTATGGCATTTTGGTCTATTCCAATGTTGAGATTTTTCACAAAATTGCGATAAAGGTTTGAATCACAAACCTAATGCTGATGACTTCCTACCGCCTTCTGTGACCATTGTTTTTTTACTAGTATTAGAGGCTTTACTAGACTTGAGCTTGTGGCTCACGACAACCATGAATTAGGCAATTTTGCCACTTGTATTTGCCACCGAATCATGATAGGTTAGGGAAGTCACTACTGATGATAGATTGTCTTAATCGAGCTGGAAATCTATTCCTATTTAAAAAATTCGATTCACCGAGAATGGATTTCAATTTGTAATTCCTATAATCTCAAAGTATTGGTTCTTGATTCTAAGGCTTGATGTCTCAATTGAATACCTAAATTGGAAATTAAATTTCAAACCCTAATTGGATTTTCAATCAAACCCTAGTTTGAAAATTTTTATTCTGATTTCAATTCAAAATTTTCAAATTTCACAACCTATCACATCCCACACTGAATATTTCATTTACATGAACAAACATAAAATCATTCAATTCAAAATCTACACACAAATGATAAAATACTAAATTGTACTTTAAAATTATAAGAATATCTAAAATGTCATGTATTTACTATTTGACGTAAAATTACTAAAATTACCTGCATTTGAGTGAATGATCTTCTGTTCCTAAAACTTTTCTTGAATAAGAATTTTTAATAAATAAAACTTTACTGTATTAGTTTCGGAATGAAAATTTAATCGATATATAGTGGTTATTAAATCTCCTATCAAAAGTCTAATAAATCTTAAAACTCAAACTAATATTATTTAACCAAATTATAATACTAAAGTTTATTAAAAATTTTTAATTAATCATTTAAATTTACCTATAACCTTTTATTAAAATATTTAATTATATGATTTTATTAAATTATAATTTGAATTAATATTAAACTAAGACAGAACATTTTTTAGCACAGGCCAGCGTAACAGGGGTTGAGTTATACATTAATGTATTATAAGGTTACAGAGCTCCCTAGATATCTGAGCCTACTGTGTTGTTGGTTAATTCTACAAACATACAAAATATCCAAAGTCGTAATAGCCCTTAGACATTAAGCAATGCCCGGAATTATCCGTCACCTGTAAGCTCAACTTGCGTACGCCCTATAATACGTAAAACACGAACAATCGGCATGATGCATTGATACTAGACGTTCTGTGGTAACATTTGGACTATAATTATAAGAAAGCCATTCAAATAGTTGAGTAGCCCTTAAGGAAATGGGAGGCATTAACATTTTGGATGAAGTCAATCAGTATATTGAAAATTCTATAAATTAGCAAGTCATTAAAAGCAGATCTAATAAACACGTGTAAACCGGAAAATGGTTGATCTCAAACATTTGTTAAATATGATCTACACAAACTGGAAAGAACTACCTCTCATTTATGATTTTAGAAGTCGGTTTCAATTATAAAACACAATTTTAATGAACAATTTTTCAAAAATAAAAAGTTATGTTTATGGCAGATCATTCCCGAAACTTTATGATGTGCATGATGATTAATTGTGAGTTATATATGCTCGTTAAGCAAAAGGAATTGATTCAAGCTAATATGATAAAAGCAAAGCTCACGTAAATTTGACCTAACATAATTAGTAGTGGGTTATATATGCTCGTTAAGCAAAAAGAATTCTCTCTTCTTGTAGGCAAGGTTTCTCAAGAAAAGTGTGGATTATGGAGTTTAAATTGCTGACATTTTTTCTTTTCTTTTTTTTTTTTTTCTTTTTGCTCGTACTGAAAATATTCAAATGCTTTTAAGTTGCATGCCCACCTCGTTAATCCACTGAAGACTAAAGGGATAAAGTTAAAATAAGAGTAAATTGGCCAGAAAAATCAACCTCTTAGAATCAGTAATTCAAAGTCAAATTATGCTTATATACGTTCTATTTATACATGTTTCCGAGTGTTTACTAATTAATCATATGATTGTCTATATATTAAAAAGTCAAATGGCCCACTGGCTACTTCCATTCAATGTTTTGAAATTTAGCCGTAGTAAACACACATGTGCGTATTATTAATCATTCTTTCATCATCTTTCAATCGATTTTAATTTACAGAATATAAATTTATATAAATAATACTTTTGTAATATTAGTCTATTATCATCCCCATATTTTTGACATCATCTAATCTCTTTAATTTCTCTAATAACGTGATAATCTCTCATTCGTTGTGGCAGATACACATATGATGAGACTAATTTGCAAACAAATAATCTCAAATATTTAAAATATCAACATTGTAAGAACATCTAGTTCATCACTTTGTCAATGATAGTATTAAAGGGTAAAAAGACATGTATATTCATTGAAAATGAAGTCAACTTTTAGCAATGAAGTCAACTTTTAGCTAAGAAGTTGAAAGGTTGGGTGGAATCCATGACGGCGCTAGTGTAGTAGAGAGTAACTAGAAACCAAATACATAAGTCTTCCTTCTAGATTAAAATTGACATATATTGATTTCTAACTTTCATCTCTAATTCTAATTTTAATTTGTCTTGTGGTTGATACATTCATAGATGTGCACTTGAATCAATGTAGCAAAATTTTGGCCTTAAAGTCCGTTATCCATTTTAAATTATTGACCACTTAATAATCAAAATGTAATTGGGTTTATACATAGTTTGGGTGGAATCCGTTTTAAATTATATATTACTATGTAATTGCGTAATTTTAAATTTAAGATAAAACAATATTTAATCATAACAAGATAAAATAATATAAAGTTTATACATAGTTTTATTGCTTTACGCATTTTCGGTATAATTTAGTCGTAAACCTTGTGCTAGAAATTGGTTTGTGTTTCACATATAACTCAGTTTATACAGTTTCTTTTTCAGAAAAGTTAGTTTATTTGATTATTGTATATTGTGAAATGAGATTGATGTCCTATAATTTTCTTCCATGACGAGTATTCTTTCTAGTCGAACAAACATTACACATGCATTGGCCTAGGGTTGATCGGTGCTTTAGAATTGGGTGAAACTTATCAACACATTCAACAAGAAATATTAACTATATAATATATACATATAATTTAAAACAACATCTGTATTGATGACTGGAACGTAGAAAAGACACAATTAGTGGGTGCAAGTCCATCTCATCTCACCCCAGTATAAGGCTATGATGTTTCTTTTTGCAACCATTTATTTATCTGATATAAAATAGTAGGGATGATCCATAAATCCCGGATGTCAAACTTTAAGCATTAACAAACGGGTATATCTCATATCTGAAGTTACAACTTCCACCCACAACTCTTCCTCCTTCTTTCCCGTCACAACAACTTGGAAGTTCACCAATTATGCCGTCAAGACACTTCTTACAATCGGTGCTAGACAGATCCCTGGTGCATTGAGTCAACCCATAAAGTTTCTCCGATTCACTCAGGTCCGTTTCCCCCACTGCATACAATTTGGGAGTTGCGTAAGCATCTTTAGCCAGTTTGCTTAGCAATTCTTTTGTTTTTTGGTTGAAAGCCTCTGGATCGCTTACACTTTTTACGTTCCACATATAGAACTTGTTTTTGTTGTCAATTTGGCCAAAGAAGTCATCATCTGAGTACTTGAAAAGACAGTTATCATACCAAATGATTGCTGCTTTGTTGTATGGACAACGCTTGCGAATCTCACTGCTTGCATCAGCAACGCAGGTTTTGCAGTCCGAAGTTTCAACATCACCTCTACAAAGAGCCAGCCCATATGTCTGGTCTGGTTTGTCACCCACTTTGCTCATTCCGAAGCCTGTGGGAGGAGTTTGAACATAGAGGGAGCTTATGAGTTTGTTCAAGTTTGCTTCATAGGGTCCATTGGCTGTGAAATTCTCAGGGTTTGAACAAAAATGAAATAAAGGATCAGCTCCAAAAGCTGTATGGAGAAGGAAAGCAATGGCTACAATATAGAGTGAAGAGACAAGGTTTGAAGAAGACATTGTTGAAAAGAAATGAAGCAGATGGATGCGTTTAAGCTCAGGCTATGCAGCATCTATTTATAGTGAATAAAAATAGCTTGAAGGAGAAAAGTTTGAGGGGGCAGAGTTGACATTTTTCTTTTGAATACCATGTCAAAGGTAATATGACAATTTCAACGGTGGGATGCTGTACTTAGAAAATTCAATGATGATTAAGTTAATGCGCACTCCACTTACCGTGTCATGTCATGGAATTGGTAAAATAAAATTTTAATAAAATGAAATTAGTTTTTTGAAAATTAGACTAAATGGTTGATCAATAGAAGGTAGATTTCAGAGCATGCTTCTTCCAACAATATTAGATGTGAATGAATTGAAGTCTATTAAATTGTTAAATCTTCTGAAGAAGTGCACATTGGCTAGTCTGATTTCAAACCCTAGTTTTAGAAATTCTATTGTGATTTCAATTCAAAATTTTCAAATTTCATAACCTATCACATCCCACCTGATACCACATGTGCGATTTCATTTATATCATGTCTTACATAAACAAAAATAAAATTATTCAATCTAAAATCTGTACACAAGCGATAAAATAATTAATTAAACTTTAGGATTATAGGAAAATTTGAAATGTCTTGCATTTAGTATTTGATATAAAGTTTCTGAAATTACCTTTATTTGAGTGATTGATCTTCTATTCCTAAAAGTTTTTTTGAATGATAATTTTTAATGATTAAAACTATACCATATCAGTTTCAGAATAGAGATCCAACCAATATATAATAAGTTATTAAACCTTTCATCAAAGGTCTAATAAATCTTAAAACTCATATTAATGTTATCTATTTAAATTATTATCTTTTAAATATATTGAACTTATCTTTATTAATTATTTAAACTCATCTATAAATTATCATTAAAAATTTTAATTACACAATTTTGTTAAATAAAAATCATAATTAATATTAATTCATGTTAAAAATTTTTTTAGCACTGGTCAGCCAAACAGGGGGGTTGAATAGTACATATTACAGCGTCATTATTATGTTATGAGGTTACTGAGCTCCTCAGACATCTAAGCCAACTGTGAAGTTGGTTAATTCTACAAACATAGAAAATACCCAGATGAAGTCGTAATGGCCATTATAAATTAAGCAATGCCCGGAATTATCCGGTCGTCTGCGAGCTTAACTTGCATATGCTCTTATAATATCAGGCACAGATTGTGCGTAAAACACAAACAATCGGCATGATGCATTGATACTAGACGTTCTGTGGTAACATTTAGACTATAATCATAAGAAAGCCATTGAAATAGTTGAGTAGCCCTTAAGGAAATGGTAGGGATTAACATTTTGGATGAAGTCAATCAGTATATTGAAAATTCTATAAATTAGCAAGTCATTAAAAGCAGATCTAGTAAACACATTTAAACGGGAAAATGATTGATCTTAAACATTAGTTGACTATGATCTACACAAACTGGAAAGAACTACCATTCATTCATGATTTTAGAAGTCGGTTTCAATCGTAAAACACTATTTTAATGAACAATCTTTCAAAAATAAGAAGTTATGTTTATGGCAGATCATTCCCAAAATTTTATGATGTGCATGATGATTAATAGTGGGTTCTATATGCCCGTTAAGCAAAAATAATTCTCTATTAAGTGTGGATCATTCCCAAAATTTTATGATGTGCATGTAGGCAAGATTTCTCAAATTAAGTGTGGATGATGGAGTTGAAGTTGCTGACCTTTTTCTGCGCTCGTAATGAAAATATTCAAATGCTTTAAAGTTTCATGCCCACTTCGTTCATGCACTGAAGTGATAAAGGAATAATAAGAGTAAAATGGCCACAAAAATCAACCTCTTACAACCAATAATTCAAAGTCAAAATAAGCTTATATAAGTTTTATATCTACATGCTTCTGAATGTTTACTAATAAATCTTATAATTTGTCTCTATATTAAAAGGCCAAATGACCTACTGGCTACTTTTATATTTTGAATTTTGCTTATTAAAAAACATTGGGAATTAGCCGCAGTAAACACACATGTACGTATTATTAATCATATCATAGTTCAGTCGATTTTAAGTTTGACTGTGCCACCTTCTTCACAGTTGTCCTTTGGATATGCTCAACTATGAGATTTTTATGATATATGACTAGGTCTGTTTGAAACTTCAAAAGTATTTGGCTCATAATTTAATGGTGGTGTGAAATGTACGAGAGGCTATGTTGATTTAAAAATTTGCTAAGATGAAAATTTCTATTTTGATCTTCCTATTGTTCAAAGTGATCTTGTCTAACTATTATATAATGATGGTCAATATCATATTCACTATATATACAAAATATATAAATTAATTTACACATAGACATGATCTAACTATGTGACACCTCTAAGAACATGTTAATGTCTCTTCCATTGTCGCAAATATTCATATGATATGACTAATTTGCAAACAAATAAATTTAAGTATTTAACATATCAACACTGTAAGAATCTCTTGTTCAAAAATTCGTCAATAATAATATCAAAGGGTTAAAAACATGCATATTCATTGAAAATGGAGTCAACTTCTAGCTAAGAAGTTGAATGGTTGGGTGGAACCCATGGTGGTGCCTATGCCGCAAAGAGTGACTAGGAACCAAATACATAAGTCTTCCTTCTAGATTAAAATTGAAAAATAATAGTTTCTAGCAAATAATGATTTCTTTTCACATATGTGCACGTGAATCAATGCACAAAATTTTGGCCTTGAGTTCATTATCTGTTTTAAAAGGTTGACCACTTAATAATCAAAATGTATGTAGAAAAAATTACGGGTGATATTAGACATATTAAAACACTTAATAAAGATTATGCGGTAATTATTTTCTTTTACACTGTTATTTTTTATCAATGAAGAGCCTTGACCCAATTCACATATATAAAAGGTTGTTTAATGTTTTATAAGCACAAGAAAAAGACTTCCCTCGATCATTTTTTATTTCCTTAGTACCTTTTACTTTTAAAAAGAAATGAACAAAATTTTTAAAAAAGATATCTCATTTTTCTAAGCCCTAGAAACACATAGTAATGTTATATACATAAATAATGTGTATAACTTTATATATAAATAATTATATATTACTATATAATTGGGTAACTTTAAATTAGAGATAAAATAACACTCAATGATATGATGATATGTTATTATTGCACAAATAGTTTTATTATTTTGTGCATTTTCAATAGAATTTAGTCTTAAACCTTCTATTGGAAGTTGTTTAGTGTTCCACACATAACTCAATTTATATGTTTTTTTCGTAAGCTTGTTTATTTGATTATTGTATATTATGAAATGAGAGTGATGTCCTAAAATTTTCTTCCATGGCAAGTATATTTTCTCGTCTGATACACTTAGTGGGTGCAAATCTAAGGATTGGAATAAGGCAGTTATGATGAGACATCTTTCGAATCTCCTTCAAAGTTATAATCGGACTTTATGGGTGGAGTGGATTTATAGCTATATGTTGAAACACAAAAGCTTGTGGGAAGCTAAGCCATCCAAGGATAGTTCTTGGTCATGGAGGAAGTTGTTGAATCTGCGGAAAGAAGTCAAGCATAGATGCAAAATAATAATTGGTGGTGAGAAAACATTTTTATGGCTGAACAATTGGCATCCATATGGTCTTCTGCTAGATAGATAGGGGAGAAGAGTAATATATGATGCCGACACTGAAAAGAATGCTAAGGTGAAGGATGTGATCAGCGGATGTAAATGGAAATGGCCCGTCGCTAACTCTTCGAACCTAATTGAAATCAAAGATTCTATTGATTTTGTCCCGCATGGTGGGGAGGATATGATCATGTGGCTGCCCCTCCAAAATGGTTTCTCAATCAGATCCATGTGGAATGAAATTAGAGTTAAAAAGAACAAGATAGAATGGTATAACTTGATTTCGTTTAAGAAGCATGTCCCAAGACATTCCTTTATCACATGGTTAGCTATTACGGAGAAACTCTTGACTAAGGACATACTTATGAGATTTAACATTATTTCTCATGATATGGTCAACTATAAGATTTTTATGATATAATATTAGGTTAAGTGAAACTTTAAAAGTATTAGGCTCATTATTTAATGGTGATGTGAAATATTAGAAAGGTTATGTGATATAGAAATTTGCATAAGATGGAAATTTTTATTTTGATCTTCTTACTGCTCAATATGATCTTGTCTAACTATTGTATAACGATGGTCAATATTTTATATTTACTTTATATACAGAATATATATTTATATAAATTAATTTATGTATGATACTTCTGTAATATTAGTCCATTATCATCCTTATATATTAGACATGATCTAACCTCTTTGATACCTCTAATAACATGATAATCTCACTTTCATTGCGGCAAATACACAAATGATATGACTAATTTGCAAACAAATAAACTCAAGAATTTAACATATCAACATTGTAAGAATCTTTTGTTCATCACTTCATCGATGATAATATTAAAGGGTAAACAATATGCATATTCATTGAAAATGGAGTCAACATTTAATTAAGAAGTTGAAAGGTTGGGTGAAATCCACAGCGGTGCTGGTGCCGCAAAGAGTGACTAAGAACCAAGTAGATAAATCTTCCTTTTAAATTAAAGTTGATAAATAATTATTTCTAGCTTTCATTTCCAAT
Source organism: Mangifera indica (assembly GCF_011075055.1). Lineage (NCBI taxonomy): Eukaryota > Viridiplantae > Streptophyta > Magnoliopsida > Sapindales > Anacardiaceae > Mangifera > Mangifera indica. The sequence goes on along the minus strand of NC_058150.1, from coordinate 6,750,612 downwards.
TCTAGTTTTAACTTGTCCTATGGTTGATGCATTCATAGAAGTGCAGATGAATTGATAAGTCAAAATTTTAATCTTAAAGTTCATTATCCGTTTTAAATAGTTGACCACTCAATAATCAAAATGTATATAAAAAAATTACGGGTGACATTATATTTATTAAAACACTTAATAATGATTATATTGTAATTATTTTCTTTTGCCCTTTTATTTTTTATCAATAAAGAATCTCGACCCAATTCAAATATGTAAAAGGTAGTTCAATGTTTTATAAACACAAGAGGGCATCCTTCTATCATTCTTTATTTCATTAGCACTTTTTACTTTTCAAAAAAATGAAAAAACATTTCAAGAAAGATATCTCATTTTTCCAAGAACTAGAATGACGCCAACTCCTTTATATATTAGTAATGTTATGTGCACAAATAATATATAAAATTTTATGTATAAATAATAATATATCACTATAAGATTTGATAGTTTTAAATTAAAGATACAACAATGTTTAATCATATGTTGGCATATCATTATTTATACACAAAGTTTTATTATTTATAAATATAGTTTTATTATTTTATACATTTTTTTGTATAATTTAGTCATAAAACTTGTGCCAGAAGTTGATTAGTGTTCCGCACATAACTCAGTTTGTACGTTTTTTTTTTTTGAGAAATTTAATTTATTTGATTGTTATATATTGTGAAATTAGATCGATATCTTATAATTTTCTTCAATGGCGAGTATTAACAAACATTCACATGCATTGGCCTAGGGTTGATCGGTACTTCATAATTGGGCGAAACTTATCAACATACTCAACAAGAAATATTAACTATATAATATATATAAAATTTTAAAACAACATCTGTATTGATGACTAGAACGTAGAAAAGACACAATTGGTGGGTGCAAGTCCATCTCATCTCACCCCAGTATAAGGCTATGATGTTTCTTTTTGCAACCATTTATTTATCTGATATAAAATAGTATGGATGATCCATAAATCCCGGATGTCAAACTTTAAGCATTAACAAACGGGTATATCTCATATCTGAAGTTACAACTTCCACCCACAACTCTTCCTCCTTCTTTCCCGTCACAACAACTTGGAAGTTCACCAATTATGCCGTCAAGGCACTTCTTACAATCGGTGCTAGACAGATCTCTGGTGCATTGAGTCAACCCATAAAGTTTCTCCGATTCACTCAGGTCCATTTCCCCCACTGCATACAATTTGGGAGTTGCGTGAGCATCCTTAGCCAGTTTGCTTAGCAGTTCTTTTGTCTTTTGGTTGAAAGCCTCTGGATCGCTTACACTTCGCACGTTCAACATATAGAACTTGTTTTTGTTGTCAATTTGACCAAAGAAGTCCTCGTCCGAGTACTTGAAAAGACAGTAATCATACCAAACGATTGCTGCTTTGTTGTATGGACAACGCTTGCGAATCTCGCTGCTTGCATCAGCAACGCAGGTTTTGCAGTCCGAAGTTTCAACATCACCCCTACAAAGAGCCAGCCCATATGTCTGGTCTGGTTTGTCACCCACGTTGCTCATTCCGAAACCTGTGGGAGGAGTTTGAACATAGAGGGAGCTTATGAGTTTGTTCAGGTTTGCTTCATAGGGTCCATTGGCTGTGAAATTCTCAGGGTTTGAACAAAAATGAAATAAAGGATCAGCTCCAAAAGCTGTATGGAGAAGGAAAGCAAAGGCTACAAGATAGAGTGAAGAGACAAGGTTTGAAGAAGACATTGTTGGAAATATATGAAGCAGATGGATGCGTTTGAGCTCTGGCTATGTAGCATCTATTTATAGTTAATAAAAATAGCTTGAAGGAGAAAAGTTTAAGGGGATAGAGTTGACATTTTGTTTTGAATACCATGTTCAAGGTAATAAGACAATTTCAATTGTGGGATGCCGTACTAAGAAAATTCAATAATGAGTAAGCTAATGCGCTCTCCATTTACCGTGTCATATCATGGAAGTGGTAAAATAAAGTATTACTAAAATGAAATTATTTTTTTGAAAATTAGACTAAATGGTTGAGCAGTAGAAGGTGAATTTCAGAGGATGCTTCTTCCAACAATATTAAATGTGAATGAATTGAAGGCTAATAAATTGTTAAATCTTCTGAAGAAGTGCATTTTGGCTAGTCCTTACTTTTATTTTAGTCCATTAGGTTGGCCAATAATGTGTACCCATGTTTTTGTTTGGTTTTATTTTTATCACTTAAACTCATATCTATCGTTCAGACAGATAAAAAGACAATCAAATGTTCATCTTCATACCTAAACTCAATGAAGTTTCTAACTTGATTTTTTTGTTTTTTAAGTGAGATTTTGATAATAAAGTTCTTAAAAATGAGAGTATAATAAATTTTGTTAGAGTTTATATAAATGTTAGAAGGTTAAAAATGACAACAAACTTGTTATTTTTTAAATGTTTAGTTACATCGGAATAAACTTTCTCTAATATTGAGTATTTTAATGAAGTTTGCTCAACGTATCCATATATACTTGGATTTTACTTAAGCAAGTATTATTTATCATTCGCGTTATCAGATTGAAGTTATCTATTGTTGGCCTACTGATAGAATGTGTCATTTCATTACCAAAGTTCAAAGACAGTTTTATCAGGTCTTTATTCAGTTTTATGCGCCAATTAATGTCAACTAAATTGTACATATTACAGTCCATCATCAATATATTACAATGTTATCCAATTAGCTCGATCGGAAATGGACATTGTATGCTTTTCCTTGTCTTGTAACAGAATAATCTATGGATTATCCAATGTAAGTCTTCAGGTCAGTCAAACAAGGGGTTTGAATTGTACATATGGCAGGCCATCATCAATATATTACAAGGTTGCAGGGCTCCTCAGAAATCTTAGGCCACTGTGAAGTTGGTTATTTCTAGAAACATACAAAATACCGAACTAAAGTTGTAATGGCTATTAGAAATTATTCAATGCCCGAAATAATCCTGTCGTCTGCAAGCTTAACTTGCGTATGCACCTATAATACCAAGCACAGATTGTACGTAAAACACAAACAATGGGCATTATTTTTCATTTATGATTTTAGAAGTATGTTTCAATTATAAAACACAAATTAATGAACAATTTTTCAAAAATAAAAAGTTATGTTTATGGCAGATCAATCCCAAAATTTGATGATGTGCAAGATGGGCTCTGCTATGTAATTGGTTCAAGATAGATAATAATAAAATTATGTGTATTCACTTTTGATACATATTTCATATACATAAATTATGTGCTATCATGTGATTGGCTAATCTTAAACTAAAAATAAAACAATATTCAATCACACAATAACATATTATTTGTGTATATGAAATGTATATAAAAAATAGGTACATATAACTTTTCTTTTGGTGCTTGAAGTGGAAAAATTCAAATGCTTTTAATTACTTGCCCACTTCGTTGATGCATGGAAGACTATAGTGATAACGTTATAAGGTCAAATGACTTATTCCTGTCAAAGGTTTAGTGAAAACCTAAAGTGACATTCGTTAACTTTTGAAAACTTAAATACCCATTTATTTATTTGTTTTAGATGTTACAATCAAGGATAAAATTGTTATTCAGAATTTTTATTTAAACAAAGAAAAAATTATTTCTTTTTTCTTCTTTAGTTTTCAAAACTAACTATTTTCCCCTTATCTTAATTTTAAAAAATTAATCTTTCACCCCCACCATTTATATTTTAGAATTAACAATCACCCCCTCAAATTTTGAAATATTACACTTATGCCTCAAAAATTTCATTCTATCTTTATAGTAATCGTTTTTCTCAGTGTTTCTCTCTGACGCTATCTTCCCCCCTAACTAGTGGTTTTCTGACATGATGATGATCAATGTGTTAGCAAATGCATAAATTGGTTAAATGACATCACACAGACGTTGCTGACGTCCATACGATACTATCCAACCGATCTATGCGTCTGACTAAAGTGATAAAGTTATAATAAGAGTAAAATGGCCAGAAGAATCAACTTCTTAAAACCAATAATTCAAAGTCAAATGAAGCTTATACGTTTTATATGTACATGTTTCTGAGTGTTTACTAATTAATCTTATAATTTGTCCATATATGAAAAGGTCAAATGGCATGCTGGCTACTTCTATTCAATGTTTTGATATTTTGTTTGACGCACATATACGTATTACCAATCATTCCTTCATCATCGTTCAATTAATTTAAGTTTGACCGTGCTACCTTCTTCACAGTTGTACTTTGAACATGCTTAACTCTAAGATTTTTGTGATATAATATTAGGTCAGTTGAAACTTTAAAAGTGTTAGGCTTATTATTTAATAGTGGTGTGAAATATTAGAAATGTTATGTCGATATAGAAATTTGCATAAGATGAAATTTCTATTTTGATCTTCTTATTACTCAACGTGATCTTGTTTAACAATTGTATAACGATGGTCAATATTTTATATTTACTTTATATATAAAATATATATTTATATAAATTAATTTACATACAATACTTATATAATAATAGTCTATTATCATCTTCATATGTTACACATAATCTAACCTCTTTAATATCTTTAATAACATGATAATCTCTCATTCATTATGGCAAATGCACATATGATATGACTAATATATAAACAAATAAACTCCAGTATTTAACATATGAACATTGTAAAAATCTCTCATGCATCACTTCGTTGATGATAATATTAAAGGGTAAAAAGCATGCACATTCATAAAAAATTTAGTCAACTTTCAGCTAAGAAGTTGAAAGGTTGGGTGGAATCCACGACGGTGTTGGTGACGCAAGAGTGACTAGGAACCAAGTACATAAGTCTTCCCTCTAGATTAAAGTTGACAAATGATGATTTCTAGCTTTTATCTTCAATTTTAAGTTTAATTTGTCCTGTAGTTAATGCATTCACATATATGCACAAGAATCAATGTATCAAAATTTTGATCTTAAAGTTCATTATCTTTTTTAAATGGTTGACCACTCAATAATCAAAATGTACGTAGAAAAAAATTGCAGGTGACATTAGACATTAAAACACTTAATAAGGACTATGCCATGATTAATTCCTTTTGCCTTTTTATTTTTTATCAGTGACGAACCTCGACTCAATTCACGTATGTAAAAGATTGTTTAATGTTTTATAAACACAAGAAAATGACTTTCTTCGATCATTCTTCATTTCGTTAGTATCATTTACTTAAAAAGAAATAAACAAAATTTGCAAGAAAGATATCTCATATTTGTAAGAACTAAAAAGATGACAACTCCTTTATATATTAATAGTTTTATATGTATAAACAATATGTATAAACTTTATACACAAATATTAACATATTACTATATAATTATGTAGTTTTAAATTAAAAATAAATAATACTCAATCACATGAAGATATGCTATTGTTTATATATAAAATTATACACTTTATTTATACACATACTTTTATTGTTTTATGCATTTTCGGTATAATTTAGACATAAACCTTATGCTGAAAGTTGGTTAACGTTTCACACATAACTCAGTTTATATGGGTTTTTTTCGATAAACTAGTTTATTTGATTATAATATATTGTGAAATGAGATTGATATCCTATGATTTTCTTCCACGGCAAGTATATTTTCTCGTCCGAACAAACATTACACATGCATTGGCCTAGGGTTGATCGATTCTTTATAATTGGGTGAAACTTATCAACTTATTCAACAAGAAATATTACCTATATAATATGTATAATTGAAACAACACCTGTATTGATGACTAGAATGTTTAAACGATACAATAGTGGGTGCAAGTCCATCTCATCTCACCCAAGTATAAGGCTATGATGTTTCTTTTTGCAACCATTTATTTATCTGATATAAAATAGTATGGATGATCCATAAATCCCGGATGTCAAACTTTAAGCATTAACAAACGGGTATATCTCATATCTGAAGTTACAACTTCCACCCACAACTCTTCCTCCTTCTTTCCCGTCACAACAACTTGGAAGTTCACCAATTATGCCGTCAAGACACTTCTTACAATCGGTGCTAGACAGATCCCTACTGCATTGAGTCAACCCATAAAGTTTCTCCGATTCACTCAGGTCCATTTCCCCCACTGCATACAATTTGGGAGTTGCGTAAGCATCGTTAGCCAGTTTGCTTAGCAATTCTCTCGTCTTTTGGTTGAAAGCCACTGGATCGCTTACACTTTGCACGTTCCACATATAGAACTTGTTTTTGTTGTCAATTTGGCCAAAGAAGTCCTCGTCCGAGTACTTGAAAAGACAGTAATCATACCAAATGATTGCTGCTTTGTTGTATGGACAACGCTTGCGAATCTCACTGCATGCATCAGCAACGCAGGTTTTGCAGTCCGGAGTTCCAACATCACCTCTACAAAGAGCCAGCCCATATGTCTGGTCTGGTTTGTCACCCACGTTGCTCATTCCGAATCCTGTGGGAGGAGTTTGAACATTGAGGGAACCTATGAGTTTGTTCAAGTTTGCTTCATAGGGGCCATTGGCCGTGAAATTCTCAGGGTTTGAACAAAAATGAAATAAAGGACCAGCTCCAAAAGCTGTATGGAGAAGGAAAGCAAAGGCTACAAGATAGAGTGAAGAGACAAGGTTTGAAGAAGACATTGTTGGAAATATATGAAGCAGGTGGACGCGTTTAAGCACAGGCTATGTAGCATCTATTTATAGTGAATAAAAATAGCTTGAAGGAGAAAAGTTTGAGGGGACAGAGTTGACATTTTGTTTTGAATGCCATGGTCAAGGCAATAAGACAATTTCAATTGTGGGATGCCGTACTTAGAAAATTCAATAATGGGTAAGCTATTGCGCTCTCCATTTACTGTGTCATATTATGGAAGTGGTAAAATATAATATTATTAAAATGAAATTGGGTTTTTTAAAAATTAAGCTATGCTGAATGGTTTATCAGCAGAAGGTGGATTTCAGAGAATGCTTCTTCCAATAATATTAGACGTGAATGAATTGAAGTCTAATAAAATGTTAAATCTTCTGAAGATGTGCATATTGGCCAGCCTTACCACCTTCAGTATTAGGATAACAACATCATTATAAATTGAATACAAGTTTTTGGTGATTAAGCACCCAGATTAAATTGTCCTTTTAGGAAACTCCTGTGATTAAGATATTTAATAAAAATAGTGAATTTCCAATGAATTTGCTATACACATACTTATTGATGAATTCAGTTGATCATAATACAAACCGATTTATATCAAATGGGAACATAATAGTGAATGTTACAGTTGGATTCAACCAAGCAAGCGGGAGCAATTAATCTTGATTGGAGATATATTGCCACCAATATAGGTTGGAGAGTTCGGGAACAATAACCATATATTGATAACAGAATATACTATAAGTTGGGTCTCTGCAATGCTGCAATTTCCCTTCGATATACATGGAACTTAATTCATGTATTACGTAATAATGATAGAGTAATTATGTCCCTAATGAGAATCTGGCATGAGTGAATGTTTTCTGGCGTATTAATTACCAATCAATTAGAATATCCTGTGGAAGTCTTGTATAATGATAATTCTGATTTTCAGGGCATCTTATGGTTGTTTGAGGTTCCTTAAATTCACACATTAAAATCGTCTGGCTTCTAATTATGTACTTCCAATACATTAATAAAGACTTGTTATGAAAATATAGATAAATTATATTTACATACATACATACATATATATATATATATATATTTGGTCATGCTATTGTCGTTATCTTCTTTTATTAGTGACAATCATCAAACTGAGTTGATTTCATTTACTCATACATTATAATCATATTTGTATGTATAAAGCCATAGAAAGAGAAGTCTTAAAGTAGGTTTGTATATAACCAAGTAATCAATGCATAATTTCCTGGACAAATTACAGTGAAATAGTGAGAAAGCAAAACAGTAAAACATCCTACATATAAGATCACTTTTGATTATGAAAAATAAAGAATTTTATTGAATAATATATATATATATATATATATATATATGATGCATGCTATAAACAGATGCAACAAACGAGAATTATAAGGCTGTATTATCCATAATTAGGGCGGGTGATCCCTAACCCTCCAAAATTCTAGAACTTAATCAGAAAGGAATGGGTAAATCTCGTATCTTATAATGCAGCTTCCAGTAATGACCCTCCCTCCTTCTTTTCCATCACAACAATTTGGAAGATCAGCAATAATACCATCAAGACATATCTTGCAATTACTATGAGAAAGGTCTCTGGTGCATTGAGCTAAACCGTAAAGCTTCATAGTATTGTTATATCCCAGCTCCAATTCTCCGGCTGCGTACATTTTTGGTTTTACAGAAGCTTCCTTAGCAAGTTGGCTCAACAACTCCTTAGACTTCTGATTGAATGTTACCGGGTTGCTCACATTCTTGGCGTTCCACATAATCAACTTGCTTCCATTGTCAATTTGGCCAAAGAATTGTTCATCTGAGTACTTCAAAAGACATTCGTCGTACCATATCTGTGCACCCTTGCTGTATGGGCAGCTCTGGTGAATCTGCCTGCTTGCTTCTGTGATACAGCTTTTACAATCTGAAGAGGAAACATCGCCTCTACAAAGAGCAAGTCCATGTGCTTTGTTGGGGTCCTGCCCTATTGAACCAAGACCAAAACCTGTGGGAGGAGCTTGGTGGTAGATATAACCCATGAGCTTGTTGAGGTTTGTCGCATAGGGGCCATTGGCAGTGAAATTTTCGTTTGAACAAGAATGGAAGAGGGGATCAGTGACTCCGATTGCAGTTTGCAGGAGGAGAGCAAAGCTTAGCAAACAAGTAGTAGAGGTAACTCTTAGGAAAGACATTGCTACAAGGACTATTATTAATTATTCGGAATAGTATAACGAGGATGATCGATTGATGGGTTTAAGTTAAGATTAGCAGCTATATTTATAGTGAATTTTTAAACATCACTAGGTAGAAAAGTTGAAGAGGTTGACCTCTTCTTTTTGTATGGGGGCTGAGATGGTCAAGTTGACCAGAAGTTTTCAAATGTGATGGGCTGTTGAGAAAGTCAGTTAGGTGTAACATTAATATCCTAAATACACATATATTAAAATACATGGCATATGGTAGCGCAAAGAAGACAATGTCAAAAGAAATGTGAATCTTCGCCGAGATTAAATGTTATCAAAACAGGTTAAGACTTTTCATTAATCACTGAGATTATAAAATATATTGCTTATGGTAGAACTAGACCGTAATCAATTTAGGATGACCCTAGATAACTTTGTTCACGTCAAAATAGCACTGTTTGTGGGATGAAAAAATATGCAACAGCTGCGACTTCCAAATTAGAAGGTTTTTATGGTCTAACGTTCAACAAACATTCATGAAATACCTGGCAGCTTAAAGAGGATCATCCAAAATGGATGTTTTAATAACGTGGATGACTTGTAACGAATTTATTGATATTTAGGTTATCTCATAATATATTTTTTATTATTAATATTAATTTATTTATTTTATCAAATAATAAAATATTTCAATAATCTTTTACTACTAAGAGAACATTTGGTTAAAAACTTATAAAGATTACTCTGATAATTTATTTTTTATTACTTACATTACTTTATTCGATTTATAAATAATAAAATACTTTGGTTATTGTCTATTATTAATGATAATATAACAAGTAATATAAGAAGTAATCTACCTTAGGTATTAAAAGATTACCAAAGTAATCTTGATTTTATTACAACTATATCCTTATTTATTAATTTTTTTGAGTAAAAATAATTTCATTTTCAATATATATAACAAATAACATAAACAAATATTTTAGAATAATTAAACCTAAGGATATTTAAGTAATACAATATAATAGAATTCTTTTATTACCTCTAACCAAACACAATAATTATTTATATATATTCAATTTTAAACAATTTTATCAAATATAGTAATGATTTATACCTAATAATCTACAAGATAATCTTCCTATTTTGATAATAAAATACTCTCCAAACCAAATGCCCTCTAATAGTGATGTGAAAGATAATATAATTGGTAATATAATTATGTATTAAAAGATCATCAAATAATATTAATTTTATTACAATTCTATATATTTTTATTAATTTTCAAGACAAAAATATCTTTATTTTTAATTAATATAATTAGTAACATGAAAAATATTTTAAAAGAACTATAACAAAAAACATTTAAGTAAAATAATATGTTAATAGCTTTTTATTATATCTCATCAAACACAATAATTATTTATATTTATCTATTTTTATTAAATATAGTAATTATTTATATTTAATAATCTTCTACATAATCTATTTTTGTGATAATACTTCATTTTTATTAAATATAATAATTATTTAATTTCACTCTCTTATCAGAATTCAAGGATTAGATAATAATCTCATAGGTGAGGGTTGGATATACTCTGAGTCAAGGTGGTCTCGAAAGCTGGCTCAATTCTATTGAGTTTGATATGAATCTATTTGATTTGAATTCAAATTGAATTTTTACTAAAAGATTTAGCTTATTTTTAAACCGAATTAAACTCACACTAGAAGGTGTTTAGCTTAGTTCCTCTCAAGTTAAATTTGAATTCATAACTTGAATCGACAATTTGAATTCGTGACTTGATTTGGTTCAAATTTGTGGTTCAGATCAATTCGAATTTATAATTTAGTTCAGTTCGAATTCAAGACTCGAATAAGTGATTTTGTATGTTGTTTGGATAAAACAACGTTGTTTTGTCAATGACCTATAAATTCAAATCATAAATTTGAATCATGAATTTGAGCTGAATTAAGCCATGAATCGAATCATTGATTAGAGCTATAAATTTGAGTCAAACCAAATCGAATCATTTTTTATTTGAGCTAAATTTAAATCACCTTTAATTTTAGCTCAACGAACTTGAATCGAATTTAAATCAAATTATTTTTCATTCAAACGAAACTAGAATTAAAGGTTGTTTAGGCTCAATCCGATTCATATCCATCCTTACCATAGATTGAAGCACAATTAAAAAATCCAATTAATGAAATATTTATTCTGAGTGTGATTGAAAGTCTCAGGTTCAGCTATCGCAATTGCTCCCGTAAGATTAAAAAACTATAGCTCCGACCCCTCTTCTGGCACTTTCTTGGAAACAAGACTACAGCATTGCATTAATCCTGTTTTTATTTATTCAAAAATATTTAATTTTTTCTCCCTGTTTGATGCAATAATAAAGAAATCAGGGTTTTGACACGTAATAGAATAATTATAAATAAGCATTCAAAAGACATTTTTGGTGTTAAAAAATATGCTATGTTGACGTAAACCCTATTTCTGGAATACAATTAAAGGTTTTAATTAAGATGCTCGAAGAAAAATATGCGGTCAGATGTTTAGAAGAGTGATCTATGCTTCAGAGACATTAATATATTTGGAGTGGGTCAAATCCAGTTACCTGGTTAGAGTTGTCAATGGGCTGAACCTGAGACCCATACAACAATGAGCTTTCGGGTCAGATTGATCTATTAATATGTAACGGCCCAAGGCCCGGCCTTATATATAGAGCCGGGCTGGGTCTTAAATGGGCAGCACAACCGAATTAAACAATTTTTTTTTTAAATTTAATAAAAATTTTTAAATAAGAATTATTTTTCAATTATTAAAATCAAGGACAATATCTCAAACATTTTATTTATAATCTCTCATTTGCGACAGAAAAATATTGTTGTTACATGATGAAAAATATTATAAGTTCATAATATAGTGTAAATAAATTAATTTATATACTGTATAAATTACAAATATAAATAAAATATATATACTATATTATTCATCTACTCATTTTTAATATTCAAATCTTTGAATTCTTTTGACATTAAATCCATTTATAATATTTTGTAATGATAAAATTGAAATGAAAATGAAATTATAAACACAAAAAATTATTATTTACGAATTCAGATAGTTTTTAAAAAAGAGTTAATGAGAGAAAATAAGATTAAAAATTTAATAAAAGAATTACGATCGAGAGAAATTGAAATTGAAGAAGAGTTAGATTAGTTTATATAAGAAAAAATAAGTAAATAAAAAAAATTTAAAAAATAAATAAAATAAAAGGCTTCTGCCTTTGTGGCAGAAGCCAAATTTGACACAAAAAGACAGAAGTAGAAGTCGTTGCCCTCTGATTTTTATTTTTTTAAAATAGTAACAGGTCGAGTCGGGTTGGCTCATACGCTTAATATTAAAGCCCACGGGTAAGATTGGATTTGAACCGAGCCAGCTCGAGTTCGATTTGATCGAGCCTGAAACGAGCCGGCCTTAGTCGAGCTTGAGCTCGAGCTATTCGTCAGATTTTCTAATAAAAATTTTTGATACAAAACGACGTCATTTTGATCAATGTGTATTAAAACGACATTGTTTTGATAACAAAAAATGAATCAAATCAAATTCGAATCGAATTTAAACCGGCCTTAGCCTAGCGCTCGAGCTCAAGTGAGTTAGAGCTCGGCTCAGCTCGAATCTAACTTTACCCATGGGTTAGGTCCGACACTATAGTGTCGAACCGGGCTTACTAGATTGAACTTTAAATTCGTATTTCGGATTGGACCTTTATTTAGCCCAACACAATTGATATGTCTAATCCTGGTTAACAAAACTATGAAGCCTAAGGTAGCTTGATCATTTCATTAATTAAGTCCAGTATTTGAATTAGTGCAATTCATTCATAGGACAGACCTAAGTTCATTAGGCTTAATCTTTAGTGGGAGATTTGAAGCTACCTAGAGAAGATTATGTGAGGAAGCTTTTAAAATGTTGTCCAATATTCTCAGCCAAATTATGAGAATTAAACTCATTTTTTTTAATTTGTTTAATCGGTCTTTATAAACCTGTTTTCTAGAAAATTATAGCTCTTGAGTTAGTTTTATATTACAGAGGTTATTATCAATTTTTTTTTTTTTTTAGAGTAGTTGGTTTCTTTCTTTTTTATGTGAACTTTGTGATTAGAATTAAGTAATATTTTTTTATTTATAATTGTTTTGTGATAATTATGTGTAATGAATTATAAATTAAAAGTTTTACTTTCTAAATTTGTTTTTTCTAATCATTAGCTTTGTTCTTCTAATTTTATTATCTTTTTTAGTCTATATTTTGACTCATTCACAAATAAACAACAAAATATGATTTGGATTCTTATTTTAGGGAAATTATAATAAATGGCCAAGATTAAGGGGATTTAAGCAAAATTATCCAAAACAATAAAGTTTAAGTAAAAATGCCCAAGGTTTGTGAAATGACGAAACTACCCCAGTATATAAACAAGGAATTCCTACAGTAATTTTCCACGGTTTCATTGTGCAAATTCAAAGAAAAATGTCCTTCCCATAGTGGAAGAGATTTTCATCGATTTTCATGTTTTCCGATAATTGAAAATGACAAATAAGGATAGTACATCATCCCACGTCTTGTTTGAATCAATTTATTGTTAGGATTATTGAGATTTGAGGGAGATTTTGAGGTTTGAATGTTTAGGGTTCCGATTTTGAACAATGTATAAAATGTTTTGATTTTTGGTTGTTTTGCTTGAATTTCTTGAGGGGTTTTATGTTATTGGATGTGTAGATTTGATTTGTGTTGAAATTAAAAGTTGAAATGACGATTTTTGGCCGAAAAATAGATTAGATCTGCCGACGCTGCGTAATCTCCCACGGGCGCCCGTGGGATGGGGGGGGGGGGGAATTTAATAGTTTCAAAATTTTAGGGGGAGGGGGAACAGGGGGAGATCCACAGGGGTCTGTGTAAAATTTTACACTAAACCGTGGGGCAGTCTATGAAAATCGTGGGTTGGGTGGAAATTAACTTTTTTTAAACTATAGGGTATATATAAGACAGACTTTGAACTACCATAACTTTTGATCCGGGAGGAGTTACGGGGTCTGTAATATATCAATGCGAAGCTCGTTTCGAGCTCTATAACAATAACCAGCTTTGCTGGGTATACCAAATTTGGAGGCCAAAATAAAACTGTTTTAATGTGTATTATGCAGTTTTTTTATTTTATCAAATTTAGGATTTTCGGTTTTTATGATTTTGAGTTTGTTTGTGACCGGGCTAGACTTTTTTGATATCTAATTTTCAAATTTGATATTTGTAATTACGATGTGCTTTTTTAGACACGTTTTACGATGTAATTACGAAATTTTTGATCAATTTTTCAGTTTTCTCGTTCATAAGCTATTTGAACGTGTAGTTTTCGAAATTCAGATATGTTTTTTTAGATTTTCCAATAATTTTTTTATTATTGACATTTTAGGGTATTTCAATATATCTATTTATTAATAACATGTTATTTTCAATGTAGTTTTCACGAATTGATATTTTTCGATTCGAATTCAAAAATACGGATTTTTTCTTTTCGAACGTACCCATAGTAATTGATATTAAGTAAAAATGAGAGTGAAAGTGAGTATTTAAGTGATATAAGAAATGTATATAATGAGAGTGAGAGTGAGAGAGTTTATATAAATGTGATGAAGGGTAATTTTGATATTTTAAAAAAAATTAGAGTGTTTTTGCTTAGGAATAGGGAACTTGGGCATTTTTGCTTAAAAATAGTGCAATTGGGTATTTTTGCTTAATGGAGGGGTAATTTGGCCATTTATTATAATTTCCTCTTATTTTTAATATAATAATCATGTTCATCCAATATACTTGATCAGTATAGAATTAAACCGTCAGATCTATTTGTAAACTCTTCCACAATGTTCATTCCAAATATTGTATTATTTTGAGACCCTTAATAATGTGAAAGTGTTCTCTTCATCTCTCCTTTTCTGAGTTCTTATTCTTTGTGTGTTTTCAGGCTTACCTAAAGCCATTCTCTGAGTTCTCAAGAAAATACACACACACACACATATATATAAAATCATAATTTGGCAAAACATCAAATTTAGATCATAGAGGTAAAGATGGGTTTAGGACCAAGAGATAAACTAAGCAGTCTAAACTATATACAATAAGTACTATCAGTGAGGTCGGTTATTTCTTCCTCTCCGATTACAAAATATCAAACTCAACTGATAAATTATTGACACGAGTCTAAATTATATTTATCAGATAGAGATGGCTGGTAATCTTCTATTCCCATATCCAATTCAAACTTCTTTTTTAAATAAAATACGTTGTAGAGGTTAAAACTACTAAACATCATTATTTTCTTTGTTATAGTAGGTGGATCAACAACTTCTTAAACACATGATATTTGGGGTATTCAAAATTATCTTAAAACCAAACCAAATCAGTATTCGAACTATGAATTGATATGAAAAATAGGGTATTCATAAAACTAATTCAATTATTGAGTTAAAATACTATAGAAACAAGAATTTTAATTCGGTTTTTGGGTTACTAAAATTTGAAAATTGATCACCCAAACCAAACCAGTTTTCACATTTAATAAATAATAAAAAAAAAATTATGTTAGATTAAGAATATCACAAAGCAAAAGTCAAACTAAAAAGGCAATTAATAAAACCTCTTGGCTTTCTATGTTCTCCTAGGGCAGCGTGAGTGCGTGTGGTGTGATGTCATTTTTTATTCTCTATTTCCCGACTCTTGACTAGTTGCCCACTTGGCCTTAATTGATTTTCATTCCCTATTGACCAACCCATAAACTAAGATATGTTCCCTCTCTCCGCTTCCGATGAAGCCGACAATGATTCTTTTGCCTTTTCTGACAATGTCAATGATACTCCCTTGGCTTCTCTGATGACAGCGACCTGGATTTCTGTATTTCTGTTCTTGTCTTCTTCAGTTGAATCAGGCTTCAGCTCATGCAATTCCATTATTTTCCTCTTCTATTCTTCAGTTGACACCTAATGGTAACAGACAATCACCTTCAAACTGTAATTTCAACCATAAAATAATTTATATTATTAAATAATTAAAAAAAAATAAGATTATTGTATAGAATTTAGAAACCGAGTAACCAAAATTTTGACTTGGTTATCTAGTAAAATCGTTTAGATTTGGTTTGAAATTTTTTTCAAACCAAAAATTTAGTTTAGTTCTTAGATCTGGTTAATTTGTACAACCCTACGTAATATCCCCATGAGGGTGCGGTTTAATATTCCATAGCTTGGCCATTGATCACCCGACGTCGGATCTGACCACTCTCTAGTAATTCCATTGGTCCATTGTTTCCATGCCTATAACAAGTACTTAAAATGAGGTTAAGCCAATCATATAATTTACCTTCAAGAGAAAAACCTGACAGTGTAAATACTTACATAACTAGGAAGATTTATTGTATTCTAAAAACTAGCTGACCAGATACAATTTCTAAAATTAGAACTTTGGATTTTGTTGAAAATTATATGTGCATAGCATACTCTGGTGCCATGTACCCACTTCAAGCCATAAACAAACAGAAAAAATGGAGTTTGAGACTTTTATAAAGGTAAATAACGGCATTTAGTGATAAGTTGCCATTTGATTGCTTCAAATTATACTATTGTTTGAGAATTGTGAGTAAAATGTAGACTTACTATGTCCCAACTCCCAACTCCCAACAACCCAATTTGTGTTTCCTTGACTAAATAGTTTTCTAACCCAAAATGTGAAATTTTGGGATTCATGTGTTCATCAAGCAGAATATTGTTATTGTTTAGATCAATCCCTATGAATAATTTTGGAGTTGTGAATCTTCATGTCAACAGCCCTTTGTTTAATCCCAACAATAATTTTGTACCTTATTTCCCGTTCTAAGCTAAACCGTTTCCTTTCATCTACCTCATCCAAAAGTTAGAAATTATTGTTTGTGTTAATGACAAGGCTTAATTGAAGACCACCAGGATTATAGGAGTATTTCTCGACTCTCACATCAACCAATTTAGTCAGCAAATTTGAAAGCAATCCCCAATATTCTCACCTTAATTCCAATAGTATTATTTGTTTTTAACGAAAAACCCCATCCAAACTAGATCTTTTCTTCAACACCGAACTAATCACATCAAGCAGATCAAACCCCAGATCTAATGATCGAATACATTTCTTCAACACTGAACCAATTACACCAAATAGATCAAATTTCGAATCCAGTGATCAGACCTATAATTACTGAATTAGGTAAATCAAAAGTTTGATCTTGAATATCATTAAAAGAGACTTAAACTTATGCTCTCATATATATAAAGTTTCTTCTTTTGTTATTCAAACTATCATCGTAGGCAAAAATATAGCTTTATACATGGTATATATGTGTAAGTTTGTAATATGCAATATGCATAAATGTAGCAAACATTTTGTGTCATTCCTTATATATTCACATGGTATCATGGTGGGATTTGATCAACTAAAACTATGTTGATTTTTCTTGGTTGTGCAAATGGCAATAGAAACTAGAACTCATAAAGGAGTGTCGAATTATTCAGCTAAAAGAACATATTATTCGAAATAACAAAGGTCAATTTTCGATGCCTTGATATCCAAACATAAAGATGGTTTTGTAAACGAAAATTTCCAAGACCACCAAATTGAGATCCAAATGAAGAAGATTATATTACTTTTAATTTAATGGTGATGTCTTGGATCTTGAATTCATTCCGTGAAGAAATTGATGGTGTCATTTACCACCATGACATGGCAGCTGGCATGTGGAAAAAGTTTAAAAGAACGATTTTCACAAGTGAACCTTGTGCACGAGATCAAGAAGGAGATTGTCAATGGCCGTCAAGGAGATATGCTAAAATGTGAAACCTTTGGGAGCACCTTACAGGTGTCGCACAAACACACAAAGATGATTGAATGGGATGTACTAGCGGGGTGACTGCAAAAGAAAATGAAGACGAGAAGCTGCACCAATTTTTCATGTGATTGAATCAAGCTTACCACATTGTTAGGTCAAATTTATTGTGTAGAGATCTATTACCTTCTTTCTCTAACGCATTTTTTTTTTCTAGCCGTTGAAGAAATAGTGATAGGTCGACTACCAACTAAAATTACAGCTTTCAATGTACACTCAAACAAGTACAAAAGGAAAGGAGCACAATGGAAAACTGAGATGCGAACCTTGTAGAAGGCTCGACCACTAATAAAATAGTTGCTTTGAGATAGTTGGTTACCCACCTAATTGGCAAGGTAAGACAAAGAAAGGAAAGTCATGGATAGCAACTAGAAATTACTTGATTAGAAAACTCTGTTGTTGGACCCATAAAACCTTTGGTCGAGAGAAACAAAACACTCCTGCAGTAAATGTAATCGGTAATGTCTCCAACCCATCATTAAACATTTATGTTAGATTTTGGATAATTTCACATGAAACCATGTTCTATCTGATGTAACATTAATGAAAAGCAACAGAAAACTTATCAATCCAATTCAAGTAAAACCATAAAGTTTTCTTAAATAATACATTGTGCTTACCAAATTTTGGCTGCAATTTAATATCAATCAGCAAAGTACAAAGGGATTTAGGTTGTTTTGTTGTCTTCACTCCCATTGGTTGTTTCTTACAAGACCTTACCGCCAAAAATATGAATGGAGCTAGTATGATGGAGTATGGTTTGCATTATTTCAATGCAAAACTTAATGCTAAAATAAATTCAATTAAAAAAAGCACAAAGCACAGGTTTTGCACCGAAGGCTAGGGCACATTTCCTTTCAGAAACTCAAAAATATTTTTGGTTTTGATGTATTGAATAAAACCTGTGAGCCTAGTGATGCTTGTCATTGGGCTAAATAGTTTAAAAGTATTTTTCTCGTAAATCCAAAAATATTTTTAATCATGTTTATTTAGATACTTGGGGACCTTACGACACTAGCACACACGAGAGCCTCTTACTTCCTCATAATAATGGATGATTGCTCTCAAAGTACATGGGTTTACCTAATGAAAAGCAAAAATGAAGCACATATTTTGTTTGACCATTTTGTCAAAATTATCAAAACTCAATTAACAAACATGCAAAGAAATTATGGTCAGCCAATGTTGTGGAGTTCCTATCCAAACGCTTCCAAGAGTTCATTTTAAAGGAAGGGACGATTCCCCAAACCTTATGTCCACACACACTACAACAAAATGGTGTGGTGGAACAAAAGCAAAAGTATCTCTTAGAAGTAGCCCGTGCATTTAGATTTCAGGCCAATGTAAAGAATTAAAAACATTGACAGATAATGCAACTTGTAGTTTACATCAACTACCAAAAGGAAAAAGAGACATAGGGTCCAAGTGGGTCTTCAAAATAAAATATAACAATGATGGATCGGTTACAAAGCTTGACTCATTGCAAATGGGTACAATCAAGTTAAGGGCTTGATTACAATGAGACTTCTACCCTACTAGCAAAATTTTCCACTGTTAAATGTATCCTAACAGTTGCGACCACCAAAAAATAGGAACTCCATCAACTCAATGTCAGCAATACCTTCCTTAACAGAGTCCTCCATGAATAAGTATACATGAAACTTCCTCAAGGGAATGGGAGATCATAAGAAATGACGAGTAGTGCAAACTTCTTAAATCATTGTAAGTGCTGAAGCAAACTTCTAGACAATGGTTTGATACAACTCTCAATAAATATAGAGCCTTTCAAACAACTCATTATCAACTGTATTAATAAAATTTAACACTCCTCTCTAGATATATACTCTACCTAGAATATGAATTCGAGAAAACGTGTTAACTTAAACTTACCCCCAAGAAGCAAGAAAATTAAAAGCATGATTAACACTTAAACATATAAAACCTTCCAAAAGGTATAAACACATTAATAATGGAAAGGCCTCGATATCATAAATAATTTAGAAACACATTGTCCACAATATAGAGTTTTCGAACCAATATGGCTAATAGTATCTAAGCTATCAAAAAAGAAAGGCCAAAGGACTTCTTCCCACCCAAATTATCCTATTTTCCTAAGTTCCACCTCTTAACTTTGAAAATCTCACCCACTCATGGATAGTTAAAGTTAATGGAACTCTAACCCCTTAAAATTTAATCTCGTTCTCCCTCCCTCCTCGAAACCCTAAAAACTAAAAGTTTTTCCCCTAAACTAAGTTTTAAAAAATGGCATTCCTTCCAACGTTTAATTTTCAATCTCTAGCATCATCATCGGCAATGAAGAGTTCTCAACACATCACCATACTCCAACGATCTCCCTCCTCTTCTCCGGAACTTTGACCAACGAAGATCTTGTCTGGGAAGACAAAGAACTTCGTCTAGAAGACGCAGCCCAAATGAAGAAGAAGACAAGATCTTCGTCGCCCAGAGTTCCAGAGGAAGAGAGAGAGACTGTTGGAGCATAGTGATTCGTCAAGGACTCTTCATCGCCGCGATGACACTAAATTTGACACCGAAGATTGAAAACTAAACCCTGGGGGGGGGGGGGAATGTCATTTTTTAAAACTTGACATAAGGAAAAACTTTTAGTTTTTAGAGTTAAAAAGGGGAAAAGAGATTAAATTTTAATTTATTTTTAATATTATAGATAAAATCATAATTTTATCCTTAAAACTAACAGACTTAATCATCCATAAGTAGGTATTTAGGATTTTCATAGTTAAGAGGTGGATATTTGGAAAAAACATGATACTTTAGGTGGGAATAAGTCCTTTGGCCAAAAAGAAAATATTAAAATCCTTGATTTAAGCCATCCATTTGATAATGATATAAATCAAGTTGGTTAGTATCACCAACATATCACATGTCATTTATATGGCCAACGTCCTAACATTTATATGGGTTACATCATCTTTACATGCCATTTACACGGCTAGCGCTACCGACATGCCATTTATATGACTAACACCTATAGGAGACATTACATGTGTACATCTAACAAGTCTTCAAAATTTCACTAGTTCTTGGCATTTTTTTAAGCACAAAGTTATGCTGATTGATATTTATAGGTTTAAATTAACAGAAGCAGAACCCAACTTATCATTGGTCCAGCCAAGGCCTAGGAATATATGTGCACATTCTTAATTGAAAAGATATATTACATTTAAAACTACAAAATGATTCTCTGTTTTGAAAAGATGAAATTTATTGAGGGTTGAAACAAATACCCATTACCATTTAATTGAAACATTAAATTTAACAGTAAGTTCCTAAGACAAAATGAGAATTTATTATTTTCTTATTTAAATTGTAAAATCATTGCTTTATTAGTTTCTTATTTATGGTGTTAGGCAAATGTCACAAGAAAATAATTACATCTTCTTCCTTAGTGTGGTTCACAATATTCTTCACATGCTACAAATCGAGTAAATTACACTCACACTAATATGAAATAGTCTTTCTTCAACTTACTAACCAAGATATCAAATCTCTCGCCAGATTCAATAATATATATTATCTCAAGTTTCCTTCACAAGAGCCTAGCTTCGTGATGCCCATTTCCTACCATTCTATACCGAGTGGACATTGTTAATTTGGTATAAGAGTATGTTGACATGCAAATAATTATATTCCCACAATCTTAAATCTAGCTAGAGAGATTATTTTGCATCGCCCATATGTTTAATTTCCGGTTGCTATCAATGCATGTGAATTAACTCTTCTTCTTTGCATTCTCTGATGGCAATATCCATTACTTGGCCAGCGGAAGATGGTAAAACATCACAGCAGTGCCTTCTAGGAGCCCGTAACTAAAGTCAACATTAAATTTAACAGTAAGTTCCTAAGACAAAATGAGAATTTAATAAATAGATTAAATGTAGAGTGTTTCAAAGAAGATTGTAAGAATACCTGAGCAATGTCAAGCTCTAATTTGTGTGAAAGCACTCTGATTTCATCAAGTTTTCTTGGAGAAGCCATGTCGAGCGAACAATTCTCATATGATTTCCTGTAACTGGTCCTAATTCCATCACTTCCAGAAGTTACATTTTCCAAAAAGAAAATTGTGGGTCTCTGGCAGGGGTCAGGGTGAAGTTCTCTGGTATTAAAAGTATAAGCTGGTTTAGGATGTCCCTTTTTCCATTGCTGGAATGTCGCTTGCACTGGAAGAACATCTGGTAAATTCATGTGCCTGCCAAACACCTGAACAGCATAACCCCAGGACACAGATATAGTCCATGAAAACCATCGGTCATAGCAAACGGTTTTTTGCAAAATTCTCCCCTGATCAACATTTGCAGCTTCAAATAAATGTTCCAGGGCCTTTACTTTTGTCAAGTTAGGAAAGATAGATTCCACATGGTCTAAGTGATGCACTGATACCAGAGGCGCGGTGGGATGTGAAGCCAACAAGCCAAAGAGATTGCCTCGAACATCAAACTGGTTGAATTCAAAATATAATATTTGAGACTTCAGTTATAAACAATAAGCTAAGAAGTTAACAAATTTATACCTGATGGAAGCCAGGCTCACGGGTGAGGCTTATGCCAAGCTCTGCCAAGCAAGAGTATATCCTAGCGTCACTTCCATAAAGGTGAGGATATCGCTCAATGCATGAATCAAAAACCTTAGCCAGAACTTTGGCCAGAGGAGCACTTATGGCGAAACCTGCTCCACCAAAAGCCATTTCAAAGCTGAAGTATCTGTTCTGTTCATGAATCTCTGAATTTGACCCGATGTAGTACCAGAGTCCATGATCATACTTGGACAGAGTCTTCACCAGATTATCAGGGAGGAAAACTGTGTCATCATCACCAAAAACATACCACCGCACATCTGAGTGATTAAGAGCAACAGTCTCTAGAACAACACGCGCAACTCGAATTGCTGATCGCAGACCTCCTTTATAAGTATAACGAAATCGTGAAGTGTCCTCAGAGATGCAAATTGGCGGAAGAAAAGTGCTATCATTACTCTGTGAATCTGAATCAGGTGGCATACTTTCAAGGAATACACATCCTCGCATCTTCTCGGGTCTCCACCAAAGTTTGACATATTCTTTCTTCTTTGGCCAGGAGTTCTCGTTAGAAGCAATTCCAAATACAATTTGCTCAAGACTGACTGGCGCATATACATTATGTGAAGAAGAGGAGAGCAAATCTGAAGTCCTGTAAGATCCTACTAAGAATAATGAAACAAAAAGAAATATGATACATAGAGAAGATGAGATCAAAAGAAGGTTAATCAAATAAGATGAAGATTGAGCTTTGATTGTTGAGCGGAGAAACTGCATTTTGAATGGTATAGGAGAGGGAGAAAAAGAAGAAATGGGTTCATACAGAATCCTGTCAGTTTTGGCACATTTTAAGTTTTCACGAAGTTTAGGTGAGTTGTTCAGCTAAAGAGAGAAGAGAAGTTAGTCTTTGTGTGTTTGTGTATATATATATATATACATACACACATATATATTTTTTGTTTTTTACAAGCTACCTACCATTCACCAACGCAATCAAAGGCGGAAGAAACCTGCAAATTTTGACACTTCAACACGTTATACGTTATATTTCCATTTGTTGAGAAAAAACGTGGAGCAGGTCATTGTACGATATCTTGGCCATTCAGAATCCTCCAAGTGATGGATTGTTTGATTCAAGTTAGGTCGATGAGATGACAATTCTCATTTGACTGCACAGAGAGAGTTTTTGAAATCTGTCGTCGATGCGTTCAGAGCCATTTGATACTTTTAACAATTAATGTTGAAGTTTCACTGTAACTGGTCTCCAAATCCCAAAAACTGCACCATGTGAAAGGCCACAGATGGATTTGGAAAAGACATACCAGTCAAATTTCAACGATTCCACATTGTTGCTTTCCTCGACAAAAGAAGACGCATTAGCATTTAGTCATTAAGCTTTTCAATTAGAAGATTGAAAAGAAAGTAACAATAAAAAAAACTAAAATAATGTGGGATAAAGAAAAGGCATTGTAGTATTTGAAAAGCAATATCCTATATACAAAAATTTTTAAAGGCAGTGTATATAAGGATATTTAAAATTATTTAATTATATAATAATATTATTATTCATATTTATTAATAAAAACCAACCCTACAACTACAAACATATTAACTATAATAATAAAATTGTATGTATAAATAATATACATAAATAATGATATATTATCATATAATAAGATAATATTAAATAAAAATAAAATAATATTTAATTATATAATAATATATTATTATTTATATATATAATATTACTCAAACTCTAAACGAGTTATCCGGGACAGAGAAAATTTCCTGCATCTCCCTCAATCATGGAGGAATTTAAGAACCGCTAGTTAATTTCAAAAACAAACAAAAAGTTAGTTTATAATTTTTCAGCAAAAATGTTGTTTGGTCCAAAGAACAGTCCTTTTTTTGTTTTTTTAATTTGATCGAACTCAATTTGTCTTCAGCACGCTTAAACCGCTTTCAATGGAGATGATATTATTCATGAATTAATCAACCTCCTGAATCTTCTAATTCAATAGATTATTTCCAAAAGGCCAAGACTTGTTCCCACCCAAGGCTTGGTGCACCCCCAACTCTTATATGCTAATTTTCGAAAATTCAAATATCCACTTATCTATTTAATATATTAAATTTTACTATTACTATCAAGGATAAAAATATCAATTAGAGATTTTATTTAAAGAAATAATAATTTATCATTTTTTTCATTTTAATTTTAAAAATTAATAATTTTTCTCATAACTTAGTATTAAAAAATTACTTTTTTAACCCTACCATTCAGAGTTTTCATATTTTAAAGTTAAAGCCACCCAACTCAAAGTATAAAAATATTATATTTACACTCCCGAAAATGCAATCTCTTTTTTTGATGACCACTATTTTCGACAAGTCACTCCAGTGTTTCATCAACCCCATCACCAACACATCTATTCCCTCAACAAATTTATTGCACGAATCTGTGCGACAAAATTGCACAAATTCATGTGACAGAGATATGCGATGATCTTGACAATGTCCAAATCTGTAAAACAAATCCAACTATTTTAAGGATTTTTAGTGATTTCTACACCGAAAAACCACCTAGGAGGGAGAGAAGGTGTTGATTATGAGTTGATGACATGTTGGAAAGAATGATCACCCCAAAAAAATGAATTTTTAGAGAGTATAAATATAATGTTTTTTAAATTTTGAGAGAGCGATTGTTACCCTCAAAATATGGAACCCTAAAATGATGAAAGTTAAAATGTAATTTTTTAAAACTAAGTTAAAAGGAAAATTATTAGTTTTGAAAACTAATAAGAGAAAAATGAGATAAATTATTTTTTATTTATATAAAATCTCCAAATGACATTTTTACTCCTGCTAATAATAATGAAATTTCGAAACTGAGAGGGTGAGAATTTTGGAATGCACTAAGCCTTGGGTGGGAATAAGTCTTTTGGCCTTTCCAAAATTTAACTACAAAGTAAATAAACACAAGTAGACTTTCACCACTACCAAATCTCACATTTCATATGGCTCAGTTCTATCAGCCCCTGTTTGACAGGTGATGATCATCCATTGCCTGTATTCCATCAGTTCCATGCTTAATTAGCAAATAAGTCAAATCATAATTTCACTAACATGACCTGCTTCTAGGACATAAATAACCCTTGAATAACTGAAGTTCGTTGGGGAGTTCTCCCATTGTATTGCCGTCAGAAATTTTTGTAGGAAAAGATATCTGCATCCATTGGAGATTCAAAGATCAGCTTGGTTCCATGATTTTGATGATCCTCAAACATTTTCAAGCGTACCATTCCCCCTGAAACGAAGGAATTACAGTAATTGGAAACCATTTTGAGGAGTTCTAGACAATTTTCACCTCTCCACATTATTACTTTATCAATCTTCAGATAGAATTACGTCAATTAATAAAATAAATGGAACTAAAGATATTTGTTGGAAAAGAAATGACGTATTAGTAATAAAAATCTATATTCAAGTACAGACTTGCCAAAACTCCCACAGAAAATAAACTAATGATATCAGCAGTTATGTTGTAGCAGAAACAGAAATGATATCAGCGAAGTCAGTGAAATTTTAAAGTCAAGCAGCCTAAGAGTTGAATTCAAGAATAGCAGCATGTTGAAAGATTCAAACAAAACTCCAATAATAATGAGTGTGGAAGCTCCAAATTTTATTTATATAAAATTAAAAAACAAAGAGGAAAACTGAAATGAGAAATAAGAACAGTAACTTGAGTGAAAACCATTTCTGGTACAAATAGTGACAAATATTTTTCCTAAGTTGCTCAAAATTTTTCCTTAACATGAACAAACAGTAACATGTTGGAGTCATTCAGTGGGCAAGTAAATGCTACAGCTATATATATGAAGTCTTAAAGAATTTATGGGGGAAAATGATATTCCTTCTAGCCGACCAATGATCTGGCATTTTTTCTGAAACAATGAATTACCAATTGCTACAGTCCTTTGAATTTGATAAACAAATCAAGCAACTAATATAGTGAATGAAACTTTATGTAGTAAAGAAGTTACCTTACCATTTACATGGCTATTATGAGGCTCACACCAAAACTAAGTTGAACTCCTCAGGGTTTTTTTCAGTGTCTCTTATCAGCAGCCATTTACAAGATACTAGGAATGCATGGAAATCAGCTCATGAACCCCACATTGTCTAATTTGTATGGTCATCGATTCATTAAAAGTAGGAGAAATGTCACAGCACTGACGGCGAGGAGATTCCATCTGAAATATTGATAATTAAATTTGTACAACAACAATAGCAAAACCAATTAGAAAACAAAAATAGCATGATAAAACAGTTTATAGTACAGTTTTTAAGATGTTGACCTCCACATCATAATCAAGAACATCAAACCAACTCATTATTACCTCTTCAACATCAAGTTCCACCTTCTGTGACAACACTCTAATCTGTTCAAGATTCTCCAACACATGGGCTCTAACACAATCTCCAACAACATGCTTGATATAGTTGCTCCACACACTGGTTTGATCAGATATAACACTTTCGAGAAAGAAAACAATTGGTCTTTTACAGGGATCTCTTGGATAGTCTTTCATATTAAACATAAAATGAGAGCCAACTTTTGCACCTCTCTTCCAGGGTGTAAAGGTTCTCTGCAACGAAAGGAGATCTGGAAGCAATTCATTGCCTTCATACACCTGAATGGCATAACCCCATGCAATTGAAACAGTCAGTTGCCTTGAACGGTCATAACAAACTGTTTGCTGAAAAATTCTGGCAGGATCAACTTTCACTGCTTTGAAAAGGTGTCCCAGAGCTTGAATCCTGTTCATATTAGGGAAGATTGGATCCACAGCATCCAAATGATGAAGAGACAACAATGGTGGTAATGGATGTGCAGAAAGCATACCAAACAAATCTCCCCGCATGTCAAGCTGATAAAAAATAATAATATAAGAAATTTGCATCTTAACTGACCACAGAACTTGCGACAGCCAAATCTCTATTAAAAGAAAATAAAAAAAGAACAAGCATGACTACCACAGCATGATATTAGCATTTGATTACAATCAAGCAAATTAATAAAAAACTTATACAAGTCAAGTCTTCCATGTGTAAAGTAGCCCCATCAGCATTGTGTTCCACCATTTCAAATGCATGTCCACATATTAAGACCAGAACTATGGAACATTGAAATAATTTAAAACACTAGCGAAATATGAAAGAGATAACATCTCAAATCTGTTTCATCTCGTCATTGTAATTATTTAGTAAGGCAGTGCACTAAAGCTTCCATCACTTATATGTTTAGTATTTGGATAATAGTTGCAGAAGTCACTCGAGAAAGCTACAATATGCACATTTTATGCTACCACTCAATCTATGTTTAGACCTATACAAACATCAACATTGTCAATGTAGAAATAGAAGCAAATTAATCAATTACAATATATATAAAAAGTTTTACCTGATGAAACCCGGGTTCATGGGTTAAGCCAACACCCAATTCAGCCAAGCAGGAAAAGATTCTGGCGTCGCTTCCGTACAAATGCGGGTATCTAATCAAGCAAGAGTCCAAAACCCTTGCTAAAACCCTAGCAAGTGAGTGGCTAATGGCGAACCCAGCTCCACCAAACGCCATATTGAACGAGTACTTCACATTCTGCTCATAATCCTCGCTGTTACTCCCCACATAAAACCATCTATTATCATCATATTTCGACAGCGCTCTTACCAAATTGTCCACGAAGAAAACGGTGTCGTCATCTCCGAAAACAAACCACCGAACCCCGTCACTCTCGTCCGTAAGATCAACGGCCTCTTTCACCACACGCGCCACGCGGATGGCGGACCGCAGACCCCTTGGATCGGTGTAAGGGAACTTTGAAGTATCGGCAGAGATCACAACACGGGGCACGGTGGGGTCCGATGAGTCATTATCGGGCACGTTGCTGTCTAAGAAGGCGAGAGCTCGAGTGGAGTCCGGAGAGTACCAAAGGCGGATGTAAGATTGGCGGCGGGGCAAGGATTTTGAGGAGGAGGCTATGGCAAAGAGGACATGGCGGCGCGAAATGGGAGTCCTGGTGATGATAGCTTTGGCGATTGAGTTGGATAGTGGTGGCGCGTTGATAGGGAATAGGTAGGAAATGAGGTAGAGGATTAAGAGGAAAGAAAGAAGTAGAAGAAGGGTTTTGACTCGCGATGGGTTTAGCTTATTTGGCTGCATTCCGGCTGGAAAAGAGCGGTGAGTATGATCAGTTTTCAGTGAAGAAATGATGGGTTTTTTTGGTCTTCTGTTATAGTTGTACTGGTTCTGCATCAACATTTAAGGATTCGCAGCAAATTAGCCGGAGATGTATCGGAATCATGGTCCGAATCGAACTGAGTTTTGTCTTGTCTTCACTTCTCAGATTAGCCCCTTTGTGCGTCGGTGAAATGCCAGAGGGATGGCCCATGAAAACCAAGACCCAAAATGGATCTGCTGTTGGATTAGGCCGAAGAGTAGAGCTGGCTTTGAACCAAGCTCTTAACAATCAGCCTGCAGCTCGGTTCGAATCTGCTCAGATCGGGCTTCTGTAGATTGATCCCACTCTGAGCTTAAATTGAAAGTTGGGCTAGTATATCCAAGGAGCTGAGTTCAAGCTGGTAATGACTCGATTTGATTTAGTTCACCAGCCGAATTTAAAATGACAAATCGAAATCAATTTTGTTTTAAGTTCAATACAACAATTTTGTTTCAACTTATTTTATGTGTTTTATTTGCGCACTGTATAGACTTTTTTTTTTTTTTAGTTATTATGATTATTATTATAACATATACTCATTTTATTTGTTTGATTTGCATCCTATCTAGACTTTTTTATGTTTTACTGTTGTTTTTATGATTATTATTATGACATATTTTATTTGTTTAATTTGACTCAAATGTCGATTTTTAGTACTTTACTGTTATTATAAAGATTATTATAATGTTGGTGACCATTATATTTGCTTGATTTGTATCCTATGCTTCATTGTTATTATTATGTTGTTTACTCATGTTATTTATTTGATTTGCATCTTGTGTTGATATTTTGTGTTTCATTGTTACTATTATGTTAAGGGCGTTCAAAATTATCCAGTAACTGAACTAAAAAATAGATAATTTGAAAAATTAGTTCAAATACTAGTTCAAAAATATAGAAAAACTAACTTTTTGGTTTGGTTACTAGTTCTTCTTTGATCTTTGATTCATGTATTATCAAAATCATTAGAGTTTATTTCAAGAATTATTTAAAGGGTTATTCCTTTTGTATTGATCCATAATCACAAAATATTGTTGGGTTTTAACTAAGAAAATAATTGGGTATTTCTTAATTATTGATCTTAAGTTCATAAATTACTTAAGAGTGATTACACTTGATTTTTTTTTATAATAGATTTAGTTTAGAAGTTGACCTGTGGTTTTTTCTCTCTACATTTAAGAGTTTTTCATGTAAATCTTGTATTCTTATTTGTGATTAATTTGTTTTATTTTTTGCATATAATTGATATTTTTTATGATTGATTGACCTAATTAATTTGCACAATTGGATATAGGGTTTGTGGTCTCAACAATTGGTATGGGAGCCTAGGTTAATTGGGCATATGGCTATTTTAGTGGTTTGATAGATTTGTAAAAAGGAAGTTGTTTATGTCTTTAGGTGATGGGTTAGTTTGGTTATGGTGAGGAGATTGATTTTGGCAGTTTTGATATGATTTTTGGATTGAGATTTTTTGACACAGTTAGCAAAGGTTGGCATGTTAATGGAGTTTTGTTTCTTTTGCACTTCAATCTTGATATGTGTTTCATGGTTGATGAGTTTCTCATACAACTCATCAAAGATGATTAGAGTTTCTCGAACATGCAAGGAAGAGCACGAGTCCTCTTAATCATCATAAAGACCAGCAAGGATTTTGTAGCACAAGATCCTTATTGTCTATTGGTGCGTTCATCATTGCAAGCTCGTTAACATATACCTTGATTTGTTGCATCTATTCAATGATTGATTTGATGCCTTCATTGAGAAGGTGAAGTTCTTCCTTTAATTGGTTAAGTCTACCATGAAATGGTTTGACATACATATTGACTAGAGTTATCTTAACATCTTGTGATGTCTTTGCTGATGCAATGGACGAAATAAGATTAGGAGAGATGAAACCAACAATATCACTCAAAATTAATTGATCTTGATGAGCTTGCAAAGAGTGATTCACTGCATCTTTAGGTCGTGGATATGGTTGTGAATCATCAATAAATCCTATGAAATCATAATCTACAAGAATTGCATGAAATTGAAATCACCAAGAAGTGTAGTTGGATAGAGTAAGTTTAATGATCATTTGAGTGTAGGTATTAATTGAGTAAAAAGATGAGGTGTTTTCAAGAGTAGTAATAATTGATGCAGAAGTAGAGAATGTTAAAAAGAATTTGGGTGTTGTTGATGTATCAGTTATTAGAAAATGATCGAGTACTCATTTGAGTGGTGTTTTGATATTATAAAGAATTTGTGATTTAAATGAATATTATTAACAAAATATTATATAATACATAGTATTACAATGTAGTTTGAAATGAAATTCTAACCCTATAAAATAGAAAAAATAATATACAACAAATTGTATCAAATCGAAATCAAATTAAATTAGAATCAACTCAAATAAGAATCATATTAAATCAAAATCAAATTGAATTATATTAAATCATAATCATAATTAAATTGAATCAAAAAGTGTTGACTATAATCTTTATATATTTATTATGACCAAATCAAACCGAAAAAAATCGGATTGAAGAAAAAATATTAATAAATTTTTTGGATTTCATTAGGAAAATATATGATAATAAATTAATGGGAAAGTTTTAAACAAATTATTCCTTACAAACCATACATGTCTGACAAATTATTATTATTTTTAAATAATTTGTTAAGTTTATATCTAATTTAAATCCTCTAACTACATTAAAACACCTAAACTTTTTTTAGATTTTTTATATGTAATATTTTTCTTTTAATTTATAATTTTTTACGCATTATAATTCATCTTTAAAATTACGCTCTGGTACATACTCTAAATGACATTATTTTTGTTCTAAATAATCTTTAAATTCACCCTTTGTATTATAGGAAAATCATACATAACCACCTTATTACATTCAATTTTAATATTATTTCAAATAATTATAAAAGATATACTTTAAGTACTTGTTCACAGACATCATAATAATAATAATAATAATAATAATAATAAAAGATTTCAGTTAGTAAATGTTAAGAATGCAAGCCTGAATTAATTAGAAAAACAGAAGGATTTAGAATTGAAAAATTCATAGGAAGGGAGAGTAGATAAGTTCTAGAGGTGTTGCACTAGAGACAAGGCCTACTGTGGTGTTTATTTTTTTCGTGTTTGTTCCCAATTTCTTTGACTTGTCAACATAAATTTTCAGATTGAATGAATCAGTTAGTAAGAAAGGTTACTAAGCATAATATTATTGCAGGAATGGGTTAAGTAGCAGTTTAATTTGCTGATGTAGTGAGTTTAGGTGCTGAAATTTTATGCCTCTTCTTTTTCAAGCCATGCACTATGTTTTCGTCTTGAGAGAGGATGTTGTTAAGATGCAAAAATTTCATTAACGGAGTTAGAGAATACTAACCACTAGAGTTAAAATAGTGTGTTTTTTAACAGAATTAAAAACACTGCATTTTCACTTTTCTATATAAAGGAGTATAATGGGTTTTGAAAGATATTTTTCTCTCTCTCTTTTATTCGATATACACTCTTTCTCTCTCCAGGCTTCCCAAGGATGCTAAGGTTTCTCATCATAGGTATAGATCTAACGATGTGGTAGCGATTTTTTTATTAACGGTAAAAGTTTTGTTTTATTGTTATTTTAGTTTGAAAGTCTATTAATGATTACTCTAGATCTTGACAATTTGTGTGAGTGTTGACATATAAATATAAAAATCGATAATGATTAGTTAAAATGATGTGTTTTGTAAGAGAGTTAAAAACAACATGTTTTCACTTTTTTATAAGGAGTATAATAGGTTTTAAGATATAGTTTTTTCTCTCTTTTAATTGATAAACACTATTTCTCTCTCAAGGCTTCCTAAGGATAGTAAGGTTTCTCATTTTCAGTTTGAAGATGCAATAGTTTTCATAAATCTTGGCAGTTTGTGTAAATGTTGGCATGTAACTATAAATATCTATCTAAGATATTTTTATTGATAATGAAAAGAAAATCTACTGAATTTATGACAAAAACAATGAAGCCTATAAAGAAAGAAACAACTTTAATTTTCATGGCTGAAGTTTGATTCTAAGGTCCTTTCTTAGATGGAAAACAAAAAAAAAATCGATAGAAAGATTGTACATAAATTATTATTTTTAGCTTTTCTATTCAAGGGATGGCATGCAGCTATCATATGTGCAAATATTATTTGTTAGGTTTAAAAGAAATCGATGTTTTTAGACCCAAGTGAGGCCAATATGTGGGCTTATTGTTCTGACTAGTCAGGTGGTCTGAAAATATTAATATAACATAATTAAAATTTTAAAATAGATTATTAAAAATGTGTATTGAATAATATGAAACAATAAATGTTTATACGTAGTTGCGTTTGTCTCTCCTTACACTTGAGTCTCTTACTCAATTTTAAATATTTGATGCATGATGTTTTGACCAGACCATGTGAATATATGATCTAATGGCTAAAACTCATTGTATTATTTAGATTTAATTCAATTTGGACTGACCACTCATTCCTGGTTGGACCAAGTAGTCTTGCTTTTAAAATACTAATCATAATTTTCTTTACAACTAAATAAGAGGATTGGTCTTTCTTTTATGCACGCTTAAGGTTGTATGTACAATCTCTTCATGGATATCCATAGCTTTTAAGTATTGCAACCTAAATTTATTACATTAGTAGTTTTTTTATTATTTTTAATTTCATCATTAAGAAGGAACTATAATCTCAACAATAAATGATTTGAGTTTCTATTGCATTCATATGTTAGATCCAAGGGTTGTTATAATTTTTAACAGACTGTCGAAAGTTGGAATGTAACATTCACGGGTGCATCTCAAAGGCAATGTTATAATTTCATGTATATGTATTTAAGGTTATTTTTGGTATGTGGCATGAAGAAAGGATTTGATTAAATACTATAAAATGTGCAATTTTAAGCTGATGAACGACTATACATGAAAGACACACGTCTGTTCATTCGATGTCTTGTTAGATAAGTTGATAATGTGTCATGTATAGAATTTTTAGGTGGCTATGGATTGTGCTTGGTGAGGTGCACTCTCGTGCATTTGGTTACAATTTGGAAAAAACAAATTATGGCACATTATTGCAGGGATATCACATATATGCTATAACGTGCAATTTTATTATTATATATGCTATATTTACTAATAGGAAGAGAGTCGGTTGTAGAGAGTTTTTCTAGCAAAGATCAGTGTGTTTTTCAACAATGAAAAAAGATAAAAGTGGCCTCAAATTCATTTGGCGGCAAACAAGTAAGAGGCTATTTCACATTTTTTATTCTTGTTGTTAGGTTAAAGATCTAAGATGTTGTATGTTATGAAATTTCATGTTAATGAATCCATAAGGATGTTGGAATGATATGTGATGATAAGCATGATCGCATTTTAGAA
The DNA here is from genome assembly GCF_011075055.1 of Mangifera indica. NCBI lineage: Eukaryota > Viridiplantae > Streptophyta > Magnoliopsida > Sapindales > Anacardiaceae > Mangifera > Mangifera indica. The sequence goes on along the minus strand of NC_058150.1, from coordinate 6,716,557 downwards.
CCTATGAGTTATGTTTCCATAGATATTGTAATTAAAGTGTAGTTATGAATTGTTATGTTTGGAGCATGTTAGGTTGAATACAAATCCATGGATCATGTTTTTTATGACTTGAGAATAGGTTAGAAACTTTTGTAAATTGTGTGTTGATGTTTTGGTACAAAGAGTAGGTAAAATCATCCTCATAACTTTATATTTATATTGATTCTATTTTGGTTATAACTAATCTTTAAAATCATCCTCATAACTACCAAATTAACTTTAAAAATAAAGAAGCCTTTAATAGATATTTGAACACCTATCATAACATCAGAACAATGACGATCAAAGTTGACTGAAGAAAAATAAATTTTTAGAGAAAGATTTTAGTTCTACTAAATATCATTGAAAGTCATTCATCTTAACATATTTACTATTACAATTTCTTTATATAGACATTAGCCTTTTATAGGCCGGCAAAATCTATTAAAGATAAAGTATGATGGTAGAAAATATAGAACAAAAACACTATATTAGTTTCTAAATTTAGAGGAAGAAGATGGGCATACAAGTAGTTAAAATCTTTGTCTTTAAGTTTGAAATAAAAAAAATTGTTTTCAACAAGGGGTAGTAGATAATTTGTATCACTTCACGATAACAGTTAGTGAATAGTTATTCCTTAGTTTGTCAATTAACATATATCTTGGTAAGCAGATAATGGATGGTATCGGATAATAGAAAACTAGAACCCAAATCATGAGCTTTAACACCTAGTAAAGTGTTGTTCATAGGCAAAAATTGATTTAAATTCAATTTCTTATATAATAAAACTAAAAGAATCATAGTGGTAATAATTTAAGTGACTTGTAATATTATTCAATGATGGGTGCATTTGGCATAATACTCTGCCTAATCCATAGCTAATTACACTATGATGATTGTACAAGATTATAATCTTATAATTAATGTATTAAATCCATAACTTTATTGCATGTAGATTCTTTAAAATCAAAAAATCAAAATTGTTTTAAAATTCCATATTAGATGATATTTGAACCGTATAAATGGGTGGGAACTAACTCATACAAACAAATTAACGTATTATTACGTGAGTAAGTGATTTTAAATAAAAAATAAAATAAATAATATATCACTAAATCATATAAAGACTAGTAAGTCATTTGTAACCATTGATACCGCCATTTATACATGTAGCATTACTTAATAATTAAATATTATATGAGCAATGCAATGGTTTTGGATCCAGATTTTTATTGTGGAAGTTTTTACTTAATATGGAAGTTTAATAAATTTATTTTTTTTGGAAAATCTACATATAGTATGAATAATATTAATTATAAGTTATAATCTTGTACAGTCATCTCAGTCTAATTAGCAATAGATTAGGTTAGACTGATTATTATGCAAAATGCACCAATCATGTTATGTGTCTAAGGGGAAAAAAAATTGACAAGACACAGAACCTTCAATAATTTTACAAACCACTTAAACTCTTAACGCCATGATCCTTTTAGTTTTTTGCTATTAGAAATACAAATTTGAAATTAATTTTTTGGTTGTGAATAAATAGTGAAAATATTTTTTTCTTAAAATGCATAAAACTTAAAGTTTTTCAGAGCCCTAACTTAAGAAATCATCGTAGACTCAAACTCATAATAAACACAAGACCATATTGATGTTCAAGAAGAAAAAAGTTTATTGGTGTGAATTGTGTCGATGTTGAATATTGTAATGGTTAGTGAATAGTTATTTGTTAAATTAACTCTAACTTAAGAAATCATTGTTCCAACTTTGTACTAGTTCTAGAGCTCATGGTTTGGGGTCAAATGTTTTTTATCCGACATCATTGTCGTCGATGTTACATGTTAGGTAAGAAATGTTGCATATTCTTATCTAACAAATGCTCATATATGTTATGAACAACATTCATAAAGTAGAAAAATCAAATTGAAAAGATTGCATAAATTCAATTAGACAACTACACACTATCCACTTACCAAGATATATGTTAATTAACAATTAATGAAAAACTATTCACTAACCATTACAATTAACTGATACAAATTATTTATCACTCCTCGTTGACTACAATTTTCTTATTTCAAATTTAAAAAACAAGATTTAACTACTTGTCTCCTTATCTTCTTCCTCTAGATACACAAAACTAATATAGTGTTTTAATTCAATATTTTCTACGGTTATAATCATTTTTAATAGATATTGACATCCTATCAAAGATTAATGTCTATATAAAGAAATGTAATAGTAAATTTGTTAAGATGAATGAATTCAATGATATTTAGTAAAACTAAAATATTTTTTGTAGAAAATATTTTTCTTCAATCAATTTTGATCGTCGATATTCCAATGCTATATGTTAGGTGTCAGAATATCGACCATATTGGAACAGTGATGATCAAAGTTGATTGAAAATCAGTGATCAAACCTTGGCATCCTCTAGAAGCCGAGAGAGAGAATGCTTAGAAAATATAAAATTAATTTTGTAATAACAAGGATGAATTTGAAGATTAGTTCCAAAATAGAATCAAGATAAATATAAAGTTAGATCAAACACACTTTTATGGAGTCCTACCTATCTTATGGTGTGACATAGTTAGTGAAACATTTCCCAAAAATGCATCTTCCATTATTTACCATAATCATTTCACTCAATTGTGATTATAAATTGAAATTCTATCTTGCTATCAAAATAACATCTAATCAATTATGAACAACAAAAAATTGTTTATTCTTCAAGTTTTATCGAGCTTTAGTCTATATCTTCTCAAAGTAGTACATTCTTAAGAACAATTTCAGTGAGAATAATGAAAAAACTTGCTAGAAACTTTATCACAATCGGATTAGTAACTTACTAGACACCAACACCCATTAAAATCACACACTAGTAATATTTTAAGGTTTTATGATCAACAAGCAAAGCAAATCGGATGGTTAGAAAGTGTTAAATCACAGCTAGGGAAGATGTGTTCTTTAAGATGAAATGTTTTTAAAGTCGGATCAATAGTCAAACTAGTTACATCACTGATTTATGGTTTGATCGATTCAATTGGTTCAACTGGTCAATTTCAATCTAAGCCACTACAATTGAATAAATAATTATGAATGGTTGAATTAATACTTCATAATAATATACGATTATTCAATTAATTATCATAAGTGTCATATCTCAAACATTCCCAAAATTACAACAAAAATGACCAATATGAATTTAAATCTATCTATTTATACTAATAATATCATGCACAACATTAGAGTACAAATAATTTACATATATTGCATTTGATTCAACATGAATTTTTTTCAACAAATTTTAATAACAAAAGCCTTTTTGTATTTAGAATCAAATATATGCAAAATTCTCATAAATTGAAGTTTCTATATTACTCATATAATTGATTTTGACTAGGTTTGACTGATTCTTTAATTATTCAATAATTACATAAAAATCTGGCCACATTATATATCAGTTCTTGGTTGAATCAGTTAAATTGACCCATCCGATCTAATTTTTAAAACATTGCTATGATGCCTATTATCAAAATGATGAAAAGACATGACAATGAACTCAATTTATGAATCAAGATGACCTCTAATCCAATTATAGGGACACTAACAAGTTAAAGTAATATATCAACTTAAAGTATCTAGATGAATAATATTGAATTCACAATTTTTATTCTTAAATAAAACACTAAATTGTCCTTCATTGAAGACAACTTATTTAAGAATTTAAAAAAAAAATTGTGTTAATCTTGAATGTTTCAACCTAAGGAAATTATTCTTGGAACTTCAATTTTATATATAAGGCTTTCATACTCTCTAAAAAAATTATGACTAATATTATTATTTGCTATTAGTTCAGTTTAATCAAGTGTTTAACTCTACGTTAAATTGGGTAATATTATATATACAAACTATTCCTTATAAATCGTTGTCACAATTCAATATAATTGACATATCATCATCTATCATAGTGGTTAAGTTTATCTTTAAATCAAAGTCAAATTATCACATTAAACCCGATCAAACTATCTTACATGTTCAATAAATATATTTATAATATGTAAAATTTTAATTATGCAATACTAACATCAACAATCGGACCAATCAACCTACAAATCAACTTTTAACTAGGTCAAAGTCCAATCCAAGTTTAAAAACATTGATTATATGCTTAAAGAATAGGGATGTAAAGCATAAATGATGTGCTATATAATGTGTTTTAGGGTATAAATTAAAAAATATAATTACATTTAAAAATTATTAGACAAACTTATGTGCTTTAATGGTATATTAATTATAAGGTAGTATTCTTATGCACTCACCTTTATGCTCGTTATATGCAAGGTTTGGAAAGAAGATTATGGGAAGTTTTTCTATCATTAATGAAACCAAAAGCTTCCCCCTATGATGAATGGTTAGTTTTCTCCTAAAAGAGTTTCGACATGGAGAATGTGAAGGATGAATAAACAAATCTTTTCTTTGGATTTAGTTTTAAATCTCCTACTTCTTTAGTTTTAACGAACACTCTCAATGCCAAGACAGTTATGATTTTTTTTTCTTTTATGTAAAATTCAGAATACTTTACATAGTTAATGTTAAGAAGCAAAAATTTCTTGGAGTTAAACAGTACTAATAGCTAGAGGTAAAATGGTGTGTTTCATAAAGAAGCTAAAAATGTTGTCTTTTCAACTTTGTATAAAGAAGAGCATAATGGGTTTTGAGAGATATTTTTTTCTCTCTTTTTTGTTTGATAACATTTTTTCTCTTTTGAGGCTTATAGAAGATGTTGGGGTTTTTGATTGTAGCTATAGATTTGACTATGTAAAATGTTGGGAAAAAAGCAATTAAACTAATAAGACCAAAAATCAAACTCTCATCTTCTTGATTGAACTATGTGATAGCAAAAAATCAATTAAAATATGTTTCTATCATATCAAACAATCAAAAGCAAATATAACAGAAAACAACATCATAATTTAACATGAAAATCTTTTCACTGTGAAGAGTAAAATCATGGGACATTATCCAAATAAACCAACCCACTCAAAATAATGGTGGACAATTTTCAACTTACAAATGAGTACACAACCTTCTAAATCAACAATACATTGTAATAACACAACGACAAAAAAATAAAGAATATGTCAAGATCAAAAGATGGTATTCGATTGATACCATAAGCTTAGGACTAGTTATCTAGGATGATAATGCCTATGTAGACAAAGCATCAATACGTTGAAATTTAGTCAAATGAGCATCTAGGATGGTAGAAAACATCTGAAGGTAGACCATAGCTTTATGAGATTTTAGTTCAACTTAGGAACACTAGCTCAATTGCTTTATGTTCAAGGTGTTGAGTGGTCACTTACTTACTAAGTGATGTAACACTTATGTGTTCCTTTTTTTGTGGTTTTCCAAGTAGGCAAGGTGAGTAGTTGGCATAAAGAAAGCCAATGGTGAGGAAGGAGGAAGATTCGTAGAGAATTTCAACATAAACTTTGGGTCTACTTTAAGTTGTGAGTGGGAAACAAACTTTGAACTATAATTTATTTTATACAAACTTATATTTTTATTTTAAATCCCTAATAAATGGTATTATGGATTTTATGAAATCCCCTATAAATCAATAGAACTTTTATGTATGTTATTGAATTTGGTTGTGAGTAACTATAAAGTTGAAGGTCACTTAAATTAAATGTTATGTATTATTGTAGATTCTAAAGGTTAAATTAATTGATGTTGTATGAGTGGCTAGGAGCCGAAGTTGTTAAATTTAGTTATGATCCAGTTGAATTTTCTAAATATTTAAGTTATTGATGTTTTGTGTAGTTGTAGAACATAAAAATGTTTAATTCAATCATACAAGTGATTAAAATTGTTAAATGTTAGTTGATCTGATGTTGTGTGTAGTTGTAGAGCTAAAAAATATTTAGTTTGGCTCTATAGAGGAATTGATGTTTTGTGAAGTTTCAGAGTTGAAGTTGATTTAAAGTCAATTTTATGGGTGATCGAAACATGCTGAAAAACTTGTTATTGATGTGTGTCTAGCCGTAGAGTTGAATGAAATCTTAATTCAGTGATGAGTATAATTATATCGTTGATTGTCACCTAGTTTGGTGTTGTAGGTAACTATAAAGTTGGATACAATTAATTTAGTACGATGTGACAGTGGTTGTTGTCTGATAATGATTATTTTAAATTTCTATTATGGAGTTATTATATTATGAATATGGTATTAAGATATGATATCATTTAGATATTCTTTGCTAATGCATATCATGTAATAACTTGCTCTGCCTATGCAATATTTCATGTCAAGTATGACAGATTTTCATTATTCTACCTATTCAGTATTTCACACTAGGCATGATAGATTTTAGTTACTATGCTTGTGCAATATTTTATATCAAGTATGACATATTTTAGTTGCTTTATCGGAGCAAAATTACAACATGTTGAGTGTAACAATTCTTCCTCGCTCTACTTATGTAAGGGACACCTACTAGGTAAGACAAATTTCTTCTTGAGAATATTGGTAATGGTGTATAGCTCATGTTATTGTTTTTGTGAGAGGTTCATAAATAAATAAAGAAAATCAATGTATGAGTTGTTGATAATCATACCTTCTATTTAAATATGATTTTCCCAAGCATATTTATCACTTGTGCAATGCTTATTTCCTATAAATTTCAATTCAGGATATTGAATATGCATAGATACATTGACAATCTCGTTGTTGTGAGTATGTTGCCAAATTTAAAAATCTAAAAATGGTTATAAATTGGTTCAATGATAATTGCAACCTTTAAATTTTTATTGGGTGGTTGTTATATTCATTTAGTGAGAAATTTTAATAATTTGTTCAAGTATGATGTTTCCTAATAAACCTTAATTATTAACAGTAAATTATTTTATCTCAGTGGTGATGGTTTAAATTCATTCTTAGAAATTTAACATCTTGGGTTGGTTAGTTAATATATTATGAATTGTTATATATTTCCTTCATATATGCATTCAAATATTTTAGAATTGTTTTATAATTACCCACTTACTGAGCTTTTAGCTCACCTTCATAGAATTTTTCCCTCCAGGATTGTGCTAAACTCAAAGTTGTGTCACAACGTAACATCTCAAGTAGGTGTCTCATTTTGCATATGTCTATGCAAATCCTTTTAAGAAACTTTATGTAAATGTTGAAAGGTTGTAGGCCTAACTAAAATTTATCCTCATAATCTTGAAATGAAATCAAGATGGTTTTGTATGTAATCATGGTAAGACCATAATTACAAGATGTCTATGGTATGTAATTATGTAATTATGGTAAGAAACTTTATGTAAATGTTGAAAGGTCATAGGCCTAACTAAAATTTATCCTCATAATTTTGAAATGGAATCAAGATGTTTTTATATGTAATTATGGTAAGACCAGAGGCCTAGTTTTAATGTATAATTAAGTGTTATAGATATAGGTGTGTTGTAGATTTTTTTTTTTTAAACAGTTTTACAAGATGTGTCTCAACCTCTTAAGTCCCATAAGAGTGTTAGAATGTTATGAGATTAGCTTGTTAGACAAGTCTTGTCACCAACAATCTAGCTAGTGGAGTTGCATGAGGAGGGGCATTTTAGTTACTTGTGATTATATTTGAGTTATTATATTTGATGTGTATTGATTTTACACTATTCAGTTATGGGTTTTATATTTCAAATAGTATTTGATGACTTTATCTTATATAACTAGAGATGTTTCAATTGAGTTGTTTCATAGACCTTTTTGCACAAAATGTATTGTTAAGTGTATATCATGATTTAAATTTCGTTGTTTGTTTGGATTGAAGTTTTAAGATTACATGTTACTTTAGGTCCATATTTCATTTAGAAGTATATATTTGGAGATGAGCATTACATGATAGTGGGTTGGTTTGAGACACGAAATGATATATTGGACTAGAGAAATAGAGAGCTTGTCTTGTTGTAAAGGAGAAAGGAAATTTGAGGCGTAATCAACCACTTTCTCTAGAAAGGCCTGATGAGTATTCAAGTGGTTGTACACTAGTGGCCTCAAGATTAGACATACTTGGCTACTTATCCTATTTGATTTAATGAACCGGGCTTGATAAAAAAAAAAAAAATCTAGACACAAATGGACAAGCTAGGAACTTGGGCCCAAAATTTGGTCAAGGGTCTAGACTTGAATAAGTCAAACCTAGTTCAATAGGCTCGATTGACTTGTATACTTGCTTGGGTGGTAGTGTGTCAACCTTGAAGAGGCTATAGACCACTCTCTAAGATACCTCAAGCTATGTTGTCTATTGTTTTTCAGTTTTGTGAGCCATTGTTGAGATTATGAAAGAGTGAGATGTGTTTGTACCTTATTTTTAGTGTCAAACTACTGCTAATGTGGTTTCTCATCACCAACTGATATACACAGTTTTAACTCTGGCACAAGATAAGTTATGGTTAAGAAGACTCGAATAAGTCTACTATAAATGTGTGTGAATGTTTGAGGAGATGAATAGAAATGTGTTAGAGAAATAAATGTGGCATCAACGTTATCACAAGATTTGGTCTGATAATCGAAATACCCACGTGCATGATATTCTCATCAATTTTTATGTGATATAAGAATGATATGAAATATATCTCTAGTCTCATGTATGATCTTTTTTCTTTTGTCCCTTCCATTATGTAGTTTTATATACAAGCTTTTTTTTTTTTTTAAGGAAAAAAAAGCACATTTGAACCTCATTTTTTCTTAGAGCCTTGACTTTTGATTTTAAAATCTTCGATCTGTCAGGTCGGCTGAATAGGATGAGGATAAGGTTATCATTAATGTTCTATCTAAACTTTTAATTATAAATCGGGTGCTAAAAGTAGTTCACTAATATGACACATGGAAGCTGTTTGTGGCTGGCTGGCAATAGCGTGTGAGAAAAGAATAGCTTAGGATTTTTATAATCACAGAATGAAGATGTATCTGCCTCGTCAATTTTCAGAAGCACCTTTGCTTTAATGTTTGCTTGTTTGAAAAAGGGGTACTCACCAAATTTTAGTCTTCAAAGTTGATCAGACAGTTATCATTATCGGATAATGGACGGCTTAAAGAAGTATTGATAAGCTTATAAAAGTATCAACCACACAAGTGGACTCAAGTATCAATGGTGGAGAAACTTGTGGACACGGACTTGACATTCCTTCCAGTGTTGGGTCTCCACGTAGCTTCCATGAATTGGGGGTGTAACAAGGTTGGCATCCATCAAGTAAATTGTATATCAAATCTCTTTCAAACCTGAACTTGTCAAACTTCTGCTCAACTCTATATCCTTGGTGGGCACTACTAGAAAGTGCTTTAATTTTAGACCATACAATGGCTTTCTTCTTTTGTAAATCAAATTGACTTTGTAACCACTCAAATACAAAAATCATGGTCCAAAAGATCCCTTCAAGCATCTCAAAAAGCCAGCAATTACCTTATTTACTTTACTCAGGTAGTACTGTAAAAGTATTTTCTTGACCACAAGTTCAAGTTTTATGCTCTAATAATACGACAGAGAAGGAACCCGAGAGAACCAATGACAATTTTGTCATGTAGTTGACATTCATATCGTCATGTTATCATTTCCAACTCTGTGATTTTAATATTTATATACATTCTTATATACCAGCAACCTTATAAATTGGCTAGCTATTTCAACCTAACTTTACTGTAAAAGTATTTTCTTGACCACAAGTTCAAGTTTTATGCTCTAATAATACGACAGAGAAAGAAACCGAGAGAACCAATGACAATTTTGTCATGTAGTTGACATTCATATCGTCATGTTATCATTTCCAACTCTGTGATTTTAATATTTATATACATTCTTATATACCAGCAACCTTATAAATTGGCTAGCTATTTCAACCGAACTTTCTAGCCTATACACATTCAGCTTCTAAAATGTGCAGAGGTACCCAACAAGCTACTGGGTTCTGTTTCAAGGATGAAGTTTCAGTTAATGTAAACAATACTGCTTCATGCTGGATTTCTTGTGAGCTTTGTGGCATGAGGGCTTCATTGTATTGCCAAGCTGATGATGCATATCTATGTAGAAACTGTGACAAATGGGTGCATGAAGCTAATTTCTTAGCACGAAGACATGTTAGATGTTTTCTCTGCAACACATGTCAAAGCCTCACGCAACGATACCTCATTGGCGTTTCGCTTCAAGTTTTGCTTCCAACAATGGTGAGTTGGGTTGAGAGGAGGAGGTACAATTCCAAGGTTGAAAGAAAGAGTTCAAGAATACTTAGAACACCCTTTCTGTTTCTTTGATCTTTTGTTTCATCACTTTCTCCTTTTCTTTTCTTTGCCTTTTCAGTTATGCATGCAATTTCTAGTTGTTGGGTTGTGTCCAGTGAGCCGATAAATGTAATGATATCAAGTTTGTGGTTGAGGTTATCATTATATATGAAAGAGAGAACCATAAGAAAGAGATCAAATTTTCATATGCTACATATTCAATTTTAGAAATAGTGGCAGCCTTAATTCCGGGAAAATATGAGATAGTATTGTAAATGCATTCCGATAATTGATGCGATCACCTGGAAATTACGAATATCAATGAAATTCTAAGTAATAAGCAAGCCCGTAGAATGACTCAATTATGTCTGCATAATTGTTCTTTAATTTGTTGCTCTCGAACGGTCACAGAATCTGTAATATCTGTAAAGAATAATATAATTTACATTTACTATCTGTAAAGTTCATAACTATTCCCACAAGTAAAACTTAATTTACTCTGCTGGCTGCTGGTGTTGTCTGGGTTTGTATCTGCATCCTGGACAGCTGCTGCAGTTCTGCAAGTGTGTGGTTCCTGATTTCTGGTTTCCTGCAAGGTGCTGGATTTTGTGTGACCTCTGCCGCGGCTTTGCAGATGGTTTTCTTCTGAATTTGCTGGCTGCTGTTCTCTTTTAGCTTGTAGGCTGTTCTTTGCTGCCATTCTCTTTGTGCGAAGGGGTGTCATCATTGGTCACATTCCAGGAAATGTTCTGCAGTGCTAATTCAAGGGTGGTATATAGTTGTGGCTCCAGCAAATATTCTTTATGAAAGGGCAGGTTAAGAATCTGCTTCTGTGGTTTGTTCCTGGTGGCTGGGTTAATGCCTTTCTGTTTCAGGTGTGTGCAGCTTGCTGCTTGATACTGTTGCTGGGCTTTGATTGCTATCTCTGGTCTCCTGCCATGGCTGATTGAGTTGTGTCATGCTTATTTCAATATCAGATTGTATTTTCTAGTATCCGTCTGTTTTTCAGGCAGTTATTGGTTTTAGTTTATTTTAAGAAGGGGTTTGAAAGATTTCTGCTATCCTTACGAGATGAGTTTGGGTTGTATTTTTGTGCCCCCTTTTTTAGGGTGTTTTAATGTTGATATTTACTTAAAAAAAAAAAACTTAATTTACTCAAATTTCTCCCTTCAGCATCATCAATTGCGTTCGTTCAATTTAATTGCTTTATGAAGCATTTTTTGGCTCGTGGTTGATGAAACAAGTCATGACAAAATTTTAATTACATCAGAAAAAGGGTTGTGCAGTGAAAACTTTCTTCTTTTTTTTTTTTTTAACAAAAATACCACTCAAATGAGATTGTCTTTTTAAAATAGAACTAATCATACCAAATTAATCAAACTCTAAGTTTAGTAATTAACCCATCATTACTAAAACAGATAAGTTAAGAGTTTGATCTTATCAAACATAACATTATCTAATATTGTTGAGTTTGTAATCCGTGGTAACCAGAAATTTAAAAAACCAGTGTCATATTTTTGTTGGACCTTCTTTCTACAGAGCAAAAGGCCACAAAGGGGGCGTTTGGTTCCTGGTTTTTAAGATTACCTTGGTAATCTATCTTTTATTCCTTTGTTTGGTTTGTCAGTAATAAAATATTACAGTAATCTTCTATTACCAATGCTGACGTGGCAGGTAATATAGGTGGTAATCTGATTACTACCTTCACCTTAGGTATTTAAAGATTATCAAAGTAATCTTGATTTTATTATAATTATATTATTATTTATTAATTTTTTTGGGACAAAAATAAATTTATTTTTAATTAATATGATAAATAATATAAAAAAATATTTAAAAATAATTATATTCAAGGGCATTTAAGTAAAATAATTTATTAGTAATTTTTTATTATCTTTAACCAAATACAATAATTATTTATACCTACCAAATTTTATCAAACATAGTAATCATTTATACCCAGTCATCTTCTAAGTAATCTATCTTCAAAGTAATCTTTCTACTTTGGTAATAAAATATTACCCAAACTAAACGCCCCCGAAAAGTTACCAGCACAAGAGAATCCCAATGATCCTATGCTTCTAATATTTGCATATGACCACAGAAATCCAAAAGAATAATATGTTGGGATTACGAATAAAGATGGTCACATGACAAACATGTAACATTATGCTTGGATGAAAACCGATGTTAGTGTGGGAACAAATTACATTGATATTTATAATATAATACATCAATAGATTATAATAATAAGATAGATTAAAAAAATACAAATTAAAAAAAAAAAAGATAAAAGCTAACAAGCTATAGGATATTAAAACTTATTTATATGTGTACAATCCTAAATTTTTCAATTGTACTGTTTACAATATCATCACCCCTCGAGATTTGCATGATGAAGCAAGACACAAAAATTGGCACAAAGGCTACGAAACCTTTTACAGTCAAGACGCTTGGTAAAAACATCGATAACTTGATCAATATTAGGATATAAGAATGTATTTAACGTTAAGCTATTTGCAAGACACTTTTTCTTTTATAAAATGAATGTAAATTTCAATATGTTTGAAACAAGCATGTTGAATAGGATTGACAATCATATAAGTTGCACTGACATTGTCATAGTAGAAGATAGCTGGAGGTTGCAAGAGATTGAAGGATAGTTTATGAAGCATATTTTGTAACCAAAATACCTTTGTTATTACATTTGCTAAAACACTACTGTAACCAAATTGATTGAGTTTGAATAAGAATTCATTTTTATTTTAAATAAAATCTCTTTTAAGATTGTGGTAAAGGGATATTTATATGATCCGAATGGATGTGTAAAGTGAGTCATAGGAAAGACATTTCTTACTATTACATAAATATTTTCTTATCCTATTAATTAAATATCGTTTAAGGTCATATTATGTTGGGTCAAATTTGATATAACTTGTCATAGTCATAGATCATGCTGACCCACGACATGACAAGGCTTCGCACATGATCAAAGGCCCCCTGGGGAGGGTCATACCATGTCAAGTCAAATTTAATGTAGCATGTCATACTCACAAGTCATGTCAACCCATGACATAGCAAGGCTTGGCACAAGATCAAAGGCCCCCTAAGTCATGTTGCACATTGGACACCAAGACTCTCGACATGGTTTGCATAGTCTACACGACTAACATGGTTTACAAAATTACAAATTGTACCCTTACAGATCATGTTTTTTTATTAGTATGTTGGTCATGTTGTGAGCCAACCCGACCCCTGGACATTTCTACTATTAATATTAGATTAAATTTACATATTAGTTTCATGTATGCAACCAATATGTTACATGTAATATTTATGTCTTTACTTAAATATAAACTAAAACATTAAAATAGAATAAAATGAATCATACTTAGATTGTAAATTAGAGGCGTCAATAAATTGGGTCGGATAGACTTTGATGTGGCCAATCAGCCTAGGGGTTCCCTACTTTGCTTTTTAATAAAAGAAAACATTGATGAGACGTCAATATTTTTTTATTAAATAATTTTTTAAAAATTATGGTTTCTAATAAAAGAAAACATGTTAAGAAATTAAATTGTGATTAAAAAGAAAACAAATTTATTTATAAAAATAAGTTGAGTTATCATGTTTGGTTGACTTTTTTACTTTGCTTAACCTTTGTTTATAATAAGTAAAAAAAGTGAGTGATTATATTCTTTTTAGATGTGAGACACTTTTGTACTTTGTAAAGAGTTTCACATTTTTCATCTATTATAAATAAAAATTCAATATCATGTTTCAACCAAACTAAAATTTTGGTTATCTACTATATGTGAGATTAATCAAATGAACTAACTCATTTTTTTTAAGTCTAAAATTTTCATATCTTATAAATATTTATAGTTTTTATATTATAATTATTAATAATTTATTTATTTTTAAAAATTTTTTAATTATTTTGATAATAGTGCATGGGCTGGGTCGACTGGCCAAGCCCACCACACAGCTCGAAAGGCCCACAGGCCTAGCAGGCCGTGCCTTTACTCCATGCTTCGGTTAGGCATGTGTAAATGATCAGTTTTTATTCATAGCTAAAGCACATAAAAATCATAAACATAATCCCAACTCACATAATCCCTACTGTATCACAACCATTTAGCATAGTTTCCATTTATTGGAATAATAAAACGTAAAGGGGATGAGAACTTGGGTTGGGTCTATGATTGTGGCTAATATCAAGGTTCAGTTTTTTGGCTGATGAGCATCGTCCTTTCTTAGTGCAGCATGTGGAGGTTCTGGGTTGGGTCCGGTTGGAACCAATCTTAACATCCTGGCTTTGAACTTGTTCAAGTCAGCAGCAGCAAGAGGAAGTCCCTGGGTTGGTTCCTGGTTTAGTGCAGCATGAGGAGGAACCGGGTTGGGTCCAGTTGGAACAAACCTCAACATCCTGGCTTTGAACTTGTTCAAATCAGCAGCAGCATGTGGAGGACCAGGGTTGGGTCCAGTTGGAACCAACCTTAGCATCCTGGCTTTGAACTTGTTCAAATCAGCTGCAGCATGAGGAGGACCTGGGTTGGGTCCCCTGGCCTTGAACTTGTTCAAATCAACAGCAGCATGAGGAGGACCTGGGTTGGTTCCGGTTGGAACCAACCTCAACAACCTGCCTTTGAACTTATTCAAATAAGCGTTGAGTTGCAGCTACAGGCGTGAGCGCATGAGCGTTGGCAATGACTATAACTGCAGCGAGGAAAAGTATAAGTACCTAAACATTGTGATATTGAACTTGATGAAAAATTGAAAGGGCAAATGTTTATATAAGAAATCAAGTTGATTTGTTTTATCAGAGAGTATCAATGTATACAGGGCATCACTTTTATGTATGGAAAGAAATTGGTAATTCAATTCCATCTCCATAAATGTCTTAATTATTAATAATTTCCTGATATGTTATGAGCAATTAAAAGAATGTAATCAATTATAATTTGGTAATTAAATAGATATTGTTTCCATAAAAAAAAATATATATTTTACAAACCGGCATATCATAAATAATATTTTGCTATCCAAATTCAAATTTTGTTAACAAAAAAAATTACAGAATATTGTTAAAAATTAAATTTCCATATTATCCCTGTTTATTCACTTTTCAGAATAATAATATCACCTTAAATGAATGATAAAGAAAACCTTTAGATATCCAATTTATAGAAAAAAAAAAACTTCTTGTTTCCTTTTCTTTAACCCCTTACCTCCTCCTTTTTTGGCTCCCTGGTTGACCTCCTCCATTCTTTCTCCAATTTCTTCGGTCGTGATTGAGAATCATGTTGACAACTCAAATCGATCATGTCCTTGATTAAGTTGAGTCGTCAATATAATCTCAAATCAAGCCCAAATATATTAAGGTAGTAGTTTAAAGTCTAAACGATACAATCGTGAAAGTAGAGAGTCGATAATATTAATAGTTAGGGTTTCAACGGATTATAGAGATCAGACTGTAAGTTTTTAATAATTTAAACAGGATCAAATTGTCATATTTTAAACATTTTTAGGTAAGTTTTGTAAAAAGTTATTTTTGAATAGTATAATTACTATTTTATCCTTATAGTGCTGATTTTTTAAAATGAAGTTTGAATTCGAACAAAAGAGTACTATATATGCCATTAGAGGATGGAAAAGTATTTTAAAATCAAACCTTTAATGCCAAGATATAATTCACTGACAACAGAACTATGCTTAATTTTTAAAAGTTGTCTAGGTTTATAAACAAAAAAAAATTTGGATAGCAACACATAAAGATATCAGAGTATATTTTTTACTCTTAAAGAAATCAAACTTTTTTTTTTTTCATTTTAAAGGCCTAAACTCTTATATTTTTATATTAAAGAAATCAAACTTCTATATTTTGATACAAAAATATCAAACATTCAGTATTTTTTATTAAAGTTATCAAACAAATATTATTTTTTATTTTGTTTTGTATTGGAAACATTTCGATTAATTTAAAACCTTTCAATAAGCGGCAGTGAATTTTAGTTCCTCCAATATCAAAATTGAAAAGTTAGATCCTTTCAATATAAAATTTTGAAAGTTATATCCTTTCAGTAAATAAAACAAAGTTCGATTTACCTAATAGAAAAATGCAATACTTTAATATCTTTGAATATTGTTATCCCAAAAAAATGGAAGAAATTACTATTTTCCACCAAAGGTTTGGGTAAACAAGAAGAACTTTTAAACGAAAACTCTCACCCAAATGCAACTACATCAGGAAAAGAAGAAAAAATTAAACAGTGTTAAAACATAAAAGTAATTTCACATTTCCATAGTTTTCAGTTTTACTATGTACTAAGCAGGCCTCTTCTTATTCCTAGGTTCGGAAATTTGGAGCATGGTAACCCTGAACGGTAGCCACCCTACGACACACATAAGCATGTCATAGAATGGCATCCTTGGAGCCACCATGGTAGGCAGCCCAGTGGCAAGGCTTATTTGGCGCTAATCAAGCACAACAGCGCACTTGGGCTGCATGTCAACTAGTACAAATACAAAATCAAAATTCGTCAATAGAATGGGATGAGAAGAGGAAGAAGTTATTCTTGATATTTTCGTTAATGATAACAAAATTACAGAACCAAAAATCCAAAGGCCAAAAGACTTTTTTCCCACCCAAGGTATAGTGAATTCCCAAATTTCCACCCTCCAACTTTCAAAAACCCAAACACCTACTAATGATGTGAAAAACTAACACTTACCCTCCAAAATTAAGTTAAGATTAAATGTAAAATCATTATTTAATAATAATATTTAATATTTATATCATTTTACCCCTTTAATTTGGAAAACTAACAATTTTCTCCAAAATTAAGTTTTGAAAAGTGACATTTTCCGCCTACCTAATATTTCCAATTTTGCCGGCGAATTTCCAATCAACAATGGCCGATCTCTCTCCCTCTCGATGTCATCTCTCCCTCCGGTGCTCAATATTAGACCGACTACATCTGAATTTGATAAAATTTAGACGAAGAGTTGAAACTCTTCATCTGAAGAGTCTGGATCTTCGTCGTCCAGACGAAGTAGACTTCATTTGGATGACAACAACGGTCCAGATGAGGAAATTGGTCTCTTCTGGACCGTCATTGTCGTCTAGACGAGGTCAACTTCGTCTGGACAATGAACATCTCGACGAAGAATCGAAACTCTTCATCTGAATTTCATCGAATCCAGACGTAATCGATCCGATATTGAGCACTAGAGGGAGAGATGACACCGAGAGGGAGAGAGGTTGGCCATTGTTGGCCGAAAATTTGCCAACGAAATTAGAAACCCTAGGTAGGGGGAAAATGTCACTTTTTAAAACTTAATTTTCGGGGGAAATTGTTAGTTTTTTAAATTAAGAGGGAAAAATAATAGAAACGTTAAATATCATTGTTAAATATAATTTTGCCTTTAATCTTAACTTAATTTTGGAGGATAAGTGTTAGTTTTTCAAATTATAGTTGAGTGTTGGGTTTTTGAAAGTTGGAAGGTGGGAATTTTGCAATTCACTATACCCTGGGTTGGAATAAGTCTTTTGGCCAAATCCAAATCCAAACAACAAAAATGTAAAGTTATCCCAAAGGTCATAAATATTATAAAAATAAATCTATTGCTAATATAGTAATACTAAACCGACGCCAACACACAATTACATATACACATAGAGAGTCCACAAGACAGACACAGTTCGCAAAATTATGGATCGTGCCTCACAGGTCATATCTTTGTCCAGCGGGTTAGGCCTTATTGTTAGCCAACCTGACCCTCAACATCTCTACTACCAATATTTGATTAAATTTACTTATTAATTCCATGTATGCAACCGATATGGCACATATAATATTTATGTTTTTATTGAAAAATATACGTCTAAAACGCAAGAATAGAATAAACGAATCATAATCAAACTGTAAATAATTAGTTCTTATTCATAATTCAAACGGACACAAATCATAAACATAATCCCAAGTCCTACTTGCATCACAACAATTTAACATGGTTTCCATTTTTTGGAATAATGAAACGTAAAGGGGAAGAGAACTTGGGTCGGGTCTATTGATTGTGGCAAATATCAAGGTTCAGTTATTTTGCTGATGAGCATCGTCCTTGCTTTGAGCGGCATGAGGAGAACCTGGGTTGGGTCCGGTTGGTACCAACCTTAACATCCCGGCTTTGAACTTGTTCAAATCAGCGGCAGCAAGAGGAAGGCCCTGGGTTGGGTCCTGGTTTAGTGCGGCATGAGGAGAACCTGGGTTGGGTCCGGTTGGAACCAACCTCAACATCCCGGCTTTGAACTTGTTCACATCAGCAGCAGCAAGAGGAAGGCTCTGGGTTGGGTCCTGGTTTAGTGCGGCATGAGGAGAACCTGGGTTGGGTCCGGTTGGAACCAACCTCAACATCCCGGCTTTGAACTTGTTCACATCAGCAGCAGCAAGAGGAAGGCTCTGGGTTGGGTCCTGCTTTAGTGCGGCATGAGGAGAACCTGGGTTGGGTCCGGTTGGAACCAACCTCAACATCCCGGCTTTGAACTTGTTCACATCAGCAGCAGCAAGAGGAAGGCCCTGGGTTGGGTCCTGCTTTAGTGCGGCATGAGGAGAACCTGGGTTGGGTCCTGTTGGAACCAACCTCAACACCCCGGCTTTGAACTTGTTCAAATCAGAGGCAGCAAGAGGAAGGCCCTCTGTTGGGTCCTGCTTTAGTGCGGCATGAGGAGACTCTGGGTTGGGTCCGGTTGGAACCAACCTCAGCATCCTGGCTTTGAACTTGTTCAAATCAGCAGCAGCATGAGGAGACTCTGGGTTGGGTCCGGTTGGAACCAACCTCAACATCCTGGCTCTGAACTTGTTCAAATCAGCGTGAGTTGCAGCTACAGGCGTGACTGCATGAGCGTTGGCGAAGACCAAAACTGCAGCGAGGAAAAGCATCAAGTACCTAAGCATTGTGTTGGTGAAGTTAATGGAAAAATTGACGGGGCAAATGTTTATATAAGAAATCGAGTAGATTTGCTTTATCACAAGAGTATCGCTGTATACAGGGCATCACTTTTATGCATGGAAAGAAAATATTAATTATTAACAATTTCCTCATATGTTATGAGCAATTAAAAGAATATAGTCAATTATACCTTGATTTCCTAATAATTTGGTAATTAAACGGATGTTGAATCCCTAAAAATACTTTTACACGCCTCAATAACATAAATAATATATATTCTCCTAAATTCAAGTCTCATTAACAAAAAAAAATTACGGTGATAGAAATTAAATTACTATATTATTGTTTTCATTTCACTTTTCAAAATAACAATATCACCTCAAATTAATAAGGGATATTAATTAAAATAGGTAAAAAAAATTTCGCATAAACCTTTTTAGGCAAACATATAGTGGTTTTACTTTTATAAGCAAATTTTTTTAATTCCAAAAATATCCTCTCCCAACTTATTACGTCACGTTTGGTCACTTAAAATTTTTTTAACAAATTTGATAATTTCTTATTCGAACTATCACTAATTCACGTTCTAAAGATTAAAAACATACTTAAAAATTGATAAATTTTTATTTAGGTTTCAAATACAAATAGTAACGAAAAAATAGCATAGATGAGGAGAATGATAAGTGCGAACTAATGTTGTATCATGGTACGTATGAAGCGTAAAAGGTGTGTACAGGGTGCGTGCAGGATCTGTATAGAGTGCACACAGGGTGCGTAATGTGCGTGCAGGGTGTGAGATGCGTAAAGGATGCGGAGTGTAGGGTGTATAAAAAATATAAATATATTTATATTTATATTTATATTTATATTTATATATATATATATATATATATATTTATTTGTTTATATTTTAAAATGAGTTTTACGCACCCTTGACACTCTATACGCACCGCAATACAACATCAGTTTGCATTTATCATTCTCCTCATCTATGTTATTTTTTCGTTATTATCTATAGTTAAAACTTAAACAAAAATTATCAATTTTAAAATATATTGTTAATCCTTAGAATTTGAATTAGTAATAGTTCGAATAAAAAATTATTAAATCTATTAAAAAAATTTTAAGCGACCGAGCGTGACATAAATCACTAAGAGTGACGCAATAAGCTGGAAGAGGGTATTTTTAGAATTAAAAATACATTTGCCTATAAAAGTGAAACCATTGTACGTTATCCTAAAAAAGTTTACGTAAAAGAATTTGTGTCGATTTTAATTAATATCCCAATTAATAATAATAATAAAAAAAATTCAGCTATCCAATTTAACTAAAAACTTTCTTCTTATTTCTCTTTTCCTTTACCGTCACTCATTCTTGCTTAGTTCCTTGGTCAACCATGCACCACCCCTTTTCTTCGGAAACCCACCCACACTCCAAACCCCTTAGTCTATCCTCTCTCGTACTATTATTTTCTTTGTATCTTTTTTAGTCTTCAATTTCTTTAGTCATATTAATTATTCAAATTGACCGTTTCATTGATGAAATAATTTCATCAACAAATTGATCAAGTTGAGTTGTCAGTATGATCTCAAATTGTGCTCAAATATATCATGGTAGTAGTTTAAGATCTAGACAATACGGTCATGATAATAGAGAGTTAATGATACCAACAGTTTGAATTTCAATATATTATAAGGATAAAATTGTAAGTTTTTAATCATTTAAACGAGATCAAATTATCCTACTTTAAACTTTTAGGTAAGATTTTTAAAAAGTTATTTTCAATTTTTTCAAAATTTTTCATTATTACTATTTTGCCCTTGTAATGTTGATTTTTTCAAATGGAGTTTGATTTTAAATGAAAAAGTATTATATATGCCATTAGAAGATGGAAAAGTAATTTAAGTCCAACCATAGGTGCAAAAATATAATTCACTAACATCAGAACTATGTTTAATTATTAGAAGTTGTCTAGGTTTACGAAAAAAAAAAATTGAATAGCAACACATGCAGGTATCCAAGTATATTGAAGGAATCAAACATTTTTTTTTTTTATTCAAGGGACTAAACTCTCAAAAATGGAATCAAACTTCCATATTTTGATATAAAAGGGATCAACTCTAGTATTTTTTTAATTAAAAATACCAAATAAATACATTTTTTTTGTTTTTCTTTATTTTGAAAACAATCTGGGTAATTTAATACCCTTCAATAAGACATAATAAAAATTTAGTCCCTCTAATATCAAAATTGAAAATTTTGATAATTTCGATAGAAAAATTTAAAAATTATATCGTTTTAATATATAAAACAAAGTTTGATTCATTTAATAAAAATATACAATAGTTTAATATCTCTAAATATTGTTACCCCAAAAAAATTAGAATAAATCACTCTTTTCCACCAAAGGTTCCAAGTCAACCCGACCCGTGGACATCACTACTATTAATATTATATTAAATTTACATATTAGTTCGACGTATGCAAGCAATATGGTGCATATAATATTTTATGTTTTTACAGAAAAATAAACGTCTAAAACGCAGAAATAGAATAAAACCAATCATTTTCAGACTTGTAAATAATTACTTCTTATTCGTAACTAAAACGCACACAAATCATAAACATAATCCAGAGTCCTACTCGCATCAAAACCATTTAACATAGTTTCCATTTATAGGATTAATAAAACGTAAAGGGGATGAGAACTTGGGTTGGGTCCATTGATTGTGGCTAATATCAAGGTTCAGTTTTTTTGCTGATGAGCATCGTCCTTGCTTAGTGCAGCATGAGGAGATTCTGGGTTGGGTCCGGTTGGAACCAATCTTAGCATCCTGGCTTTGAACTTGTTCAAACCAGCGGCAGCAAGAGGAAGGTCCTGGTTTAGTGCGGCATGAGGAGACTCTGGGTTGGGTCCGGTTGGAACCAACCTCAACATCCTGGCTTTGAACTTGTTCAAATCGGCAGCAGCATGAGGAGACTCTGGGTTGGGTCCGGTTGGAACCAACCTCAGCATCCTGGCTTTGAACTTGTTCAAATCAGCAGCAGCATGAGGAGACTCTGGGTTGGGTCCGGTTGGAACCAACCTCAACATCCTGGCTTTGAAGTTGTTCAAATCAGCGTGAGTTGCAGCTACAGGCGTGACTGCATGAGCGTTGGCGAAGACCAAAACTGCAGCGAGGAAAAGCATCAAGTACCTAAACATTGTGTTGGTGAAGTTAATGAAAAAATTGACAGGGCAAATGTTTATATAAGAAATCGAGTAGATTTGCTTTATCACAAGAGTATCGCTGTATACAGGGCATCACTTTTATGCATGGAAAGAAAATATTAATTATTAACAATTTCCTGATATGTTATGAGCAATTAAAAGAATATAGTCAATTATACCTTAATTTCCTAATAATTTGGTAATTAAACGGATGTTGAATCCCTAAAAATACTTTTACATGCCTCAATAACATAAATAATAAATATTCTCCTAAATTAAAGTTTTATTAACAAAAAAATTATGGTGCTAGAAATGAAATTACTGTATTATTGTTTTCATTTCACTTTTCAAAATAACAATATCATCTCAAATTAATAATAATAATAATAATAATAAATCAGATATCCAATTTAACTAAAAACTTTCTTCTTGTTTCTCTTTTCCTTTACCGTCACTCATTCTTTCTTAGTTCCTTGGTCGACCTTGCACCACCCTTTTTCTTCGGAAACCCACCCACACTCCGTTCCCCTTAGTCTATCCTCCCTTGTACTATTATTTTCTTTGTATCTTTGTTAGTCTCCAATTTCTTCAGTCGTGATTGAAGATCATATTAATTATTCAAATTGATCGTGTCATTGATGAAATAATTTCATCAATAAATTGATCAAATTGAGTTGTTAATATGATCTCAAATTGTGCTCAAATATATCATGGTAGTGGAGAGTTGATGACGCCAAGGGTTTGAATTTTAATGAATTACAAAGATAAAATTACAAGATTTTAATCATTTAAAGGAGATCAAATTGTCCTATTTTAAACTTTTAGGTAAGATTTTTAAAAAGTTATTTTTAATTTTTTCAAAATTTTTCATTATTACTATTTTGCCCTTGTAATGTTGATTTTTTTATTTTAAATGAAAAAGTATTATATATGCCATTAGAGGATGGAAAAGTAATTTTAAGTCCAACCTTAGGTGCACTAACATCAGAACTATGTTCAGTTATTAGAAGTCTAGGTTTATGAAAAAAAAAAATTGAATAGCAACACAGCGGGTATCGAAGTATCAATATTTACAGAAAAATAAACGTCTAAAACACATAAAACCAATCATTATCAGACTGGAAATAATTAAACGCACACAAATCATAAACATAATCCAAAGTCCTACTCCCATCAAAACCATTTAACATAGTTTCCATTTATAGGATTAATAAAACATAAAGGGGAAGAGAACTTGGGTTGGGTCTATTGATTGTGGCAAATATCAAGGTTCAGTTATTTGCTGATGAGCATCGTCCTTGCTTTGAGCGGCATGAGGAGAACCTGGGTTTGGTCCGCTTGGAACCAACCTCAACATCCCGCCTTTGAACTTGTTCAAATCAGCGGCAGCAAGAGGAAGGCGCTGGGTTGGTTCCTGGTTTAGTGCGGCATGAGGAGAGCCTGGGTTGGGTCCGCTTGGAACCAACCTCAACATACCGCCTTTGAACTTGTTCAAATCAGCGGCAGCAAGAGGAAGGCCCCGGTTGGGTCCTGGTTTAGTGCGGCATGAGGAGAACCTGGGTTGGGTCCGCTTGGAACCAACCTCAACATCCCGCCTTTGAACTTGTTCAAATCAGCGGCAGCAAGAGGAAGGCCCTGGGTTGGTTCCTGGTTTAGTGCGGCATGAGGAGAGCCTGGGTTGGGTCCGCTTGGAACCAACCTCAACATCCCGCCTTTGAACTTGTTCAAATCAGCGGCAGCAAGAGGAAGGCCCCGGGTTGGGTCCTGGTTTAGTGCGGCATGAGGAGAACCTGGGTTGGGTCCGGTTGGAACCAACCTCAACATCCTGGCTTTGAAGTTGTTCAAATCAGCGTGAGTTGCAGCTACAGGCGTGAGTGCATGAGCGTTGGCGAGGAACAAAACTGCAGCGAGGAAAAGTATCGAGTACCTAAACATTGTGATGGTGAACTTAAGGAAAAATTGAAAGGGCAAATGTTATGTATAAGAAATCAAGTTGATTTGTTTTATCACAGAGTATCCATTTATACACTGCATCACTTTTACGTATGGAAAGAAATTGGTAATTCAATTCCATCTCCATATATGTCATAATTATTAATAATTTCCTGAGATGGTATGAACAATTAAAAGAATATAGTCAACTATAATTTGGTAATTAAATAGATATTGTTTCCATAAAAAAACTTTACAAGCCTGGATATCATAAATAATATTTTACTATCCAAATTTAAATTTTGTTAACAAAAAAATTATGGAATATTGTTAAAAATTAAATTTCCATATTATCCCTATTCATTTCACTTTTCAAAATAATAGCATCTTCTCAAATTAATAAAAAAAAAAAGTTTTAGATATCTAATTTACAGAAAAACCCTGTTGTTTCTCTTTTCTTCCACCCTTAACCCCCTTCTTTCTTGGTTCTCGATTGACCTCCCACCATCCCTTTTCTCCAAAAACCCACCTATGCTCCCAATCGCTCAATCTACCTCTCTCTCTCTCTTATTATTATCTTCTTCGTATCTTTGTTGGCCTCCCCCACCCTTTCCTCCAAAAACCCACCTATGCTCCCAATCGCTCAATCTACCTCTCTCTCTCTCTTATTATTATCTTCTTCGTATCTTTGTTGGCCTCCCCCACCCTTTCTCCAATTTCTTCCATCGTGGTTGAAGATCATGTTGACAACTCAAATCGATTGTATTGTTGATGAAATAATTTCGTCAACAAATTGATTAAGTTGATTCATCAATATGATCTCAAATTGTGCCAACGACAGTGGAGAGCTAATGATGCCAATGGCTAGGGTTTCAATGGATTATAAGGGTTAGATTGCAAGTTTTCAATTATTTAAACAAGATCAAATTGTCCTATTTTAAACTTTTAGGTAAGATTTGTAAAAAGTTATTTTAATTTTTTTAATTTTTGAATGGTAAAATTATTGTTTGATTCTCACCATGTTTACCTTTTTAAATGAAGTTGGATTTTAAACTGAAAAATGTTATATATGCCATCGAAGGATGGAAAAGTGTTTTAGGTCAAATCTTGGGTGCCAACAACAAAACTATGCCTAATTATCACAAGTTGTCTTGGTTTATAAAAAACTTTTGGATAACAACACATAGAGGCATTGAAGTATCATATTTTACTGTTGAAAGGATTTGAAATTTTTTTTTCTAATTCAAGAGACTAAACTCTTAAATTTTCTTATTGAATGAATCAAACTTTCTTATTTCGACATAGAAGGGACCAAATTTTCAATTTTTTGTTTAAAGGTATCAAACAAACACAATTTTTTGTTTTGGAAACAATCTGGTTAATTTAGTACCTTAAATAGGTGATAGTAAAACTTTAGTCCCTCTAATATCAAAATTGAAAAGTTTAATCCTTTTGATAGAAAAATTTGAAAGTTATTTTCCTTCAATAGAAAAAATCAAATTCAATTTATTCAATAGAAAAATATGATAGTTTGATATATCAAATATTGTTACCCCAAAAAAATTAGAATAATTTCTATTCTCGACCCAAGGTTTGGAAAACAAGAAGAATTTTTAAACTACGAACTCTCACCCAAATGCAGCTTCATTAGGAAAAGAAGAAAAAACTAAACAGTAATAAGACATAAAAATAAGGGAAATTGAAATTTTTACCCTCATTTGGGCATACGTATATATTTATACCACACTTTTTACAATTTAAACATTTTTACCACTTTATAGGATAGGATGTCTAAATTGCCCTTGTCTTCAATCTTGAGAAACCAAAACTAAGTTTTCAGTATTACTTACTTTTAATGCACTATAGAGAGAGAAAATGTATAAATATTTAGGATCAATATTTGAAACAAAATTTATATTTATGTGTATTTGGTGTTGAATATGCAAAGAATACATCAATATATATATATCTGAAGAATCAAAACAAAAATAAATTGCAGAATCTTGCAGGAAAAAATTTGCTAAAGCATGAGAGAATAATTTTTATTGCAGAAACATGAGAGAATAATTTTTATTGCAGAAAAATCTTACAGGGAATAAATTGACTTGCAGGGAATTATTAATACAATAATTTTAAAGATAAAAAAATTGTCAGAAAACTGATTTTGACTGGAAAGATATGAAAAGCGGGGTTGGCGGTAAAAAGATTTGGAAAGATTTGGAAAGGGGAATAAATTTAAGGGAAAACGCCAACCCTTTATATTTATTGGCCAACCCTTCTTTTTATTAATTATATAATATAATATTATATTATATATTATATATATAATATAATTATATAATTATATTATATTATATTATATTATATTTATAATTATAACATAATATAATATAATAAATATAATTTATATATTATAATATAATATAATTATAATTATAATATAATATAATTATATTATATTATATTATAATTATATTATAATTATAATATAATATAACAAAAAACGCCAACCTTTTTATTTTTTTTTTTCAGTTAAGAATTCTTAATCTAAAATCTTTTTTTTTTTCAGTTTTTTCTTTTCTTATTTTGTTTTTGAAGCACTTATTCTATTTTCTACATGATTCTTTTATCACTTAAAAGATGAAGAAGAAAATATAAAAAGTTACAAAAAAAAAGAGAGAATTTTTGCATAAAAGTAGAATGAGGGGTATTTTGGAAAAATAAATTACTATTGTAGTATATTTGTTTAAGTTTTAGAATAAGTGACATTTATGTATACACGGATTACAATAAGGGTAAAAATTTCAATTTCCTTAAAAATAATTTCACATTTCCGAACTTTTCAATTTTACTATGTGCTAAGCAGCTAAGGTCTGTTCTTATTCCTATATTTGGAAATTCGGAGCATGGTAACCCTGAGCGGTAGGCGCCTTACGAACCACATGAGCATGCCATACAATGGCATTCTTAGAGCCACCATGGTAGGCGGCTCAGTGGCAAGGCCTATTTGGCATTAACCAAGCACAACGATGCACTTGGGTGGCATGCCAACTAGTACAAATACAAAATCCGCAAATAGAATGAGATGAGAAGAGAAAGAAATTATTCTTGAAATTTTCATTGATGATAACAAAATTACAGATAATGTCTTTGTCATACTGAACCAAAAGAGGAACAACCAATAATGCAAATCTAAAAAAAAAAAAAAGTACAGTTATCCCACAAGTCATAAATATAAAAAAAAAAAAAGTCTATTGCTAATGCCAAACCTTTACTTTTTTTTTTGTGCTCATCCTATGATATAATGTTGAGCTTTCTCGCATACCTTCTTGCTCAATCCTCATAACAATTAGAATGTCTGATTACTCGTGCAATTTTGTAGGAAGACCATAGTTGTGTATTTGTTGTAAAAAAGGTCAATATAAAATTTTATGAATTATTTTGATTTTTTCAATATATTAAACTATTAAGTTTTCAAACTTGAAAAAAATAATTACTAATTTTTAAAACCCAAGAGAGACAAGTCAGGTGACCCTCCTCGACTTCCCTTGGGTCTACCATTGTTATTATTACTTTTAGCTTGGTTAGTCACTTATCACTTTGCGTTTTGCTGGTATTTGTATCATCACAATGCCCCTCATTATCAACCATATCCTTAAGGTTGAAGTCATGAGCAAGAGGCATGGAAAATATGGGTATCTTCCAACTAGAGCATCTTTAAAAAGAAGGTTGTGACACTAAACTAGGGATTAAGAAATGGGACGTGTACCCACAAAATGTGTACGGTGTTGGTGGATATTGGCTGGTTCCAAAGAGTGGGATTTTTCAAACTCAGATTGTAAGAATATAGGTTAGGATGGAAGGGACCTATAGAAACATTTGAATAAAGATATGTGTTGAATGTTACTAATAAATTGAAATTTGATGAAAGACATTAAATTAAGTGAAATAAAAATAATATTTAATAAGGATTAATACTTATTACTTGAACTAGTGGTGCAATGGGTATTCATGTTGGTGGAATGGGTGTTTTCTTTAAACCTTTTATTCTCATTTAATAAGAACAGTTTGAATGTTAAGAACAGTCGGCCCATGTTACTCAAGGCTACAAAATTGTTCAATGAATGTTAAGGACTTATCACTATAACGTTTGTTTAAGATTAAAAGTTAGAAGTTGTGTCCATTTGAAGCTAAACATCATATTAATTAATTAACAAAAGGTGTATTCATTCACATGTAAATGGTTGTGATTATTCATAAACCATTACAATTGTTATGGTATCTTTTGATTAATTATTGCAGTTGTTCATAAAATCAAATCAAGGTGTGTTTTCATTCCTATATAAATGATGGATAAGTAAAAAATCAAACTACTCGTATCATTTGAAAACATGACTCTCACTTGAAACTTTTGTGCCTATATTACTTCCTCCATTTGATATCCATTTTCCACATAATGTGTAGGAAATATTCAATGTTTGCAGATTGTAGATTTTTAGAACTTTATTGTATCTTTTAATGTAAATTACATTATCCCAATATAACACCTATCTCCAAAAGTATTATCTTCTAGAGATATGTGACTTGCAAATGGTCATGGAACGTGGATGATGACACAAGCTCCGACCAATTCGAATTTGAGTTGAAAGTTATCAACCTTAAGACTAGTGTCACACATTTAGATAGTCACTATTTATATGCATAAGTGACAATAATCATAAAAGCGATAAGATCGGATACCCATGAGATACATTACGCACTCGATGTCAAGGTGCATAGCCACCCAATTCAATTCAGATTTGTATGGTAAGGGTGTGGCTTTTAAATGTTCTTTACGTGATCAACGGAATGCGTCACATATGTATCCAAGGTAAGGGTCATCTCTAGATTGTTAGTTAGTAGTTCCGATCAACTTATGTGGTAAGGGAAGGAGTTACTATTAGAGATTTTCTTGTGTGATCAAAGTGTCCCAGTTAGTTAGCCCAACAATAGCCTTCATTACGACATCAAATATATTGATTCTAGCTTGGGTCTTCTCAATTTTCATGGATGATCCATGTCAAGGCACTAAGGTGTCATAGTGTGACTATATTTAGCTTACGGACGAAACACAAACTTTAGAATCAGTTTATTCATATTAGTTTGGGTGTCAAAAGGTCACCACTTACTGAGTTTTACTCGTGTTTCCTTTCGTATGATTTGTAGGTAGAGGTGAGTAACAAAGTAGGCAAGGGATCCAGCAGTCCAGCGAGTAGCTACGCAAGGGAGATTGGTGTTTTTGACATTTCAGTTTTATCAGACATATAGTTATTATTATTGTTATTATTGTTATTTTTAGACACAATGATTTTTCATGACTTATAGAGTTATTTTATATAAGAGAATTTCATATACTTATTACTTTGAGTTTTGATTAATAAAGCAGTTATTTTCGTTATATTATTTTTTTGCACTTTTTATAATTATGATTATGCATTAAACATTTCAAATAATTCAATTGTGTATGTCTCTTTGGTATATTCTCATATGAGGTATGTATTTGAAGAGAGGTATGTATTTGAAGAGGGGTATTACATTGTCCTCTAGTATTTTATGATGTTTTTAACAACTGTTCAGCGATACTTACCTAGATCTTGGTCTTTGTCCAAATTTAACCCGACTCCAAACATTATCAACTCAGTGTAAAGCTTATAATCACACGTAGGGGTGAATGCAAATCAAACAGAGTCCGAATACTCCTTGACTTGAGTTTAGCTTGAATGAAAAATAGTTTAACTCAAGTTTAGCTCAAATTTGTCGAGCCAACATTAAAGGTGGTTTGAGTTTGATTCAAATAAAAATAGTTTGATTTGAGTTTAACTCGAATTTATGGCTCAGATATGTAACTCAAATTTGTGGTTTGAATTTGCAACTTATTAACAAAATAATGTCATTTAACCATTATTTAATATAATTCGAATCGAGCTACGAGCCAAGTTTGAATTGAATCAAGTTATCTATCTAGCTCATGAGCCAAACTGAGTTAAACTCTCTATAGCTTGAGTTCGACTCTATTTTAAAACGAGTCAAACCTCTTAATTCAAACTCGATTCATATTTGAAGTAAAGAATTTTGAACCAAGTTGAATCATGTCAAGCCAACTTTCGAGCCCAATCTAGCTCTATTCGGATCCAGCCTAGTCATACATATATAAGAGTTAATTCAAACTCTGAAGTCATAAGGTTATTTGGTGATAATCTTAGGGTATTTGAATAGTGATGAAATTGTGATTGAATTGGACTTGTCCAATAGAATTGAATCAACATAATTTGACTTTTTCCTTAACCCTAAACACCCATTCATGGT
Source organism: Mangifera indica (assembly GCF_011075055.1). Classification (NCBI taxonomy): domain Eukaryota; kingdom Viridiplantae; phylum Streptophyta; class Magnoliopsida; order Sapindales; family Anacardiaceae; genus Mangifera; species Mangifera indica. The sequence continues at coordinate 6,685,817 of NC_058150.1, read as the reverse complement.
GACATGGATTAGGTTAAAACTTTATCCAAGTTTTATCTAAATTGACACCTGAAATCTAGATAAATCATGAATCATATGAGATAAGGATCAAGGATGAACAACCGTTCAAATCCCATAAATGACCATTCATTGTGTTTCATAAATATAGAACAATTTTCATAGTTTAAGAACTTTTTTGCCTAAATGCATAGAAGAATGCCCATTCATCCAAATACCTTTTCTGTTCATAGAGCCTTAGTAACCTCTAGTAAGCGGTTTTGATCTTCGTTTCATCTGTGTTTCATATTGATACTAAAGTGTTGCTTAGTAGTGGGTTGAATAGCAATCTTATTACCACGTAAAGACCAAATGAGCCTCCAAACACAAGTATCATATTCTTTAAAACACCCTATGTTTGCAATAACATGTTTCATGAAAATATTCGTTAAAATGTGATTCGAAAAAATGGGTTTTGGGTTGTGTGTTTAAATTTTAATGTATTTCATTACCTCACCAAACATTGACGACTCAAAAATTCTCTACACATTATTGTGCAAAAAATTTATAGGCCATGAACGAGTGTTTGCTATTGCATGAATAGGCATTCATGGCATACAATCACACAAAATCAAGCATGTGACGACTGTGTATAACTGATGCATGATCGTTCATGACATCTGGGATTGCATATCTACGTTTTTTTTTTTTTTTTAAGCCTATATTCTACCACATGAATTACAAAGTTTCAACATATAATCTAGTAAGTTTATTCACACCAAGGCATGCCAAAGCATATCAACTATAATCCTAATATTTTAGAAATTGCATAAACATTTAATCAAACCCTAAACATGCTTCTAAATGTTCAACATTCAACCAACTCATACCAATCATTGTACACATATATTCTAGCATTAAATCATTGACTCTCCAACTTTTTCATCAACCTAGCCCTACTAGAAATCACCTTCTGTTGTTGGAAATTACAATGTCAAATTTTTTCTCTCTAACACACACCAGAATTGGATAGGGTTGTTTTCATGTATTTTGGAATTAATCCCCAAAATCACAATAACACACCTTTTCAAATTGCGATTTCCATAACCACATAAATAAGTGGCCCTTGTCCAACTTGCTAACATGGAAGGCTATGCCCGAGCATTCTTGAACTTACAAACGATTGTGCATAGGCCAAAATTAAACATTGCTATTTAATTTCAACTCATTTTGGTCTATAGTTAATATGGGTCTATATCATAAATAAAAATTATTATTTTATCCCTAATATACCTATGGGTGTTATATCAAACCTTAATAAAGAATCTAAGTCTCATATGAGGGAGTGAATGAATGTGAGACCATTGACAAATCTCTTATCAACAAATCATGTGAGAGTTAATAAGTATGAGTATATATATCACATTGTTTAAAAATGCAAAGATATAATCGATTAAATAATCTGTGAACTCTTCAATTTCAAAATGTATTTTAAATTGCAAAATTAAAAATAAAACTATGATGACTATGTGTTTAAAATAAATAATAGTAAATAAATAATAGCTCGATAATATGATGGATTATTTGGGCAAACTATTTAAAAACTAAAATAGTTATAGAGAATATATTATGTTACTTTCTCACTCCATATCTAAATTTTTTATAGTTAATTAATTCTATTTTTAGGCAAAAAGTGTTAAAAGTCAAAGTGCATAATGGAGGTCAAACAAACGCGGCCTTAATTACCTCATTTCCATATAAACCCCAAAAATTCCTCAAACTGTTAAATTAGTCCTTGGAAACGAACAATTCGTTTGCCTCCTTTCTCCTTCCTCTCTTAAATCTCACTCAAATTCCTCCAAATCAGTTGGCGAGATCCAGCGAACCACAATTAAGTTCGCATTATACGATAACGTTCAAACAACGCCATTGTTACTTTTAGTATCTTTTGATCTGATCTGTGTTCAAAAGATAGATCCGGTAAGTTAGTTATATACTGTTTTGATGAACACTTTCTTGGGATAGTCTATTCTATTCCAACAAACTGGAACTTAGCCTTAGAATTTCGGTTATTGCGTAGTTATTTGAAACATTGTGATATTGCTCAGTTTTACTCGTCATTTGTACTAAGTTTGGTATAATATAGAATTTTAATATAGATAGATCCAGTAACTTTGCATGATTATTGATATATACGATTTTGAGCAAGCTTTACAGATGACCTTTATGTGCATCATTAAAATATTGTAATGGAATCTTATGTGGATGTTAAAACTTATTGAGTTATTTTCCTAGGTTTAATTCTATTGAATATGAGAACTGTGAAGTTGTGGCATTCTGAATTTGTAATTAGGACTATCAGAAGTGTACATGTGGTCGAGTTCAATATGTCTAATTGATTTTTTATGGAGTGCTTGATTCTTATTTTCTTTCCCATTTTAGGTGCAATGAACAATTATAAATTTCTTTTAAGGTTGCTCTTTTATTATCTTTTGATCTCATTTATTAATTCAGTTACTGTGGATTCTTTCTGTAGGAAAAGTTATTTTGGTTAACACCTTTGCTATCATCTATTACATCCATGTTTGGAGGTCTAGCAACTGCTCTTTCTAATAGTCCACATTTAAGGAAGTCTGGAAGTAGACCCGTTTTCTTGGATCCTGGTTAGACAGTTATTGCCTTAAGAGTTAGATTTTTCGTAACCGCTTCTCTTTTTTATGATAGTTTTGTATTTCTAGATATATACATGCCTCTCATTATTATAAAATATCTGTCAGGTAATGAGGCAGGTAATAATGTTGAGGAAGGTTTCTTGCAAACAGAGGCTAACGGAGTGAAGATTTTGGGTTCACCAATCATGCCATCTCCTGTATTATTATGGAGATTTAAGGTTTTTTTGTTAGTGATGTACATCTATTTATTTATTTTTTCTGGTTGTTCAATTTGTTATATGTGTTGGAATGCTGTATTGATATTTGTGGTTCAACTTAACAAAATTCATGAATGAGTTTAGATCAAGTTTCTTTGACATATCTTGATTTTAGATAAGCCACTTTTCATACACTTATTCTCTGAGTATATAATTATTATGATGAATAGTCTCATGGTTTTATCCCTGATTTTTTCCTTGTGATATATTGTTGATTTATAATATATATTTTCCAAGATTCTAATTTAGAATAATCTCCAGGTATTATTATTCTTTGTTTGGGGTTTCGTTTGCTGTAAGGTTAGTCTTTTTCTTCCTGTCTCTTAAATTGGTACAGATTGTTGCTTTCAGAGTTACATCGTTGCTTGCTTTTACTTCTTTAGTGTTCTTAATGAAAATATGCGAAAAATTGCAGGTTGGATGGGATTCTGTTATGAGAATGAGTGCAGACTTGAGGGATCTTTTTCTGTACGAGGCATTTCTGTATTATAATCCTCTTCTTCTTGTGGTTAGATTTTTTTTTTTTGGGTCAAGTGAAACATTATAATTGTACAAGCGCCCCTCATTCTCTAGTATAATAATACTTTGGTTTTTTATATGGCAGACCATGATGGTTTGGTTCTGGGGAGTAAATTTATGGGTTTTCTCCCAGGCTAATGTCAATTATACAAAAATTTTTGATCTCAATCAAGATCATCTTACTCACAGAGATATATGGAAGGTATTGAATTTAACTACTAATTCATTGATATCGAAAAGCCAGAGACTAGCTTCCTTGTTGATGTTACATGCTGACACTTTTAGTTGTTTCCACTACAAGTGGCCTATACTCACTAGAGCTTCCAATATCCTTTCTATTTTGGCATTGCAAAATATATTCTTGCGGTGGTATACTACTATTAGAATATGCTCTGGGCCCTGTTCTATACCTTGTTGTATGTGAATTACAATATTGTTTGCAAACCTAGAAATCAACTGAAATTGGAGTATCAAATGTATTAAATGATGGTAATAGAACTTTCAAGTGCTTTGGTTGTAAAGATGAGTGGCACTATCTGTATCATTAATTGAGTGTTTTTGGAGTATGAAAGGATCTCAGCTGAGTTTTTCATGTGATTTTGCTGATTTAATTATAGAGTGGGGTAAAACCACAAGTATATGCTGTAGCACAAAATTCTTTTTCTTCTTCCTGACCTAGAATTAAGTCTGTTAAGGTAATTGTTTCACAATTTGATCTGGTAATCACTTTTAATATAATCATTGGTTAATGCATTGGCCACTATAATAAGTTCTATTATGTAGTTGATTTTTTGATTTTAGAGTGACTCTTTTTATTATGTATATCATCCCATAGTAATTCTTTGTACTGTTTTTATATCTGCAGTGTGCCACATGGATGACTATTGCTGTCCCAAGTAGCATGACGGCATATCTATATCTATACTCGCATGGAGAAGTATCATTGGCTGCTTCTCAACCAGTGTAATAGATGCATCCTCTCTTACTCGTTATTCAAAAGAACTTATTTTTCTTTTTGTTGTGTTATTCTTTGCGTTACTTCTTTGAAATTGTTTCCTTGTTTATTGTTGGGAAGTTGATGCTGATTTTTATGCTGCCTATAGTTACCTGAGCTCCTTTGAAAATTGTGCTTGCTTCATTTGTTCTCCTAATGTATCTGCTTTGGCTGTTTCAAATATGGACTAATCTTAATTATCGTTCTTTACTACATCCATACATAGATGTTAATAATTAATTATTTTTTGTGAAAATTATATAACTGAGCCTTGTCAATCTATTTCTTAATTGATGCATTGAATTAAAGTTATTTCATGATCTGATTTAGTACATAAAACAACATTTTGTTTTTTAAAAGACTTATAGGAACAGTAACATGTCATTGCTCTTGTAATATGATCAATAGCAATAGCTAAAGTTAATTAGTATACATTGCTAAGCATAAAACCCTTATTTTATGTGACCACTGAACTGACAGGTTTAAGATGTATTAAAATTTCCATGTTCTGTATTGCAGGTTCTTTTATATCTTGCTGTTGTGATGATATTGATATTTCCATTTGATATTTTTTACTTGTCATCCCGCTATTTCTTGCTAAGAACTCTTTGGCGGATAGTTCTCCCACTACAGGCAAGTTTTCACTTGATTATCTTCCTGTTCTATGTAGTCCATGGAATCTATATGCTTTATAATGAATAAATACAATGATTGTTATTTTTTCAGAAAACAAAAAAGAAAGAAGTTTAAAAACTAGTTTTCTTATGTACAAGCTGTCTTCTGACTTCACTTGTCAGGCCCTACAGAAGTCTTGCTTTTTCTCTATTAAGTGGAACAAACAAATTCATCAAACAACCCAAACAGAAACAAGATCATTTTTGGCTAGCAAACAACCCATTATGTACAAAACCATACAAGTTAAAAAGTAAGAAGCTAGAGAAGCCACCTCCTTCTGTCAAACTTATTTCTTGCATCTCTCTGCTTCATAGAGTCAAAAGTCTTGTGTTGCATTTGGTGAGGGGATTATGCACTTTCACTGTTGCAGAGTAATGCAAGAATTGGTTAGCTACTTGACTGACAATTCTTTGTAAGTTTCACTTGAAGGAATTTTAATTTTTTATAATTGGATAAGTCATCTTGAAGAAATAAATATGCTACTATTAAATTCCCATGGGAATAATTTAAACTAATACCTTCGTTTTAATTTCCTTCTCAAAGTGGAAAGTGTGCAACATGCATAACTGCACATATATCTATTGATCAGTGTTTTGACAACCAACTGGGGTGGAGTAGCCTGACAGGATTTGATCCGAAAGCCTCCCAAAATGGTCTATTGCAGAAATGCTGTCGGGCCACTGTAAACTAATAATAGTGTTTCTTGGCTAAATTGGATTAAAATAGTCTTGTGGAATTGTGTCCTACCACACACCTTGAGCCACATGCCATTAGTCTCATTCGGAACTATCCATTTTTTGTCTCAACCAATGGTTTGAGTGTCAAGTAGTTTCTATTTCATATCATTCATTAAAATTATTTCATGTGATGAATACAGGCAATATCATTTCCTGATTTTTTCTTAGCTGATATCTTGACTTCCATGGCAAAGGTATGCATCCTATTGTCCAGTTAGCTATTCTCATATTATTCTTGTGTTTCATCAACAAAGAAACTGATATATTTGCATGCAGTTAAGGTTGTCTTTTTTTTTTAATTTTTTTTTTTATATGTGATAGATACTCGGAGTCCTTTTTTTTTTAAACATTTTTTATGTTATTTTTCATGTGTTTTACTATATTTTTCTGAATATTTATCTCTTATTTTCTAAGTGTATTTCTCGCTGACTTGATATCGCACATCTTGTGCAGGTGTTCTCAGATTTGGAGCGTTCAGTATGTCGAATGGTTCATCGACAGGTAAGTGTTTTAAGTTTGAGCCAATACTCATACATGTTAGTAGAGTAGCTCTGGTAGATTAACTTTTGCTTTTCCAATTTTTCTTTTTTGTTTGGTTTAACTTGGTTCTATTCTTGTACCTCTCTCTAGTGAGACAACAATATTCTTCAATTTTAATAACAGTTGGAATCCATTCATTAGCATCCAGTTACTGGTAAAGTCATTGGTGGTTTTGTAACAATATTGGTATCAAAATTATTGTGAGTTTTGGTAAAGTCATTGTTTGAATGATTTGTTTGTCTATGTAACTTGCAGCAGTAAACCAAGTCGTGTTATCTGATAGATAAAGTATGAGCGGATGAATTTTCTCTTTTAGAATCTAGCAAAATGTCACATATATTGCCATGAAAATTGTATGGTTAGATTTTCTAGAGGTGATCATTCTAATACCAATTTTGTCAATAAAACACGCTAGTGAACTTTCTTGTTAATGGATTCCAAAGGCATATGGTTGAATTCCCGCAACTGGTAACCATGGTGGTGAACAATCTTATAAATTTTTAAAAGAAATATATTACAAAATCTCATTTATATTGTTAAAATTGATATTTATTAAAGCATAAGAGTGGTTTACATTATCTAGTTCATAGATTTTTAATTTTCTCAAAGTTTAGGAATAAGTGAAAATTTAACCTACCTGTCATATTCAAATGCTTTATTTGAAGATAAGTGGTGAAGTGAAAAAACAAAAAACCAAAAATCTAAACATGTTTAGATTATAACACAGTGGCAAAAGCGAATGCAACTTTGCCAAACCATCTACATGAAGCGTACAGCTAATTTTTCTTAACCTCTAGCAGTCAATTGTCTAATAATATCACATATAATTCTTTCTTTTTGACTTACGTGTATATGGATTTGTTCCTTTTAAGAGATTGTTTCTAAAACATGCAGGTAGCCACTATTGCGTGGTTTGAGGCTGATTCTGTTTGTGGCAGTCACTCCATTGCAATCCCTTTGGTTTTAGTTTTGCCTTATCTCTTCCGCTTGTTTCAATGTCTTCGACAATACAAAGACACCAGGGAGAAGACAACCCTTTTCAATGGTAAAATCTCTTGGATTACTTTTGTATATTTATTTTTCCATTTTCTATTGGACCTCTTTTTCTTGGGAAGGGCTATGGCTGTTTGAGTATTGCAATAATTATGGGTCAACTAATTTATAGATTGTTGTTAGATACCATGTAGAAATATTCATTTGAACGGTTATTGGATTAACCTGCTTCTGGCTGAAATACATGTTTTACATCAGTGAGCATTTTACAAAAAGGCAAAAAAAAGAAAAAAAAAAGATCCTCTGCATGCTTGGGCTGCCAAACAATGGAGAGAACTTGAAGTTGAATTTCATAGATTTCAACCTTAAAATCATTTTAAGTTTCCATATCATCTTACATCCTTGAAGTGACAGCAGAATGGATCTAGAAACTGGTTTACTACTTTTATGCCTTTCATTTGATTCAATAGAAGCCAATGTTTTTATTGGCTGTTTTTCTCAGTAGTTTAATGTTTTTCTTGTTCAATGCTGTAGTGCCTTTTTATCCAAAGTTATAATATTTTTTTGTACGTACTAAATATGTATTGTATTTGTATGTAGGCAACTATTTATGTGTCTAATGATTTATTATGATAGCATGTCAGGTATAGTAACATTGTGTGCTTATGATTTCAGCTCTGAAATATTCAACATCAGTACCAGTGATTTTTCTTTCAGCCCTTAAATATCATGTCTTCCCTGAGAGGTGGACAAACTTTTATCGGCCACTCTGGCTCTTGTCTAGTGTTTTGAACTCATCGTACTCATTCTATTGGGATTTGACTAGAGATTGGGACTTGAGGTATGCTAAATATTTTTTCTATCACTTAACAATTATTTTATGTAAATTGAACTCTTTGGCTCTTGCTCTTAAATTGCCTCAATGATTCAACCATATTCTATTAATTTGGTGGTGCAACTTTTTGCACTGTCATGCAATTACACACCTTTACTGTGTTTTGGTTCCCTCTAATGCACTTCAAACATTCATCCTGTGATGGAGAAATATATGTCAGAATTATATATATTTTGGAGAAATTATCAGTGGATAAGGTACTTGATTATGTGATTGGAATTCACCATGCATGTCCATTTAACTTGCTGTCTTTTGATGCTAAATGCTTTTTTTTTTTTTTTTGGGTAATTTTCACTAGATGTACATGTCAATTCAGGTTATATCTAGAGCACAGAAGACACAAATTATTTTGACGTTTTACTTGCCATACATCTTTTACAGATGTTTTCATGCAAATATACTTTCTTTTGGCAGTTGCTTCACTCGGATTTTTAAGTTCAGCAAACCAAATTTCTTCTCTTTCGTTTTTTATGGTCGAAAATGGGTAAGGATATATATCTTCTTTTTTGTTTTGTTACAACATTAGTATATATATATCAATTTCATTTTTCATTTACTTAGTTCAACCTTTAATTTGCAGGTATATGCTTGGGTGATAGGAAGCAATTTGATCCTCCGATGCATATGGACATACAAGCTGTCTGCTCATCTCCGGCATAATTACCTTACTGTGTTCGTAATCACTGCCTTGGAGATATTCCGTCGCTTCCAATGGGCCTTTTTCCGTGTTGAAAATGAGTGGAACAAAATGAACTCCTCCAAATCCAATATTCAGCTGGCTGCCAACGACATCACAAATGAAGATGCCAAATTACTCGTTCCTACTGACCACAATGTATAAGACCAACTAGTGGTTGTCTTGCTACCAGCTGTACCCGAGGCTTATGCACTCTTCATTAAAAATTTTGAAGTTCAATTCTATATAGAGAGACCAAAATTCTTTTGTTCATAGAAATTTTGGTCAAAATTATCAATACAGGTACATTACTTCTTTCTCTTTTTTTCACCCAGGTCTCCGCTCATATTGATTGTATAGATAAACTTGAGATATAATAACTAAATTTATAATTATTATATTAAATAAGTTAAATTTTACAAATATAAAAAATGTTCTAATCTAGATTTTTTTTTTTAAATTTATCCTTCATTTTGATTTTAGTGGTCACTATAAAAGCAGAGAATTTTCTATTAGGGAAAGTGAAATATGCGTTGTCAGTTCTTGTTGAAGTCCAGTTCATATCTATCTTGAAATCTTATCCATCAACTCCTTGGACCGATTCAATTCAAACGGTTCAGATTTATCCCACCCCATTCTCATCTCTCCATCTGGCCGTTCAAAACCTTTGAATTTGAATACTTAGACACCTACCCTATCACTACCTTTGATATCTTTCAATGACAAATCAACAACGTACACCTGTCATAAACGCATTCGATGACTAACCAGGTTCAGAAACTAACAAACATGCACGTACAACAGATAACTTATACAGCACAGCCACTCTGAACTACCCAAAATCTTAGCATTTCAGAAAAAAAAAACCACTAAAATGGATTAAATGCTAGCCGGAACTGAGTACATCAACCACCAAGGCCGGCTTCCGGAGCCGAGTCAAATCGAGTCAACCACACCCAGAGTTCTAACCATTCTGTCATCGGTGGTAGAGAAGCTGGTGGCAAGAAACGACAGGATAGCTGATGAGTTGAGCCAGCAGGCGGTGGTTAGAGTTGGGAAGAGCTTGAACGCATTTCATGGGGTGAGGGCACCAAGCATAAGCATAGCAAAGTACTTAGAGAGAATATACAAGTACACCAATTGTAGCCCGTCGTGCTTTGTGGTTGGTTATGTGTATATAGACAGGCTGCTGCACAAACACCCTGATTCACTTGTCATATCATTGAATGCCCATAGACTGCTCGTCACAAGTGTTATGGTTGCTTCTAAGATGATCGATGATATGTGAGTTTCCTTTCATTAACTCTACTTATACCATCTTTCATATATAGATTTGATAAGCATATAGATTTCTGTTCACTTGTTTTCTTCTTCTCTATCAGAATGGTGAGGGAATTTTTATGTTCTGTTTTGTTCTAAGAACGAATTAGTTAGAGTTAATGTCTTAGCCTGACAAGCACAAGAACATACATAGGGATTAATCCTGGCTAATTTCCATTTCTTTTGAAATCGGAAGGCATTACAACAACGCATTTTATGCTCGAGTTGGGGGAGTAAGCAATGCTGAACTGAACAAGCTTGAACTTGAACTGCTTTTCCTTCTAGATTTTGGAGTTTCTGTGAGCTCTAGAGTATTTGAGAGCTACTGCTTGCACCTGGAAAAGGAGATGCTGGTGAACGGAACTGCCCTAAAGATTGAAAGATCCTTAGTCTCCAATACTGTTGATGATGCCACAGAAATCTAACTCGGAAAACAGAGAGAGTTGATCAAGTAGTGGGCTCACCTGACTCAATTTTTCCTTCATTTCTTTGTCAAGCTGAAGTCATGTTTATCATTCCCTTTTGTGAATCTTTGTTACCAATTCATCTATTTCCCTTTCAACATTAACAAAGAAAAGAATGTTAGAAAGGAAAATTACAACACCAAAAATACCAGTCGGCAATACGATGACAGATTGTCCATACAAGGTTGCAACAAATTTCGATAAAACATTATCAACTGGCAATACTATTTTTTAAAGGCTTGAGCATTAATCTGATATCATTCAACCCACTTCCAGTTTCCCGGAAAGAATTCTTCATTTATTTATTTTTTATTCGATCAGTGGAGCCAACTTTGGCCGACTATTACCCTTCCTAGTTTGGTCAAGGACTAGTTATCTATCCCAAAATTAAAAAATTAATGAGAAAAATTCTTACTGCCCAGTTTCAAGATATAATTGAATCCTATACTTAACCGGCTGTAATCGGGTGGAGCCAAGTTCGAACTCAAAAAGAGTTTGAGTATATTGTCACACGACTTTGGTGAACTTGCGAGCTAAGACGAGCTATATGATATTATAAACCCCTAAATAGCTAAGATCTTATATTTTTACTCTTACAATATTTCGTTTACTCCCTAAAACTTGCATGATATATCCCTTCGTCTTTTGTTCTTAGTTAATAAATTACAAAGGCCCCTCAGGTTTTAGAATTTTCACATAAAATTTAAAACAGAACTTTAAATATAGGAGTAAATAATGATAATTATATGGTTTTATTGTAATTTTTTAAGTTAAAAGCTCTAACTCGAGTCTATCATTTTTTAAGTCGTCGAGTTTGAGTTTAAACCTTATATCTACTTTTTTGAATCAAACTCAAGCTCAGTATCATTCGACTTGATTCAGATCAATTTTAGGCTTCTTTAGTGTTTTGACATACGATGACATTTATTTATTTAGTGTTTTGAAATTGAATTAATTACACTGATCAGTATAAATTTCAGATTCAATAATTGATTTACAACTATTAAACGAATTACGATATCTCCAGAAGAAACCAATCATATGTCTAGTTAGTAAATATGTGTATTATTTATGTACTAAACACCTTCAAAAAAATTTTTGAACCCAAAACTTATTAAATGAGTATTTTAAACTATTCCGTACTAAACTCGAATTAAACGTTATATTTTATATATGTCATATTTTTGAATTTTTTGCTAAACTTAAAGTATAAAATTCTCTTGTTTATTTTCAATGATTTATGAAAATGTCATTGTCGTTTAAAAAAAAAAACAACAACATTTCTTTTTTAATTCTCAGCTCTAATTTTGTGTTTTTCTCTCTTATAACCTGTAAAAAGCTTCACTTTGATCTGAAATTTGAAATTCAAGCTAACTAACTTATTTGTCTTTCTCAAATACAAAGAATTTTGATTATATATTATGTTATATTAGGTTTAATAGTTAATTAAATACTTTATATTTGAATTTTTATATTGATTTTTAATAGAAGATACAAGAAAAACACTAAAGTTATTATAATATTACCGTATTTTTTAAAACGTATTATTGATGATGTGTCATATTATATCTATATATATACATTTCATACTTTTTTGATAAAAAAATTTTAGAAACACATTTTTACAAATGTATTTTTTATTATTCATTGTATTATACCTATATAATTTATGTATTATTTTTTTCTATTCCCATATTTTACTTATTAGGGAAAAAGATTACTTCCCACCCAAGTTTTAGCCAATCTCAAAAGTATACCCACGTCTAATGAAAAATTCAAACATTCATCCAAAGTTTAATCTGTTAAGACCCACCCATATATTTTCTGTTAGGATTAAGAGGCAAATTCGTCATTTTATTAATAATATTAAATAATTAAAATTTTATCTCATTTTCCCCTTTTAATTTGAAAAACTAACATTTGTCTCCTGAATTAAGTTTTAAAAATTTCACTTTTCTCCCTTGAAATCCAACCGCTTCTCCGACGACGACCAACCTATGACTGAGAAGTTTTCGTTCAGAAATTGACCTCTGGATGATGATCATCATCCAAGAAGGACAACCGTCAGCGTCATCCAGATCTTTGGACAACGAAGCATCGTCCATTCTAGATGACGGAGAGTCGTTTATCCTGGACGACATTTCATCATCCATTCTGGACGACAAGTGTCGTCCTCACTAGATGATGAGGGTCGTCTAGAATGGACGACGAACGTTGTCCAGTGAAGGTTGACGAGTGTTATCCAAATCTAGACAGCACTTGTCGCTCTCCCTCCACACACATCGTCACCGGTGGGCGGAGAGAAAGCAAAAAAAAAAAATTAGGGATTTGAGAGGATGAAAGTCACTTTTCAAAGTTCTAGTATGAGGGTAAAAATTAATTTTTTAAAATTAGAGAGGAGAAAATACGATAAACTTATATAACTTAAATATAAACAGTAAAATGACGGTTTTACCTCTATATTTAACAGAAAACTTAACGATTGTTTAAAGATAGATGGGTGTTTAAGTTTTCTATCAGACATAGATATACTTTTAAGATTTGGTTAAAACTTGGGTGAAAAATACTCTTTTTCCCTACATATTAAGATCATATGTGCCCACCTTACCCTAGAACTGCCCAAATAATTCCGTGCAACAAGGCATGCCCAACCGGATAATAATAAAATTCATATAAATTAACTAAAAGAAAAAAAAATGCATCACGTTAGAAAGTCTCTCTCTCTCACGATCGTTGACGCAGAAGCGCAAGTTTTCTTTGTTTCTGAAAATATTGCCACTGCTTCTGTTTTTCATTTTTCAAAAGCAATGAAATTCCTGGGAAGAAACTGAAATCCCTAACCTCACCCAACAGCACCTATTTTATTATCCTTATTTTTTAATTAGGAAACGACTCCGTTGCAATTCGTATTCAGGCAATGGCGGAGTCGTCGTCTTCGTCATCTAGGGAAGACCTAATTCAGCTGATCAAACGATTTGGGGCTTATCTCACTGTCAAGATGTCCAATTTCTTCTCTCTTAATAACTTGGTACTTCCCCCTTTTATCTCTTTTGGCTTTTTTTTTTTTTTTTTTGTAAATTGCGTTAAATTTATGGCTGATCTGAGACTGTTTGTACCCAAAAATATATCTCAATTCTAATTTAGTTTTTGATTTTAATGAATGTTTTTTACTTAGTGATTAGTGGAAATATTTTTGCCATGAATCAACAACGAAGACTGTTAAGTTAGAATATTTTTATATGTGTTCTTTTAATTCTGAAAAATAAGGGATTTTCCGTCTCTATTACATGTTAAATGCATTGGAGAAGATAGTGGTTTTTGACTAAAAAGATCTTTTTGTTGAAGATGATTGGATTGTGCATCTTCCACAGGCAATCTGAATTCAACTTGGGCCCATTAATGGTTTCACTAGGGTTGGCAATTTTTTGAATTGGATTAAGTTCATTCTGTATTTATATTTTTTTTCTAACGGGGGTGATTAGACGTGTGTGATCATTTCCATTCCTTTCAATTCATTGTAATGTGTTTCATTTTTAATAGAAAATGATATATATGTGATATGTTAAGTTTTTGGATAGCTAAGTGTGAACTGGCGTGTTGAAGGGACCTAATTTATGAAAACCCCACTTGAGCCAACCTAAGCATAGAAAATTTAATAGAAGTGACTCTTAGCTTAGAATGCATAGCATGATATCTATCAAATATCTTTCTAAAATGTGCAGTGTAATTTTTTGGAATCTTCTACATAGAATTTACATAATGATATATGAATTCAATCAAGATAATTGATTGAAAAGAAGTTTTTCATTCACGCTCAGAATGACACCTTTGTATTTGTTTTGTGAAGCTTTACCATTAATTTTCAAGATTTTTTTTTGCTTGTTTTGGGGATGTTGAATTTAAAGGAAACTCGGAATGCATGGAGATCTGTTTGTTATTTTTGGAGTTCTCACAGTTTCTACTGATACAGGATTCACGATCAGTAGGGGCTATTGCAGGGCTTGCCCTTGCAATCGTCTTTACCTGGCGGATGTTTAGATCACCAAGTGGACCTCAAAGAAGGCCACCAAAACGACAAGCTCCTACAACCAGTAATTCAATTGGCCGTGCTCAGTTTAATACAACTGTGATACCTTCTGAAATTAGTTCACCATCTGAAGATTTAAGAGCACAAAATGTTGTCGATGAGTTCTTTCAACCAGTAAAGGTATGTGTATATCACTTTGTGCAAAAATTGAATATTTTTGTTCATGTTGACATGGTTCATTATTAATTTGTCTTTTTTCACCCTGAATCCTTTTCCTTCTTTTCCAGCCAACTTTGGGGCAAATAGTTAGGCAGAAGCTAAGTGAAGGAAGAAAGGTAAATTTACATATCCTTTCTGATATGCTACATATAACATAAGGTTTGTTGATGCATTCCTGTTATCTGTTGGGAAGGATCTGTTGTAGTGGAATCTGAAAACTGTCTTGAATTGACTGTGTGTTTGGTTATTTGCTTTAAGGTGGGCCTAAATTTAGGAGTTAGTGCAATTGGAGAGGGTTAAAATTCTTTAGAAGTAATGCATTTTGCAAACAAATTATGATGGAATTTATATACTATGAGTTAGGAGTAGGTAAATTAATGATGGTCTAGTTGTAGATAATAATTTTCAGCCTGCCATATACTAAAGTAAGCCAACTCTAGGCAGTGGCATACTATCCAAGAATAGTTTAAGTGATAAGTTTGGGGATTTTTTATTGTAGGAGTTTATGATTGGAGGATAAGCTGGGGTTTTCATGATGATTGATCTTTTTTAATAATAAGTGAATTGGAAATCTTATTGAAAAAAAGAAGTAAACTGGATCTTGTAGCAGACAGACAACACCAAAAAATAGAAGAATATCTAGAAGAATCAGAGAAAATCAATAACTGTATAACATCATTAAAATCTGTCAATAATCAAATTAATATTATTAGGTCAACTTTGTCCTTAGGAATAAGAACATATGTATAATTTTAACATAAAGTTTACTGTTTTGCATATTAGAAAAAGAAAACAGAATATGAAGGGATGTATGGAGATTTGAGTACTTCTTGATGACTGTTTAGATTGCTTGAACCTGATGATTAAGGAATATGAAGAGTACCATCCGAAATTAACCAAATCCAATACAGAAAAACACTAAATGAACCTATAAAGCTACTACTTATTAAGTTAATAGATAGATATTTAACCACCTTCTGGGACTTATCTATGTCAAAAGGATGTATTTTGCCATTGTGTGGGCTATAAAATTAGGTCTTTGTCTCCTATAGAAAACATTGTTTCTAACTATAAAATAGATGTTTGGGTGTACTGGAATTTAATGCTCATGAAATCAATTAACATTATGCAATTTTGTGTCTCTTTGTCAAGCCATATTGAAGTTTTCAAACCCCCATTAAAATTTTGATGCATTGACTAATTTTTTGTAGGTGACATGTCGTTTGCTTGGAGTAATCCTTGAGGAGAGCAGTCCAGAGGAGATCCAGGTGGTGAGAATCTTTTTCTGTCTGCTCTATGCTTGAAATAGAATTCTAGAAATGATTAATTTAATTCATTCTCTTATATGCAGAGCCAAGCAACTGTACGGTCATCTGTGCTGGAGATTCTGTTGGAGATCACAAAATTTTGTGATCTCTATCTTATGGAAAGAGTACTTGATGATGAAAGTGAAGTATGTTTAAACCCTATTGTTTACTGTAATCATGTTATCATTCTTCTATACCATGCATTTAGTCTTTGTGTTGTTTCACGAGTTACATGCCTCACTAATCTTTTAACTTTTTTATGTTTATTTGTGGGATAACAAATGGCTGATACTGTACTGATCCCTCTGTTAACCTTTTGCATTTTCGTTTCATTAGAAAATATTTTGAAAAAGAAATTCGGGATGATTGGTTGACGCAAAAGTTTAAACTAGGAAGATAAAAACTTTTGGTCCTGGAAGTGAAGAGCTCATGCTCTGACATCCAAGATAATGTTTTATAAAAAAATTCTCTTTCCAGAGTGGATTAATCAACTTCTAATTTACACAGTTTTGAGGTTCTTTTCTTATACTTGACATGCAATTGTAGATTCCCACCATTTCTGCTTTCATATTGAAAGTCTAAGAACCTTTTGGTGGTTGTGTTAAGTGGCAGTTACTTGAATAAGCTCTTAATTGGCTGTCTTATGTTAGTTTTTCACCATTTCATACTAACCTGTTATCTGCAGAAAAGGATACTTGTGGCTTTGGAAAATGCAGGGGTTTTCACATCAGGAGGTTTGGTCAAAGACAAGGTAAGGTTTATGAATTAATATAATGTAAGAATACTTTTGTGGTGGATATACTATTGTACATGGTTAATTGTTTCTAATCAATTGCCACTCCATATGTTTATTATGCTTGACTTTTAAGTAAACTGTGTAAGCAGGTTCTCTTTTGTAGCACAGAGATAGGGCGGTCATCCTTCGTTCGGCAACTGGAGCCAGATTGGCATATTGACACAAATCTTGAAATCATTTCTCAATTAGCTGTATACTTTCAATACTCAGCTAAATTTTCTAGTTTTTGTTCTGCTTTCATATTCATATCAGTCCACACAATGCTTTTCATCTGAGTTCAAATATTTTGTTTTTTGTTACAGAGATTTATTAAATATCAACTTTACATTTCGCCCATCAGACCTGAAAGAACTGCTTCAAACGTGTTCAATTCTTCGTCATTGGAACAGTTCTTTGGATGTGCATGACACTACAGGCAGTAAAAGAGATAAATCTCTGATCCTTTTCTCCACATTGGTTTCATTTCATGTATTTGGCTTAGCAGAAAAGTTTTCAGGCACTCGCCTAAAGTTGTTGGGTTTGAGATGAAGGGAGAAGAAGGTTCATTTGTTTGAAGTTTGTGAAATAGCCTTTGACAACCGAAAGATCTCATTATATAGTTATGCATGCAGTTGACATTGGTTAAAGATTATGCAAATTATCAACAATAATTTTGATGTCCAATAATACGGTTGTTGTGAACACTTGCCATTTCTCTTCCTCTCTTACACAACGGCCTTCCACCCTTCTAAATCTGTGCTACACAACAACCTTCTCTTCTAAATCTATTCCAAAACAACTGTATTATTGTTAGAGTAATTTTATGTGTATATATTTTTTATACACAATTTGTTTATACAAATAATGTATTATCATGTGATTAAATTTTATTTTATTTTTAATTCAAAATCATTTAATTATATGATAACATATCATCTTTGTACATAAATTGTATATCCATAATTGACATCATTATGTAGTAAAAGGCTGCGTTTGATAACTCATACGAGGAAACTGTTTTATTTTCATAAAGGAATTTTGCCCATATCCCTGCTTTTTTATCTTTAAGTTAAGAGAAAATAAAAATTAGGGCGGTGTAAGACGTGGTTGAATTTTATGAAACAAAAACTTACAGTGGAAATAGAATTAATGATAAATTATAACTTTTCTTCCAGACATTCTTCAAAAATAATCATTCCCTAGGGCAAGCTCTCTCTCTTTTCTTTCTTTTTGTGTGTTAGCATCTACAAATTAATTTGATCTGAGCTAAAGATCACCAAAATAAAATTTTCATTTAAATATAGTACTATGTTCTAGCATTGTGCCCAGAAACGGCAAAATGGAGTTAAGGGATAATGATGCTGATTTACATAAGATAATATTAGGTTTCTTAAGAGAACTAGGAAATACATCAACTCCAACAGTAATATACTCCAAAAGTAAAACCCTG
Source organism: Mangifera indica (assembly GCF_011075055.1). Lineage (NCBI taxonomy): Eukaryota > Viridiplantae > Streptophyta > Magnoliopsida > Sapindales > Anacardiaceae > Mangifera > Mangifera indica. The sequence goes on along the minus strand of NC_058150.1, from coordinate 6,667,321 downwards.
AGGAATCACCATCTCCCTTCAGCCCACCACATCCACATTCTCATCATCACCCACATACTGCAAGTTCAATTCCTCATATTAGATGCCAATTTATAGAAAATTTTGAAAGAATGCATCTTTTAAGAAAAAAGCAGATTACATTTAGCATGAGATGTTTTTGAAAAGAACTGCTATGAACAAACTGACCTCTAGATAAGCATTTTTGGGGATTGGTGGAGGGGGAGGTCTGAATGGCATCCCCTTGGCATTCATTATTACTTGTTTATCATTTCCTGCTGAAGCCATTTCAACCACCCGCTCAGTCTTCTCCACTTCAATCTCAACCTCTTCATCAATTGCATGGGAGGCGATGCTCATTGATGGTACCACATTCCCAGATCCCAAATTTGTCAACTGCAAATTAGATTATGCAATGGTAAAAAATCTTCCCTATCCTCCAGGACAATTACTTAAACATGTATAATTCACTTAATATCTCTTTTTCACTTTCTTTCAGCAACTTTCCTCACCAATTTTATCATACTGTTCATATATTGATCAAAGGAATTTTGATGGATCAGAAAGACAAATTTACCACAAGTTGCAAGCCACAGCTATAATACAGAGAATATGTAAAAGACTTAAATCTCTGCACTTGCACCACAGTAGGAGTGCAGACTCCATTAACATTTCACATACTGTGAGAAAACTCTGATTCTTCATTGAAAGATAAAAAATAATTAGTGAGAAGATGACCTTATCTGCAGCAGGGAAGTTGGTAGAGACAAACTTTCTTTTCTTCAGTTTGCCTTGATCTACTAAAGGTCCTTGGTCACTATTTCCATTGTTTACAGCCTCAACTTCTATGCCAACATTAGATTGAAAAGGGTGCACATTCCACCGAGAAACTTTCTCCGATGTAATAGATTCATCCCACCGTCCTCTATCTTTCATTAAATTGGCTAAAAGGCCCCAAAAAAAAGCAGCATAAATAACAATCGGGCAAACATGATGTGATGAAATACACAAACATAACATCAAAGCGCACAACAGAAAATGTGCTTCACTACTGTTTGCCTAATTACAGAGACAATTGGCATTTAAAACTCCTATATGATGTTCATATCCAACAATAAAGCACTCTACTTTAAACACTTCTAAAGTAGATACCATTAACCTAAAACGTACAAACAAATTTACCACATGTATGTAAGCCCAGTTATACCTAATCAGTAAACACAATCACAAATTGTCGGATCACAAGAACTAGGGTGAAGCATTCCTAATTTCCTAAATTAATAACTTTTATGAATTTAAGACAATGAGAAGTCCAGGAAATGGGGATATATTCTTCAGGCTTTATATACTTCGTAATGTTAGAAATGTCAGTTAAAGTACCTTCTTGTATGGATTCTTCAGCAGTGACCCGATCACCACGCAACTTTTTTTTCTTTGGAGAAGATAAAGTCAGGACATCATTATGTGAGCTGACTAGATGGTTATTGGCAGTCTCTCCATCACTTACAACATTGATGGTTGAATCCTCTTCATTGACACCAGTTATAGTAGGATCTGAGCCAAGCTGATTACCCAACTTCTGAAGTTGTGCTTGTGATCTACAAATTTAGACATAATAAACCAAAACATAAAACCATGAAGATAGTCCTTTCTCTATGCTATAACGCTCAATCATTTGGGCTCTTTCACACAGGAATTTTGTGAATAAGGAAGTTCCTTCTACGTTTCGACTGCCAATTGGCAACTGCTCTATTTCATATCATCCCACCCAAACCTATAGGCTATTTCACCAAAAAATATATAATATAATAAAAAGAAAATTCTTGAAAAGGGCGGCCCCCCATACAGAATCCTGACAATGCAATAAAATAGGATGACCTATGTGAAAGCACACAAAAAATTAAAGATCTGCACAGAAGTGGTACAGTGCAAACAATAACTTGCCTCTTAAGTTCATCTTGGATCCTTACATGACGGTTATGTTCTTTAATAAATTTCTTGATTTTCAAAGCTATCCTGCATATTTCAATTGGCCATAGGAACTGGGTGAGAAAGGGATAATCAGTCATCCACTCATGTACTTGATACATGATCAGACAAAGAGAAAAAAAGCAGCGATTGTTTGTGATCTGAAAACAATTTTGAGAAATTAAGACAATCTAAAAATTTTGAGTTATTTGTCAAATTATTTTAAAACTGGAAAACACATTTGATACAAGACTTCAAATTGTTTATGAAAAATTTACTGTTCAGAGTTCTGAATCAACGTTTTTCTCAAGACTGATTTAATAACATTTCAGCAAAAATCAAGGGATATTCTCATGATCACCTTTTACACTCCTCTTTCTCCTTATTTAGTTGAGTCTCAAGCTCCTTAATCCTGGAAGTAAGAATATCTGCTTCTTGAACCTTCTCATCCACATCAATCTTTAAAAAACCAATACATCAGGTAATGAATACCATTTCTTAAATTCATACACATGAAAGCAGGGCAAAAAGAAAACTAATAGTCATCATGACAATAACACAGAATGATGTGACCAAACAGCATTATATTAAATTCACAGTGGCTGGTGCTTCCATCCATCAATCTAAGGCCTTAAATGCTATGCCTTAAGTTCATCCACATCAATCCATAAAAAACCAATACATCAAGCCATAATGTCATGCCTTAAATTCATACACATGGATGCAAGGCAAAAAGAAAAATAATAGCCATCATGACGATAACACAGAATGATGTAAGCAGACAGCATCATATTAAAATCATAGTGACTGGTTCTTCCATCCATCAATCTCATGCCTTAAATGCCAAGGCTTAAGTTCATCTAGACCAATCTTTAAAAAACCAATATGTCAGACGATCACTATCGTGCCTTAGATTCATACCAATGCAGCAGACAGCATCATATTAAAATCATAGTGACTGGTTCTTCCATCCATCAATCTCATGCCTTAAATGCCAAGGCTTAAGTTCATCTAGACCAATCTTTAAAAAACCAATATGTCAGACGATCACTATCGTGCCTTAGATTCATACCAATGCAGGCAAAAAGAAAACTAATAGCCATCATGACAATAACACAGAATGATGTGACCAAACAGCATCATATTAAAATCATAGTGGCTGGTGCTTCCATCCATCAATCTAAGGCCTTAAATGTCCTGCCTTAAGTTCATCCACATCAATCAATATAAAACCAATACATCAGGTGATAAATACCAAGCTTTAAATTCATACACATGGATGCAAGGCCAAAAAAAAAAAAAAAAGAACTGATAGCCATCATGACAATAACACATAATGATGTAACCAAACAGAATAATATTAAGATCATAGTAACTGAAGCTTCCATCCATCAATCTTCGGCCTTAAATGACATGCCTTAAGTTCATCCACATCAATCTTTAAAAATCATGACTGGTGCTTCCATCCATCAATCTACGGCCTTAAATTACATGCCCTAAGTTCATCCACATCATTTTTTAAAAAACCGATACATCAGGCGATGAACACCATGCCTTAAATTCATACACATGGAAGCAGAGCAAAAAGAAAACCAATAGCCATCATGACAATACCACATATTGATGTAACCAAACAGCATCATTTTAAAATCATAGTGACTGGTGCTTCCATCCATCAATCTGCAGCCTTAAATGACATGCCTTAAGTTCATCCACATCAATCTTTAAAAAAACCAAGACATCAGTCAATGAATAACATCCCTTAAATTCATACACATGGATGCAAGGCAAAAAGAAAATTAATAGCCATCATGACAATAAAATAGAATGATGCAACCAAACAGCATCACATTAAATCATTGTGGCTGGTGCTTCCATCCATCCAAGGCCTTTAACGCCATGCCTTAAGTAGTTAAGTTCATTCACATCAATCTTAAAAAACCAATACATCAGGCGATAAATACCATGCCTTAAATTCTTACACATGGATGCAGGGCAAAAAGAAAACTAATAGTTATCATGACAAGAACATAGATGATGTGTCCAAACAGCATCATATTAAAATCATAGTGGCTGGTGCCTCCATCCATCAATCTAAATCTGTCAACTCTAATTATTCATTACATATGTGAGAAAAATACACCTATACTTGGCTTTCTTTGGTTATCCTATGTTCACACATCCATTGTCAATTGCTAGTCTCATTTATATTATTATCCTCATTCACACTATAATCACTTTCTAGAAGTTCAAATTTACCATAAGAAACAAGAGAATTTAACTATTGATTACAAGATGAAGGATTAAAAATAAGTGAACAAGCAGTCCACAAAACCTCAGAGAAGACATTAAAAAGAATAAAGAAACAACAAAGAAGTATAGGACGGGAATGAAGTAAAATTACATTTGATAAGAACTTCAAACTAAAATTTCAAAAAAGAAATTGAGAAATTGAATCTAACACAACCAAATAGTTTATTTCAACTACCTTAAATAACAAAAGCAAAACACAACACCAGTAAAGAATATACATTTCAAATTATTTTCATACATGACAAGACAGAAATCTTTTCAAAGACCAACAGAAAATTTATTTGTTTCCGTTTAAATTTTACACAAAATAAAGCATCCAAACAATTAAAAACTAACTCCAAAAATAAATTTGGCGTAATAGAAAACAAAAAGTAAAGACAAATTAAATAGAAAAACTTAGACATGTTGGCCATACTTCATAATTTATAAGTAACGACAACCAGTAGGAGATTGACTAACCTCTAATTGATGTTTTTGGAGCTCATGCATGCTAATATTTGACTGTACTTCTTTTAGCTGCACAAATTTCCAAATAAAAAAACCAAATTAAGTTTTTTCTTAAAATAGAGAGGGCAAAATGACACTAATTAATTAAAATTAATTCTATACTAAGTTCTTCAAACCTGCTCCTGAAGGATAGTTTTGGAACCTGAAGAAGTAATTTTTCTGTCTTTAACATGATCTCCAATCCCATCCAAGATTTTCAAACTTCCATTTTGCCCATGAATGCGCTGCTTCTTCCTGTATTTTCTGTCACTGTAAAAGAATATGCTCTTGTTTTTTAGTTTAGTTTGCTTGAAAAGTAATTTTATAACTGATATATGTAAGCATAAGAAATAACATGAAATACTTCCATGATCATACATAAAGAATAGATGATGTTAGGATGATTCATAACAATAATGGGTATTTTATTAGACCACAGAAGGCACATGTTTAGAAAGCCACTCATACCATAAGTTGATTGACATAAATTTTATGGGCCAGGTATTGGTTGGCAAGCCAGGCAAGAATCTCAGTGGACTTGAACTTTTAATCTCCCAAAATGAAATATAAGCAAACTACTCTACCATAATTAAGAATGATGTGAGATTTAGAAAGAAAAGACCCATAATGGTCAATTTCAGTATCAACTCCCAATAAAAGTATATCTGCCTAATCAAGCCATAAAGTATCAATTTACATGATACAGGTCTCACAAAGACTTTATTGGCTATTCAATGTCCCCTTCAGACATTGTTGCTTTGCATTCTATGCCCCTCACCTCAGATTATTTATTCCATTTATCTGCATCTATCCCACTGTCCCTCCTACAGCATCCTGCTTTTCTTTTAGAAGAGTTGCAGTTTAGATATTTAAAAAAATTATTAACCCTAACATGACAATAAATTAAGGATAAAAACCAAGATAACAATCAGTAGATTACTCAAATACAGTATAATAATTGGCACAAAAAACTGACCGCAAAAAATAATAATAATAATAATAAAACAATAATATTACCTTTCCTTCTCAAGAGACCTGGCAGGGCTCAGTCCTGCAATTTTCCACTTTATCAGGAATTACACCCTCAATATTAGGGATAAAGAAGAGCAAGTAAAAATAGGAAAAATATCTGTTTTAACAAACCATCTATTGTGGAAAAAAAGGTTTTAGTTTACAGCGGGTGGTCAGGAGCTGTCATATTTATCTGCAAAATACCTAAACTGCTCTTCCATACAACAAAATGAAAGGAAGGAAATTTTAAAGACAAAAAAGTGATGCAATTACTGACCGTGATATGTATGTCTACCTCCTACATCACTTCCTGGAGAATATCTTCGTCGTGGGGAAAGCTTCCTATCAAGTTTATTCCTCAAGTCACTAACTCTATAATCCCTCCCACCTGCAATTGTGAAAGGAGAGAATTTCCAATACAGCAGAGTATCATTTTACAGCTACTTTTCAGTCATACCAACACCAAAAAAGGGGACAAAAACAGAAAGCCTACAAACCATAATTTGTCTAACCTTGCCATCATTTAGAAAAAAGTATGATTAACATAATAATGAACAGTAATACTGCCTCCTTGCCAGTTCCAAGGGGATAATAGAAACAAGGGCTGTCATATAATGCATAGAAATAGGAAATCCAGATTTGAACTTTTTGTCCATCATAGATCAAAGTAGCGTTGATAAAATAATAATCACCATTTCCTTGAATTCCTCTTCCCAAAAGCAATACAACCTGATAGGTACTGATTTCTGAATGCCATATTATGATATGGTTATAATCCATTCCACTCCCTGAAAAACTGCATACAGTGATCCATCTCCATCCAGGAAATACCTTCCCAATATCATTGAAGGAGATGTTAAAAATGTCGTGATGATCGCATGCTCCAAGAGCATACGAAGTGGAGAAATTATTAGGATTTAGGAATACATTCAACTGTTCGCCAAACTGGCCTGTGGTCCCAATGGTGCGGAAGAGCATATTTTCCGAGAAAAAACTAATATTGATCCTTCAATAAGACTTTTCCATTTCATAGATGCACAAAGATAAACCAAGAAAAAGTTCACCACGAAAAATACGATAATCGCCTTTAAGAATTACCAATCAGCATAATCCATTCTGATGGAAAACGATACTAAACCTGTCAGTTGATATTTTATTTGTTAACAAAACAGCCACTCTGCTTATACAATTAAAAGTGTCCCAAAAATATTTTTTTGATAATGTAAAATCACTATAATCTCCTAAAAGACATGTCTCTGCACTGTTTGAAAACTCTTTGGAACTTTACTTTGCATAAACAGTTAAAAGAATAACAATCCACCCAATTTAGATGTCACCCAGCCTCATAAGATTTATTTACTAAGAACAATAAAACTTGTGCAAAACCAAAAAGCATGATAATTCATAGCAAATTATTATAAATAACTTTGGCATTTCACTTCCAACAAGGAATTCTAATTGAGTCGAGGTCTCTTAGTCAAACATATTCCAACCACAACAAACCAGTGAGAAATAAGTATTCCAACGGCAGCTTTATTTACCGTAACATAGAGGAGAAACTATTCTACATACGAAGATTGATAGCAAATGCTCTTATGCAAAGTATAAATTTTCAGAAAATTCAAAGCATAGCATTTGCAAACGACCATAAAAGAAAACACACACAACTTTCAGAAAGTCATTAAATCTTCAAACTATTATGCCTTAAAATAAACAGAAAAGATGAAATTTATATCTACAGTTAACAAACGTATTCCAGCTGACAATCCCAAAATGCGTAAACTAAGCCTCAAATATTTCATAATCCAGATGAAGAAAATAACTATTAAGACAAGTAATTACAGAATAGTGCGACGATGAGCTAAAAGTTACCGTTATGGGATCGGCGCAGTTCAGCATCTCCATGAGCAAAGGAGCAAGTTTGGCGCACACAGCGACCCCTTTGATACAATACGCATAACTTCGTTTTGAAGAACTTCCGCTCAACCATATTGAAATAATGATATAACACAAGAATTAAAAAAAAAATGTACTTGTCGTAATTATATAAACAACTTTAATTGCCAAGATGATCCCTGCACAATATGAGAAGTAAGAAGTCAGAGACTATTTTTAACAGTATGCCTGTTTCTTCAATTGGTTAATGAAAGACTATAAAAATAAAAAACAAACAGAAGAAGAGTGAAGAGAAGAGACCATATAAAAGAGAGAAAAAGACCCATTGCCGCAACTGAGAGGAATTAAGAAGCCATGAAATTAGAGTGATGAAAACGCAAGAGCACGAAGACTAACAAAGGAAAGCGAAACCCTGGTTGATTATGTGCTTGGTTTAGTTTTGCATTTTAATTGAACTCTCGATGCCGTGGTCTTCGCTCACTGTATCGAGTATTTAAAGGACGTGTGTCATTTTGTATCAAATACGAGTGGTAGTATCGGTTTTCGTATTTATTTTGGCATAAATAAATAATTATGTATTTCTGGTTTGGTCAAATGCCCATGTTCCCCCTAAGTTTTAGTTTAATTTCAAAAGTATACCAATAACAATTAGTTTACCCCTTTAGTTTAAAAAATAACTGTTTTCATTCGTGATAAAACTTTAAAAAGTTCATTTACCCCTTTAAGGTTTCAATTTTTCAAGCAACCCCTCCCTCTCTGAGAATCAACAATTGACAACCTACAGTCGTCTCTCTTTCTTCTTCTGGTCTCACCCTCACCAAAAAAGACAAAACTTTATCTAGACGAACTCATCTTCGTTGATTTTAGATAAATTAACAAAAATGAAAAATTATTTTTGTCACTTAAAGATCTGATTTTGTCGTCAATTTGACCTCATTGTTGCTTCAACTCATCATAGCTTCGTTCTCATTGTCGGTTAACGAAGACGATTTCTTGTCTTCATTAATTCATCTAGAATCAACAAAAGATGATTTATTTTCATCCAAATGAAGTTTCATCTTCTTTGGCGAGGATAAGTTTGGAAGAAGAGAGAGAGACGATCGGAGGTTATTGTTTGTCGATTGTCGATTGTCAAAGAGGAAGAGATTGCTTGAAAAATTGAAACCCTAGGGGGGTAAAAGCAGCTTCTTAAAGCTTAATCATAGAAAAAATTACCAGTTTTTTAAACTAAGGAAGAAAAACGATATAAATTTTTAAAGTTTTAAGGTTTAATGATAAAATAACGTTATACTTTTATCTCTAACAAAAAAAACTCTAATAGAATGGATAGGTGTTAAATTTTTCAACTATTATAAATATACTTTTAAGATTAAACTAAAACTTGGACGAAAAATAGTCTTTTGGCCTTCTGGGTTTTTAATATGTTATATTAGTCATTACTTAAGAAAGACAAATTTCATTTATAATATAGACAAACATAAATGTTATACATACTTATTACATGTGTCATTATATGATCTTTGATTTAAAATTATTTAATCATACATCAAAATAAATATATCTAATTTTATTATAAAATAAAATAACAGATAATAAGCTATTCATATTCTCTCATAATTTAAAGACTAGTAATATTATGTGTACCCACTTTTAAATATATAAATAAATATATTTATGATATGTTATCATATAATTGAATATTACTTTATCACTAACTTAAAATTACACAATCACTTAATGATATACTTGATTAAATATATATCTATTTGTATATTTAAAATGGATATACATAATTTTACTTGTGAGTGACTACTATACAACATTGCTTTGTAGCTCTCGGTATGGCCAATCACAATACGACCCACTTAATTCAGAGAATAAAGCTGAAAATAGCATCGTATCTGAAATAAAGTAACATTGATTTTTTCATACGAGTCAGTTAGAATTTTATCTTCGCTTGGCGATGTTGTTCGCAATTTACAGAGACAGGACTAAAAAGAAACTCTCACGTAAGGTAGTTGTTATTCGCTACCTTCACCAAATGAACTAATCACCAGCCAAAATTTTACGAAGTCAGTCATGTTTCTTATTTGTTCTTAGCATTTTAATTCTAAAAATTTTGCTTTCAGTAAAGAAACTCCTGTGCCTGAACCTCAACATGTAATCACACGCAAAATCTGGCAGCTATTTCTTGAATTTAAGATATATGCCCCAAATAATGGCCCCCCCAGCACCAGCAACACCAAGAGTGGTAAGGATTTTTGCGACAAAACGCATTGGCTTCTGTGCAGGAATTGCCATAAGATCGTTTGTCTGTGACACACAAGATAAAAAAGGAATCAACAGTATGAAAATCTAAGCATTGATGTCTGGTTTTTTTTTTTTTTTTTTTGCTAGCAAAAGAAAATTTCTAAAATATTTTCATGCATTTATATTGAACTCTGAAGGATCCTGGAGTAAGTGTGAAGTTAATCCTACTAATATTTCAATATAGACCCAGTATTGTCGAAAGACTCTTAACAAAACTATATTAAAATTTTCATTTAAGCAAATCAGAAGCCAGGAATGAGCAATTATTGAGAAACTAGGACAAAGCAGATACTTGTCTTTTTCATAACAGACGAAGGACCAACAGCATAGATGCATTCAAACACTTCCTATATGTGATTTAACCACTAATGGACTGTTTCTAAGTGTTGAGGTAACAATTTGAACAATATAATTTCTACAAAGTATATTAGTAACATACTGAAACAGGTTGCTTCCAATGCTTCTTTATTCCTTGTAGGTGTCCCCTTCCAACAACAGCAACCACTGAATTATGCTCACTAGCAACTCTCAACAATGTTGATGACATGTACCTGAACGTGCATGCAAGTAATTGTGAATATGGAAAATGAAATTATATGCAAAGTAACATAAGAAATTAAATAAAAACACAGTGAAGCCCCATGATTTCAAAACTTAGGATGAGAATTGCGAACTCATACTAGTAAAATTACAAAGTGCAAACTCTAAAAGTGATTTATCTAAAGCAAATAAAAATCCTTTGAGTACTCAACCTCACCATAGCCATTAAAAGTGAGTTTTTTATGACTATTAACTAGGGTGATGAAAACAAAATTCATGTACAAAAACATCTTACAAATATTTATTGGGTGATCATTCACAAAGTTTCATTGAACAGATAATATTAATTATTTGTATTCCTAAAAAATTTCAGAAACTTCTTTCATTGCTTGCTGGGTAGGATGAACCTCTTAGACTTACATCCGTGAACATTCTCCATATTAACACAAATTTTCCATTTTATCAACTGTGCCCAAGAGAAACTGATCTATGAACAAGATTTAACGAAACTCAGAAGAATATATGAAAATCATTGGTGGGACAAAACACGAATTAAGGCAGCTCAACTTCAAATTTGAATTCTGCTTAGTAAACAGAATTTAAGAAACATCTTAAGCTAACCCGTCATAATTTTCACACTTTTGAGTCAAGTGTGCCACAAATACCAAGCAAGAGAACATAAGATGTAATATAAAAAAACAGGTTGTTCTTTATTATTATTGAGGCTTATTATAGAAGATTATCTTCCTAGCTCCCTCATCATAACTGAAAATAAAAAATAGAGCTGAGGTGAACCAATGTTGTGCATCACTAGAGAAAATTTAAGGATATAAAGGCAGTATCCACAACCAAATACCAATTTAACAGATAAATAAAGTCAGTAAAATACTCACTTATCTCGCTCATGTACAAGAGTTTCCATTAAAGTTGGGAATTCTTTGCTCATCTCTTGAATCACAAGAGTCAGCATGTCAATGTCATCCATGTCCTTCAGCTGAGAATAAGTAACTCCAAATTAACATCAACCAAATTCAACAGCATTAAAAGGATCTCCGACTTTAGTTTATCTTCCACCAAAGAGCAAAAGCTTCACGCACTTTGACCAAAAATAACTCTTCATGGGGTGAAGATAAAATATGAGGGTAAGGCTTACCATTTTGTTAAGATCCTCAGGGCTAGGCAAGAAGAATGCTTGAAAAATCAAGGAATACAGTAATTTTGCCTTATGCCAAAGTGGCATCTTTGCCCAGGTCCTCCGTAGTGTAATCTGTTAAAATCAAGTTTAAACATAAGCACCAAAATAAAATAGATAAATAATTAAACATACATACATACAATGCATAAGAAAAAGTAAATGACAACTCAATAATGCAAGCAGAGAGAGCTTAATAAAGAAAACCATCAGGAAACATTTGGTATAATCAAACATTTGAAGTTTGCATACAAACAAGAGAAAGCGGGCATGTTAGCGTCAGAACTTGATGTAGCAGATATCATGAATTAAGCTCATATGGCAGCTAAACTAATTTTTATTAAAAAAAGAAACAAAGAAAAAAATAATGAACTGAAAGGTAAATGAAAGAATTTTATGCAACTAGTCAAATATCTAACCTGTACTGGACGATCACCAAGTATCACCTTGCCACCATACTTCATTGCTTCTTCAAATGCTACACGGAACTCAGAACCAGGAAAAACCTCAAGCCTACTGGCGACCTAATAGAAAATCAAGGAATATATTATATTTTTAAATAAAGGATCAATCAATTGACAAGATAAACACCCAAACACATAACAGAAATAAAAATTACAGAACATGCCTTTGCAAGGAACCAACTGTAAAGTATTCCAAACATGTTATGCTTCTTCTTATACATTTCTATCATTTCTCCAATGGTGGGTACCTGGTGAGCTACACGTAAGTTCAACAACCAAATCAATACTCAAAAGAGAAGTTGTTATAAACTGAGATTCAAACCTTTAGATTTTGAGGAGTAAGGATAGCCACTCGACTTGAGCATAATTCCAAGAAAACAGCCTGCAAAAATTGAATACAGATTCACAAATGTAAACTTACATCCAAGCAAAATCTTAAAAAAAAAAAAAATTGCAGAAGAAAAATTTTCCAAAGCAGGTGGCTAACCTGCAAAAAATGATCCATCCATGAATCAAGTGTTAGTGAATTTCGAAAGAGAAAGCACCTGTGGTTTCAAATAATCAATTATTGCTTCCACTTGTCGGCATGATTCCTGGAACCACATTATCAAGTGTTACCACAACCATCAATCATTATCACAAAATCAGCAAGAATTAAAACACTGTGTTTAAATAATAGGTCATAATATCATAATGGACCAATAACATTACTAGAATGCTTCTTTGTAACATCAAAACACAACATTAGTAACAAATTGCTGGGTGTAAATTGTTCAGTTACCGAAACACGTTATTCCAATAGCATAAAATTTCCCTTAAATATCATATTCTTCGCTTCTCATTTCAGCCATCAACTTTATTCTAAGACAGTTCCAACTGAATGACAAATTTTAAGATAATAAAATGTTTAAACAAATCAAGAAATGTAATTAACCCAATTACAGATTCAACCTAATGAAATGATCACCACGGAGATTGTAAGCAGTTTCAACAACATACACATCACCTGGGAAGTGTAAATTGTTAAGTCACCAAAACACATCATTCCAGTAACATAAAATTTTCCGTCAAGTATTATATTTTTTGCTTCTCGTTTCAGATCTAATCCATCAACTTTATTCTAAGACAGTTGAATCTAATTCCAACTGGATGACCAAATTTTAAGATAATAAAAAGTTTAAACAAATCAATGAATATGATTAACCCAATTACAGATTTAATCTAATCAAATGATCACCTGGGAGATATGAGCAGTTCCAACAACATACACATCGCAGGTGCCGCCTTCGGCGGATGACTCGCATGTGAGGAAGACTACGCTCTTCGATAGCTCCTCAGGCAGTTCCTTCTTCGTCTCCTCCGAAGCAGCTTCGCTTGAATCTTTCACCTCATGGACATAACTAACTGCGCTCTCGCCAAGACTAACAATGCTCTCACTCAGTGCCACAACGTTGTCAGGGCTCGGATTCTCGACATGAATAAAATCTTCACCCGACTCCGGCGGATTCGATTCCATGGTGGGAAAATTCGGGTTATTAAAGGTGGCAAATGAGGTAAATTTGACTATCAATGAAGGCGAGAATTGTCTGTGGAGTGATAAAGGAAGAGTAGTGATAGCACGACGGGGAGGGATTGAGGTTCTAGAGGTGGTAAAATGATATCGACGAAAGTCGTACGAGTTGGTTGAATTGACCAGGCGAGTCAAGCGATTCATTTTCATAACTGAGTCTGAGCATTTGCGTTGTATATGCAAAAGGTTTTGGGGTGGAATGTGGGCCTGCTCAACAATTAATTTATGGGCCAAGTCCATATCCCACATGAACTTTGATTAACTAATTTACCACCCTTCCAGTTTGAAAAGTTTGATTTCCCACCCGATATTACTTTCATTAATAAAAATTGTTATACGAAAGGGCAAAACTTTAAAACAACAATTTTCTTTTAATTTAGCCAATGCAAAGCTGAAAAATGAAAATGTAAAAAATATTTTGAAATCATTTCTTTCCTCTTGTAAAATTGTGAACTTAGACAATTCTTTCCTCCTCCTGGTTGTCACCATCACTCAAACATTATTCCTCTTTCTCAACCTCATTGGCATCCAAATTCTCGTTTTTGTCCAATGTAATGATGATTGTGTTGGGTTTGACGAAGAAATGGATAAGTTTTAATTAGAAGAGAAATAAGTTGTTTGATAATAGGTCTGTTATAATGATGAAGAGATAGTGGGAGAGACTTTTTTCAATGTAACACTTCTCTCCAAATAAGTACAATTCAAAGGATGCATACCTAAAGAATGAATATTTCTTAAATCATACATATACATTCATCCAACTTATGAGGGAAATCATGAAACCTCGATAGTCATTATTCATTATAAACTTAAATCCAAAACTCACAATAAAAAATTTGCAAAAAATGTTTACATAGTTTTAAACATAAAAGAAAGATTTCTTAAAATATTAATCAAAAATTCAATTTAGCCTAAATATCATGTCATAATTTATCCCCCATGTACTTGTCTTGTTAATTGATATTTACGTAGTAATGTAAAGAAAATAAGTAAATGTTAATAATTCAGTAAGTAGTTGACCATTTAATTACATTTATTTTACTTCATTTTATATATTTTTCCCTCTATTTAATAACTCCATATAACTTTCATCATCTATAATATATGACATTATTCCTTTTTTACGATGATATGAGATACAATACAAATTGAAAATATTTTAACTCTTGAAAGCACTCATTAAAAACTTTATTGAAAATTTTTATTGTCTATATCGATTAGATAAGGTTAGGGCAATGATTTGATACTCTAGTTACGTGAGCAATGTATGCTAGTGTAGTCCTTCTCTTCATGCACATAACCGATGGATCGTTAAGATAAATCTCACTGTATTACAAGCGTATGTAAAACAAAGCTTATAGATCTCTCCTTGCAGTAACATTTATAAAACCATATAAAGTAACTCATGAGAAAATATGTTTTCATGGAACATCCGTAAAACCTTTTCTTAACTTAGGGCATCAAGTCCCACACATATAGCAACAAGGATAAGTCCATCTTTAAAACTCATATGCTTGAATTTGCTTTTGAGACATGCACATGTAACTATACCTTAACTATCTCATGCTTAAAATTGGGTATGTTTTCTAACAATTTAGCCTTAAGATCCATTGCAATAGCAATAGTAAACTATAAAGGAGTTTCTTTTTAATATTTTTAAAATTTTTCTTTTATTTATTTTGTAATATGTCTAAAAACGTTATAAAATCTATAATCTTTAAAAAAAGTTAAATTAATGTATATCATACAATATAAAATCAAACAAGTTATTGAATAATAAAATTTGAAACATTGATCAACGACATTTTAAAGAGTTTTAACATATTCATTAAAGGCCTACTAATAATCTAATCATATTTTGTAAAAAACATTAAGATTTTCAAGATCTTTTGATTGTGTGTTAAATGTGTTATTGTTGTTTCATATCCATCACAAAATTTTAAAATTAAATACGTTGAATTTTTTGTACTTTGTCATCTAAGTTTTAATCCTGTTTAGGATCCAGTTATTAGCATAACAATGGAGGCCAAGTAAATGATTTATTCAAGGACTTGGTTGACATTTTAAAAATTGATTTTCTTCCTACTCAGAGATTGTTTACCTTCTTCTTTAAGTGTCAAGAAATAACAATTAGAAGGGAAATATGGAGCTTATAAAGTGAAACATTCTCTTCTTTGTGCCTCATTTGGTTGCATGTGTGTTGTTATATAGTTGCTTTGATGGTTGAGAATTCGAACGTGCATTTTGAGGAGCAGATAAATAGATAAATAGTTTTGGTTTTGGGATATATTATCATATTTATTTATAGCAATAGAGAATGTCAAAGAGAATAAGATGAATGTTGATGTCTCTACTTTGCTTGTTGAATATTAAGTTTGGCCAAAAGACTAATTACCACCTAAGGTATAATGTAATTTCGACTCACTTCCACTAACTTTCAAAAACCTAAAGTTTTATTTATAAACCAATTTCTGTTAAAATTTTTAGTTAAGGTTAAACGTAAAATCATTATTTTAACAATAATATTCAAAAAAATATAATTCATTATGTTTTTTTCCCAAATTTTTAAAATAAACAACTTCATATTTACTTAAAGTTTTTTAGTTTTTTAAAGTCGTGTTTCCCCCTATTTACAGTTTCCATCTTTTTCCCATTTGCAGTAACCCCCATAACTTTTAAAAACTTTATTTCACCCCTTTCAGTTTCTAGCATCTCTTTCCACCATCTCCAACCTCTTCTTTGGCTTGACCTAAGTCAACGTTGGTCTTGTTATGCCCAAGCGATCCTCTGATGACACTGGCAACAAGAAACAATGGTTGAATCAAGACGAAAATGAAATATCTTAGTCAACAAAGATCTTCACCTCTCAAAGATCTTAATCTATACAATTGCCACCAAACTTTTCAACTCTTGGAGATCTCGTTGTCTAGACGACACTCTATCTCTTCCTAGATTGAGATGTCTCTTCGTCTTTGTTAATAAAGAAACGTTTATTCATCTCTTCTTCTATAAATCTCTATCCAAGAAGAGGTGACAACCATGCTAGAGATGTCATTATCTCTTCTTCTCTTCTTCGATTTGTCAACGTCATTGAAGAGAAAGAAGAAAGAAAACCTAGGGATTTGGAGGGAAAATATGACTTTTCAAACCTTGGGTGGGGGGAAATTATGAGTTTTTAAACTTGGGGAGAAAATGTGAGAAAACTTTAATTTTAAAATTTTTTTTAATAAATAATGATTTTACTTCTAACTCTAATTGAAATTTTTAGTAAAAATTGACTCATAGATAAGTGTTTGAATTTTTAAAAGTTGGAAGGTGAGACTTTAGGACTTCATTGTACATTGGGTGGGAACAAGTCTTTTGGCCTATAAATTTCTATCAATGAGTCCATGGTCTGTAGCCATAGAAGCTAGAATTGTCAAGTTCTCAGCTATCCAATGTGGGAAGCTTGAAAAAATCATATTTCAAAACTCTAGATTTTGTTTGGCCAAAAGACTTATTCCCATCCAAGGTTCAATCCATTATCAAAGTGATATATACTAATTTTCAAAAATCTAAATATTTACCCATCATCCAACTTTTGTTAAAATTCTCAATTAATTATAAAGATAAAAAAGTCTTTTGACAAGTGATATTAAAAGAAATAAAATGTCATCTCATTTTCCACCGTAATTATAAAAACTAACAATTTCTTCTAACCTATGTTTTGAAAACTTACATTTCTCCCCCTTAGTGTTTCATTATTTTACCGTCATTCTGTAACGACCATTCATACTTTTTTCTTTGTCGATGCTTCTTCCCACCTCTCGAATACAATATTTAGTTGATTTGTGCATCAACCATGAATTGTGGCAATGCTTTGTGCAAAGGACATTTGGTCGGATTTGTTTGACTATGATGGATTCGTTCGACAAACGTCGATACACACATTGCTTTGTGCATCGTCGAACGAAGACGATTGTGGTTGGACAAATCTATGCATCGACACACAAATCAATTGAATATTGTGAAAATTGACAAAAGCTATATAAGGGTGAAATGAAAGTTTCAAAAAGTCTAGGGGTTGGTGGAAAAGAGAACTTAAAAAGTATGAAACCTCATAAATGAAAAAATCGCTTTCAAAATTGAAAATATATAAAACTATGGAAGAAATTGCTAATTTTTAAAATTAAAGTGAGAAAAAAAGATAAAATTTTAGTTTTTTTGAGTATTATTAGTTAAATAATATTTTTACTCTTGTAACTAACAATAAATTTAAATAGAAGTTAAATGATAGGTTGATATATTTGGATTTTGAAAAATTAGTGGGTATCACAACTATTAATTAAAACTTGGGTGGCCATTAGTGTTTTGACCATTTTGTTTAATAGGTGTTTTAAAGATCAATGAGCAATCTAGACCTAATAATATCTTATTATTAATATTAAAAATAGGATATTAATATTTAAATAATTTTTAATTAAAAATAAATTAACATATTATTATATAATAATATATATAAATACATATTTATTTGTATATTTAAAATAGATAAATAATGTTAATATTGTTATAATTCTAACTTTATTAATATTTTAAGGGAAAAATTCTTTATATATTTATTTATATTCTTAAAATAGATAAATAATATTAATTTTATTACAATTCTATATTATTTTTAAGATAAAGTATTCTATTTTTATTTTAAATATAACAGTAGTTATTTAAATAAAATAATATTTTGATGGTTACACTTAAAATAGTTAGATAAATATAACAATATGAAGAAGATTTTAAAATAGTTACACTTAAAAAATATTTGATTAAAATAATATTTTAATATTTTTTATTATAATCAATAAATACAATAATTATTTAATTTTTTAGATGATAACCTTTTTTTTTTGCTAATAACCCAAAATTATACACACCCTAGAATGAACATGATGGGGGTTACATATTTGCCCTTTAAAATATGAATTACACACTGTTTCTGTTCCCCCTCTACAAGTTTCGTATATTTACCTTTCAGGTGACCGTGTTTTTGTTAATTCTTCTCAGGCCGGTGAGTTTGATGGTATGGGGAAGCTTTAATCAAAAGAATGGACTACTTTTTGAAACATTAGGTGTGAGTGTTGCAAAAATTGACATCTAAAACAATTTTTGAAACTGGAGGTCGGCCAAATGGTTACTTTCCAAGTCAGTGTTCTTCCTCCACTCCCCGACATAATTGTATAGACCTAAAACACAATTTTTATATAATATAAAAACTATACCAAACCCTTCTCGACTGACCCAGCAAGCCTTAACAACTTTTACACAAATATATTCATTCTCGAAAAATAACAATCATTTAATTTTTAATTTCAATATTATAAATAAAAATTCAATATATTTTTCTTAATTACACATTTAGAGATTAATTATTTTCATTTTGATAAATGTAAATTTTTTTTTTTTTATTATAAATAAAAATTTATATTTTTGCCATCTTTTATCATTTAGTAATTATTTTCATTTTGATAAATTAATTTTTTTATTTTTCATTTTATAACTTTTATTGTAATTATTGAATATTGACATCCTACCCGGCCCGTGCCACGGCACACCCAGCCAGCCCTCTCGGAAAAACATAGGAGTCTGATCCTGCGCCGGCCCCTTTGACGTCTCTACCCAAAACTAATATGGAGACAGCAGGCTGCTGTCAGCAGCCATACACGATTATATTCACCAACATTTTTTCATTTCTTCGTCACTGATAATTCAATTTGGTAAATTCGCAAAGGAAATGTATGTGGTGTTTCCAGGATTAAAAGGCATTGAAAAACCAACAATCAGGATAGCCACACTAAATAAATATGGCGCCCGAGCCATTATACCGAGAGGAACCAGTTATCCCCCAGAATTGGTAATGGACGCTTTTACCAAAGCTAATGCATCAGACAAATGGGATTATTGGTGCTCAGTGGAAGGAGAAGTCGTTTCATAATAAGGTTCACGGCGAGGACTTTCAGGCCCTCTCCACTACCCTTAACACACATTCAGTGCTTAATCTCATCATTGCATCAAAACCCCTTTTATCTTTTACAATACATCAAAACTAAAACATGAAAGCATTCTCAAAACAACAAAAACTAAAAAACAGAGAGGCTTCAGTGTGTGTAACAATCAGATCATTGACAGTATAGCCTCACTGAAATCCGCTAAGATAATTTAAGCTATCATCATAAGCCTCGTAATCCATCAAAATCACGGGGTCAACTAGGTAACTGGGGAATAGCCTTCTCTTTTCCTCCTCTAAATCAACGATTAAGATGAAGAGAAAAGGGCTTTCCCCAGAGTATCCAACATTTACCCAAAACTGAAATAACCAATAAAAATTGAATAAACGCAGAAAGGTGCTCAGACAGCCAAGGGTTAGTCTTCAACTTCTACGAAAACCTAGATCAGAAACTCTAGTCCACAAATTTAGCATCATCACAGCACTCTTCCAAACTAAAAACAGATACCCAATAAACAAAGACATGATAAGATGAAAATGCCGAAAAAAACAGAGAGAATGCAAGTGAGAAAATACCTAGTGTCCTATTTATAGAAGCAAGTATGTCTGTGCGGTGAGAACTAGGGTTTCAAAGAGGGTGTCTGTTGAGCTAGGGTTTTGTAGGCCGCTGGGCCATTTTAGAGAGAGTGGGCCTAACAAATTTAGTGGGTTTTGGGAAAGATGTTACAGCCCAATCCAAACTATTGGGTCGCAATTCTCTTTTGTCTTTGGAGGTTAGTTTCGCCGGATGCTTACAGTTATACAATTTATTCAAATAAAAAGAAGCTGGAAAATCAAAAACTCTGATGGAAAGCCATTTTCTATATTCAACATTTGTTGCACTAAGTGCCCAGGTTAAATAATCTTGGCACGCAATTTTAAAATTATAAGCAAAATATAAATAAAAAAAATGTTGAAATATTATACATCCAAAAGGAATCCCTTACAATCCAGTAGGACCTATATGCAAAATTTGGAAATATGTATTTATAAAAGTATTAAAGCAAAGGTGACAGTCAGTCATATTAAGCCGATTTCAACACGATCCATCATACATATAAGTCATATCAGGTTAAAACATATACAAATAATAAAACTCACAATATAATTCGTGTTATAATGAATTATGTTACATCAGACCTTTAATGGGTTACTTTGTAGGTTATTGACGAGTTGACAGTTAATTATATATATTTTTATCTTTTTAATTTTTATTATATTTTTTAGATTTTTCAACTAATCTTTTAATTTTTTAATAATATTAATAATTAATAAATTTATGTTTTTCATATTAATTTTTTTTTTTTTCATAATATTGATAATAATTTATAATTTCTTATAATATTAATAAATATTTTAAATTTGTTATATTTAATAAATATTTAAAATAGTAATAAACAGTATTAAGTTGGACTTGCCGGACACGACAGCCAATGTTAAAGGCAAATGCAGAGGAGTTGCCATGACGTGGACATCCAGTGGGGGCGAAGAAAATGTGACAGAAATTATTTCAGATGTGGACAAGTGAAGACAGTTCAATAATCTAAGGGCGAAATTCGCGGTCTACAGTCTACACGCATAAAGTAAAAGGTCCAGAAGATGATAACCCTGCAAGTCACGAAAGAAAGCTGTGACTCTACCACCTTTTAAAAACTAAACCAGTTCTTCGTGGAAGTCTTTCTTTTTCAAAGAAATAGTATTCATTTACTTACTTATTTCAAATTTCAAATATCCTCGTTTGTCTCTTTGTAACCGTGTCTCAAATTTGAGGACAACCAGGTAATATTGCAGAATGTAAGCTAGGGTAAAAGGGTAATTTAGTCTTTTTGATAAAAAAGTAAGGGTTGTTTGGTCATTGCGTTGAGAAGATTTGCCATTCAGTGTAATTATGTAAGTATTCCAAAGAAATGAACTGTTTTAGTTGTCCTTCAATTATGGTTTTGGCCAAGTTGGGGGCCAGGCTTGGTCTCATGGATGTTATTCTTTAGGCAACACTCCAGCTATGTTTTTTGGGGGGATATAAAAATGAATTTTAGGTAAACTTCTTATAGAAGCATTTCCAATTTCCGAACGCACCTCGATATAGGATCTTAAAAAAAAAAAAATAATATCATACTTTTATAGTATTTGTTAAGGATAAATATTAAAATATTTATATATTTATCCATTTATATAGTTATAATTATTTTTATTTAAAATTTTTATTTTATTAATGAATAATAAAAATATGATATGGGTAATAAGATTATTAACATGTTTTAAAAGTTTTGGTATATAATATTATATTATATGTTTTATTAATTATAAGTTGAGATAATTTGATGAAAAATTTAATACCATGTCAATTTAAATATTAAATAATTAGTTAATATTAAAAAATTTTGACGATTGGATCAGAATTAAAGATCTTTAATTTGAAATTGGAATTAATATAATATAAATATGATTTGATGATTTGAACCGTATAATTTACTTCTTATTGGAGTTTGTTAACAAGAAACATTGCTCAAATTGGGAAAATTTTATTATATTTCCATGGGAAGGACTGCAATCTTATACATGATTGCTTCTGTCACAAAAAATACAATCTTCTGAAGGTAAAAAGGAAGATATCATAGAAAGGCTATATTATTCGCGCAACATTAGGAGAGATAGCCGAGGTTATATATTACAGAACTTCCAATAGAAGAAATGAAAATTAAATTAAAATATGAGGGCAATGCTGACTACTCTGGCACTTAGCTGTTGACTAAAGCACATCGCTTCCTGATCTGACCGGTTGTCCCAGTCTTGACATTGATTCGCCCCATTTTCTCCATAGAGGTGGCAAATTCGGTGAAGAAATTTTGCTCTGATCCACTGAGCAGTTGGTTAATTAAAGCTAATGAGCTAGAGTTAGTAATCAAAGCAGCATCAGATTGAAACAGACCCCTTCTCTTAACCAAAAGGGAGTAGTAGCTAAGGTCAAAAGTCTTGCGACTCCCGGGGTCCATCTCTACTTTTGTGGTAGTGTCATTCAGAACTCTGCACTTATTTGCCCTCAGAGTTGCTGCATATTCACTATCAAGAGACGGGTCTTCATCGCCTACTCCAGTGAAATTGTACAGACGGTTCTCAAATGATGTACAGTGAGCAATTCCGATTGTGTGGGCACCTGAAATAATTCAGTAACATTTCATGTTACTGAATTTGGAACAATTTCCATGTAATTATAGCTGAGATGATAGTTTTTAAGCTCACCAGATAGCAGAACCAAGTCCTTTAGATCAAGTCCTTGATTATTGAAGAGTCGGAAGACAGTGGTGAAGTTGTTTGTTGGAAATGGGATGTTGTTTGTTGCTTCTGTGATATTGGAGATCGTCCCATCTCTACGTCCAGTTGGAACATTCCAAAAAGGACCTCCCTATTTAGAGGATGATAAGACAAAACTGAAATATAAGAGAATATAAAAATGTAAGAAGCAGGTTTGAAGATAATTTGATGAAGTTCTTACTGTGGTGACAATTGAGTCTCTTGCAACTAGAGTAAGAGTATCTGCACAAGAAACTACACCAGGGCATTCTTCTTCCAAAAGGCTCTTAACTTTGTCAATGAAGTCAAAGCCTCTGAGTGTTAGATTTGGAGGTGCATCCCTCTCAGCATCTGCATTGCCTGTCGTTGAGTTTAGAAGCACGGATGCATCACAACCCTGAAAATTGGCAAAATGTTAACAAAAAATTTACAAAGATTTGAAAAGAGAAACAAAGAGGGAAGAAAAACACAAACCCTGACAAAGCAGTCATGGAAATGCATTCTAATAAAAGTTGCTGCTAGTGATGGAGCATTGGGGATGTGCTCTTTAACATAGTTAAGCACAATCTGTTCAGCTTTTGGACAGCTCTTAGCATAAAATCCCATTTGCAATTGAGCTTGACTTGCCACTATCAACCCCAGAAGACTCAACACCATAATACCAAATTGATTCATCCTTCCCATTATTTTCTTTTCTGATATGGAAGAAACTTCACAGGTAATGAGGAGCTGCTTTAATGTGCTTGTTGCCGACACAAGCCAATGAATTTATAGACACTTATAACAGCAACATGAAAAGAAGCAAGACGATACAAAATGGTCCACCTAGCAAACTATCATGTGCTTCTTTTGGAACCCTTGTTTTATTTTTAGGCCAAATGACTATTTACCACCCAAGGTTTGATGTTTTCTCAATTTTCCACCCTTTAACTATGGAAACACCAAACGCCCACCCATGACCGGTTAGATTCAACAAAACCCTAACGGTGATAAGGGTAAAATCGTCATTTTCGCTATAATATTAAAAATAAACTAAAATAGAATCTATTTTGCCCCCTAAACTTTAAAAACTAAAATTTTCCCCCAGCCTAAGTTTTAAAAAATCGCCGGTTCACCCTAGGGTTTCGTTTTGAAATCTCCGACGACATCTCCGGCTCCATTGCCGACGACCTCTCCCTCCTGAAGCTTCCTCTCCTTCCGGTGAACTCTTTCCTCCCATTTAGATGTCCGATCGGAGTCGGAGAAGCCGTGGAAGACAAAGAACTTCGTCGGGGAAAACGAAGTTCTTTGTCTTCCCAGTCATTGTCGTCTGGGAAGACGATCGTCTTCCCAAAAGAAGACGAGATCGATGGATCTAGTCTTTGTCATCTGGGAAGACGAGATCGATGGATCTAGTCTTTATCATCTGGGAAAACGATTTCTCTTCTCAGACGACTTCTCTCTGTATCGGATACGTAGTGCAAGAGTTGAGGGCGACTGTCGGTGGAAGAGAAACCGTCTGGAGGGGAAGACGGCCGGTGATGGCATTGGAGAAAGTGAAAGGGTTTGGAAATAAACACTAGGGGGGGAAATGTAATCTTTTCAAATTTAGCTTAGGGAAAAAATGTTAGTTTTTAAACTTTTAGGGGGAAAAATGAGATTAAATTTACCACCGTTAGGGTTTTGTTAAATCTAACCGGTCATGGATGTGTGTTTGGTATTTTCATAGTTAAAAGGTGAAAACTTGAAAAAACAACAAACTTTGGGTGGGAAATAGCCGTTTGGCCTTATTTTTAATGTAAAGTAGTTCATTTAAAATCTTGACTTGTAGGATAAGTGATATTCATTAACCAACCAATTCAGTTGTCCCAGAGAGGTGTGGTGGCTTAAATTATGTAATGGATTTGGTAATGTCTCTTACGATTTCAGGCTAAAATTATACAACAAAGAAACAAGAATGTGGTAGATTAACAGCAATCGATTCACCTGCTCCTGATAGCTGTAGTGTCGTTTTCTGAACTGTTCAATTTTCAAATCAATAATTCATCACCTGCTGCGGCCATTGTAGCCGACACATTTGGAAAGAGACGAGAAATCATTATGAATTTGGAATATAAGTAGTACAAAGTTCACAATAAGACTTGACATATCTTATAAAATGACTTAATAATGCAACACATGGAGTACAGCTGCATACATTATTATAAGACAAGAGACCGAGCAAAAAAAATTAAAAAAAAAAACAAATTGAGGGCATCAAAGAGAATTGAAAAATCTTTATGGGGACATTCTTTGTTTTAGATTTGGATCTCCCAGAGATGAAGAAAATAATATGCCTTGGTAAAAGCTAGTCCCATTGCTGGCATTTTGCATGGTGAAAGACTATTTTGCATTGTACAGGCAGAAAACAAAGGTAGCTCCTCTTCTGAGAGATCTGACGTTTTAAAATGATTAGTTTTTCTCTTTATATAAATGTGCATTAATTTCTATGCATGTGCCTGCATGTAAGAATACACCAAAAATATAATATTTCCAGTTATTTTATAAAGTTTGTAAGACAAGGACAGGGAACCTAAACTTTTATTCCCATAATATATAAAGGTCTCTTGTTATAGGCATTTTTACAGATAACGAGAAGAATCTCTTTTGAAGACATCGAAATTAATGGAAAGAAGACATGTTACAGCTGCATATCACAATTATTTAAATCAGGAGTCAGTGATTCAAATGATAATATGTTCTGTTATTTATAAAATGTGGAGGGTAGAAGCCATGTGATTGGAGCACTTTAGTCGGTGGAATTTTCTTTCTATTTGGTGCTTTGTTCATTAAAGAGATTGGCTCAGCTCAAGGAGATTCCTTTGCTTTAGATCTGAATTGCATTCATGCATGGCATTTTTAATGTTAATAATTTCCAGTCTCCTTTGTCTCTGCGTCTATGAGCACGCCTAGTATCAACACGATTGGCAACCAGTCTCTTGCAGGTCGATGGGTAATAGCCTTGAGGGAGCAAAAGTCTAAAATTGTATGATTATGTATCTGGTATACTGCCAATTCAATAATAATACTATTGGGTTAGTGGATCAGACTACTCTTTCAAAATTAAACTGATTATATTAAACATAAAAATCTTAGTTTAATAATTGATTTTATAATAATTATATTAAAAAGTTAAAGTTTAATTTTAAAATATTATCGAAAAAGATTTGAATCTATTCTTTTATATTTGAAATCTCTCTTCTTCGAACTCAAGCTAACATAGCAGGCAAGTAATGACAAGTTTAGTGCCCAAGATATTAATTAGCTAATATATGAAGAGTAGGACAGAAGTATTTAGATGAAACAGGGTTCAAATTGGCCAACCCTTGCTAGGTGAGCGTCACCTTTCTTCCCTAGGTTCATTTTTTTTTTTTTTTTCTCTCTGTTTAGGAAGAACTGACTTTTTGCAGCTTTTGTGTATAATAAGGCCAAAAGACTTATTCCCACCAAAGGCTTATTATAGTCATAAACTCCCCATGGTTAAGTTTCAAAAGTTAAAATATTTGCCCGTGGATTAAATTTTATTGTAATTATCAAAGATAAAATTATCATTTAAAAATTTTATTTAAAGAAAAAAGATTTATCTTATTTTTTTACTTTAATTTTGAAAACTAACCATTCTCTTTTAACCTCATATTTTTCAAGTTTAAAAACTAATTTCTCCTCCTTTCCCTAGGTCTAAGTTACAACCTTTCATAGTTTTTTTATTTCAAGTGCCCCCAGCTTTTGAAAAATTTTAATTTCAACCCCTCTTCAACTTTAGTTTTCAGATCATCGTCAGTGTCCTTTTCCCTTTATCTCCAACATCCTCCTCTATAGAGACCAAGTTGTCATGGCATTCTCCCTTCATCTTCTTCCCATATCTTTCTTGTCTGGTGTAAAATTCAGTTGAAATCAACGCAAACACTACGGAGGAAGGTTGGTGCCGACGATAAGAATAAAATAGACTAAAACCCTAAATCCGTTCTCTTGACAACGGGAAGAGATGTGTGATGAAAGCTAGGAGAGGAAAAGACACATGATGACTAGAGGGGAAAACGTTGTAGTAGAAGTGCGTCAGTCGAGAGAGAAATTGTCAGATATAAAGATCTAGAAACTAAACTAAAGAGGGAGTGAAACTGAAAGTTTTTAGAAAGTTGGGGGCAGTTGTAAATTGGAAAAAGATGAGACTTTGTAACCTTGGATTTATGGGAGGAAAAGTCAGTTTTTAAATCTAAAAAATATGAGGTTAGAGAACAGAAATAAAATTTTAAAACTTAAGAGTAACTTTAAAATATAAGGTCAAATAAAATCTCTAAATAATTTTACTCTTGATAGTAATAATAAAATTTAACAAGTAAATAAGTATTTAAATTTTTGAAACTTATCAAATAAGAGTTTGAGAATGCACTTAACCTTCGGTGGAAATAAGTCTTTTGGCCGTACAATTATTGTAATATACACTTGTTTCTGAGGCAACACTGGAAAGGATTATAATGATCTTATTGGTTGATAAATTTTAGAAAAAATCTTGTACAATACAAACTTACAAAAGTTCCCACAATCAAACCATGTTACATTGAAATTAAAGCAAAAAAAAAAAAAAAAGGTAGTAGTTGCAAATTAATTGACAAAAGCACAGTGTTTCCTGATTTCACCGGCGTTGCCTGTGAGGACGCCAATTTTCCCCATCTTAATCATGGATACAGCAAAATCATTTGCAAAGGTAGATCCACGGGTAGCAGCCTGAAGTTTGACATAAGCTCTAGTCTCATTGTCATTAAGAAGAGCTGCATCAGATTGGAAGAGCCCTCTTCGTTTAGTTACAAGAGTGTAGTAATCTTCGTCAAACGTTTTGAAGCTTCCAGGATCCATTTCGACAAGTGTTGTAGTGTCATTAGGCTTGCATTTTCTCTTTAAATGCACAATGTAATTAGGATCCAATGAAGGGTCAGTGCCACCTTTGCCAGTGAAATTGTACAAGCGATTGGAGAAGGAACTGCAGTGAGATGTACCAATAGTATGGGCTCCTGTAATTTAACAAAGTAAAAAGATGTCTAAGTTAGAATCTTTGGAAAGTTGTTGGAAATTAAAACTTAAGTTTAGGAAATTATTCATTTTATATATACAACTCATTATGATTTTGTTATTAGACTTTGTAATCCAAAATAAATATTGATATGAGATCACATATTATTTAACTAGTTTTATCTTAATAATAAGAGATATTAATCCAAACCCAACATATCTCACATGCGACAATAACGATTTTCAAAATTTTACCTGATAAGACCGCTAGGTCTTTTTCGTTTAAGCCCTGTGCTGCAAACATTTGCTTTAGCAAGGTTATGTTAGCGAAAAATGGTGGTAAGGATGCTGTCTCTGAGGCATTTGAAACTCTTCCATCTCTTCTTCCAGTAGGAACGTCCCAAAAAGGTCCATGTATCTGATTAAGAAAAATAATATTTGTTAATTTTAATCAATAAGCCACTTTTGTGTTGAATGTTGTAGTGTTACGTATTTAGGGCTTGAAACCGGTTAATTAATTACCACTCCTACTGCATCTCGAGCTACTAAAGCCAGGATGTCAGCGCAAGAAACCACACCAGGACACCTCTTTTCTACTGCGGATTTTACAGTATCAATAAATTGGAATCCCCTCAGGCTTAAGTTGGGGCCTGCATCCTTCTCAGCTTGATTGTTCTTGGTAGAATTTAGAAGCACAGAACCATCACATCCCTGCCAAACCAACTTATTAGATAATGTAAAATTCTCTAATAATTGTGATACGTTACATAGACTTTCTCAACAACAAAATGATCTGTCTACTACATGCACGCCTGTACATAGGTTGAACTTAAATAACTTAACTTACCCTAACAAAACAGTCATGAAAATGCATTCTTAACAAAGGAGCAGCAAGAGATGGTGCAAGAGAAATGTGTTGGTGTGTAACTTGTTTAACAATGGACTCGGCATCTGGGCATGTTTTCTGGTAGAATCCAAGCTTTAAGCCCTGCCCATTCGAGAGAATTGAGACTAAAAGAACATGAATCAGTTGAAGCAAGAAAAATGATAGGAGTTTCTGATTAAAAACCATTGTCGCTAGAAAGGGACCTGTATAGCCAGGCATAAGGAAATACCGTGGATTTATAGTAAGTTCAACTCTTTAAAATATGCAGCGAGGCTATCATTGCATTATTATACAGAACAGCTCACTGCAATACTTTATTTCGTTGGAAAATTTTGTACTTAAACTATGTCCAAGCATGCATGTTTCCTTAACTAATGCAAAGTATTATATAGATGACCGTTTACTAGCTACAAAAAATAATGCACATGTAAGTAAACGATGTAGGAAATAACAATTAATTCAACAAGTTAAACAGCCTGTGAACTGGATGAGATATCTCCAATTACTGGTTATAATTTTTCAGCATTATTTTCAACGTAGTTTCATGAAATGTACAGGCTATATCTTGTAGGAATTTAGGTGCATTTAAATTACTAACAAGATATTCGGACAAAGATTACACATACACCATTTGTGTGAAATTGAATCACCTCAAAGACAAAATTTAAAGACGTTTAAAGGTTTATTTTGCATTAAATCATCACTAGTAATGATGGGAGGTCAGTTTAAATTCTGCAAATGTGTGGTTTTGTTTCTATCTTGAATATCTTCGAAAATTGGTCACCCAGGGACCTTCTATTTGTTTTTTTTTTTTTTGGGTAACGAGGAATCTTATCCAAATCAGTTATTACATTGGATCAGAATCAACCATACTGAGTAGGATAAATCATAGATCTAAAGACTAATTGCATAACCATTAAACTAGTTTAATCTTGATCTGTCGTCAGAGAAGACTTGAACTCATACTCTTTTATATATACAATTTTCTCTTTTCTCACCTACGTTACCCCTTAGAAGTTGGACCCTCTATCTTTGTTTATATCCATCTCCGGCTAAAGATGGAAACTGGAGGATGTGTTATGGACCACTTTCAGCTACAATTACAACTCCTTAAATCCTTATTAATATGGGGGAGTTATGGTGGGAGAGAAAAAACCCTCACTAAAATCCTATTTGAACAAGAATTATTACAACACAAAAAATATTCCAATAGTATATTCTCCACGTGAAAAAGTTTCATCCACTTAAACAGAATAATAAGAAGATATAGAAGAAACACAAGTGAGTTTGGTTAAAAGTTTGGACTTTGTGAATGGACACCACACCATTTTTGAATGGAGAATCCGGAGAGTAGTTGATCATACTTGAAATTGCAAGCAACGTGTTGAAGTTAATTATTATAAATTGTTGGAAATACATTTGTTAGAATCAATCTCTTATTTAATTGTAATATTCAAAAACATTAGGCCGAAATTAAGGGATAAAACTTTCGAACAAAGACCAGAATTTAAGACAAATTAAAGTAATTAATTAATTAGATCTTCTAGCTCTGCACTTAAAGCCTTGAACTTTTATAAAACTGCAAAAAGTCATGCATGAAGAATTTGATTTGGCATTAATCCTTCAGAGGAATGACTTGTCAGAATGAATCAAAGTTAATATGCTTCGTTGATACCGCTGAAGAAAAGAGTAAGCAAACCAATGTCTGGGCAATTGTATCTCCCATTGATGAATTGCAGCCATAATATTGTAAATATCTCTCTGCAACTTGCTGGATTTGAGTATTAATGGCAGGTTGATCAATAAGGATGAGTTAGTAGGCAAGATAAGCCTAATCAATCACTCATAAGACCAACATATATTACACAGGTTACACTAAAAAAGAAAATAACTGATATTAACGTGAGAAAAATAATAAGCAGATAAATATTCGATCATTATAAGTATTATTTTCATGATTTTAACAATAAATTATATATATTTTCATTAAAATAAAAAATTTATGATTTTAATGAGAAAAAAATAATTATTAAAAACCTATTTTCCGTTATTAGAAAGTTTTAATGATACGAAAAAATCACATTATTAATTTTCATTATAGTTTCTCCTGTTAAAAATATTCAACATTTTTAATGAGAGAAATTATAATGACAAACGGCGGTGATATTTTTTCTGTCGTTAAAACTTTTTAATAATAAAAAAAAACTTTTAATAATTATTTTTCTTTTATCAAAGTCCAAAATTTATTTATTTTTTAAAGACAGTATAAATAATTGGTCGTAAAAATCACAAAAATAATTCTTATACCAATCAAATATTTATCCACTTGTTATTTTTTCTTGCTAATGCCCTTCTTTTTTCTTTTTTTTTTTTTGTAGTGACAGCTATGGATGGCCTCATTATATAGTTTGTGCAGAGGAGTGCCTTATGATTGGCATGCATGTTCATCTTACAAACTTATGATAATTTGATAATCAGAATTAAGTATTTGCCACCAGCCTAGCTGCGGTTTTGGTCCAAAGCCACGAGGAAAGAGGGGATTAGTTTGAGGTCAAATTAGCCAATAGATTTATCAAAAATCACATTTCCATTGGCTTGAGTTAATTATAATTTCCTTAGTCAATTAGAGGGTTCCAAATGATGTATGGTATTGTTCATCATTTCATTCTATATATTGAATTCTAAATTCCATGTTGCAGATGTATCTTATTGGTTTCTAACATAATAAACTCAAGTGACAAATTAAATCTTTAGAGAAAGATTAATATAGCTATAACAAATACTAAGATCTACTTTCCACTAAAAGATAATGATTGACTAGTCTTTTTCTAGGTTTAAAATTCAATACTAGTAAAATGTGTTAATCAAATTAACATAATACATAAATAGAATTGAGTTTATAGACAAAAATGTCTTCAAATCCATCTCATTTTAAGTAGCAGAATAGTATAACAAATAACATTAAGAATTTGTTCTTCTCTTCTCTTTTGTAATCTTTAACGGGTAAGATAATAACCATTATTTTTAGTTGAGATAGAAGTAAAAACATAACCTCACTTTGCGTATTAGACTTTCTATCATGTTCAAATGGGTCCTTATGGATTATACAAATAATTTGACTTATAATATAAAACTTAGCATATTAGCCCACCCTATTTAGATCAATTATTTGGGCCATCAGATATCTCGTTTTAGACCAAATTTACTTTAACTTGATTTAATTTGAAGCGAAACTTATAATTAATGTAAACCCATTATATGAAAATTGTTGATATTCTCTTACTTAAGCGACATTAGTTGTGATTAGTTTTGAAAAATCAATATTTCTCTTTCAAACCAATCTTATTATCAGTTCAACAATATGCGCTTCTCTTGTTTACTACTCCTCCCTCAACTTGTTTTACATAGACTTCAGTGGTTTACTTTTATCATATACTGTTGTTAAATTAGACTTTTTTGGTGTTTCATTATGTTGAAACTCCGTACACATATATACTATGTTTTTGACTATTTGTAATTTGCTTCTCAACATTTCAAGTCGAGCTGCTAAAAGGGGCTTGGTCACTACACCTACCACTTGATGTTGTGACAATATACATTGTATGGACACATTTTTAGATGACACCTGCTTACGAAGGTAATGTACATCTATTTCAATGTGTTTCGTCTTACCATGAAACACTAAGTTTGTTGCTAAAGATGTTGTGCTTAAATTGTCACACGAAAATCACAGCCTTTCCAAGCCACTCTAACTTTAATTCATTAAACAAAGTTCTTAGCCATGCAATTTCTATTGCAGCCTGACTCAAGGCTCCATATTCGGATTCAGTAAATGAAAGAGTTACAACCTTTTGCTTCTTGGAACTCCACTGAATCAAATTTCCTCCAATGTAAATGCAGTAGACACTGCTAGACCTCCTGTCTTCCAAATTTCCAATCCAGTCAGTATTCGAAAAAGCTTCAAGATTCAGCACACTAAAAGGCCTAAACATGATTCCATAGCCCAAAGTACCCTGCACATAGTTCAACACACGTTTCACTGCTTGCCAGCTGCTACTGCATCTGAGTTAGCTCTTTCAGAAACTGATTCAGTCTATTTACTGAGTAAGAGATGTCAAGCATTGTGACTGTTGAATACTGCAATGCCCTAATAATACTTCCATACAAAGTTGGCCTATCAAACAAAGGACCATCTCCTACAAATAGTTCATATCCCATTACCATTGGAGTAGACACTCCATTACAGTCTTGCATATTTTCCTTTCTAAGCAACTCTGGGGCATATTTAGTTTGACATATGTGTAGTCCAACAACATTTCTTCTTGCCTCTATTCTCAAAAAGTAACTTAACTCCCCTAAATCTTTTAAAGAGAACTGCTCATTCAAATCTGTCACTAGCTTTTTAATGAATTCAAAGTCAAGGCCTGCAAAAAGCATGTTGTCTACAGATATAAGTGCATAAACCGCAATGATCTCCTTGAAAATGAACAAACTAGAGTCAACAACCTAGTTCTCAAAACCTCTTCTAATCTAGGCCTGCTTCAACTTGTCATACCATGCTTTAGGGGCTTGCTTTAAACCATACAATGCCTTTTGCCATTTGCATACAAAATCATGATGTAATTTGTCTGCAAATCCCTGAGGTTGAGTCAGGAATACCTCCTCCTGCAACTTCCCATTGAGAAACACATTATTGATATCCACTTGATGTATCCTCCAATCAAAAGACACAACAAAGGCAAGTATTACTCTTATAGTGGTTGCTTTCACAACTGGACTGAATGTCTCCATAAAATCTACTCCAGGGGTTAGCTGGAATCCCTTGGCCACTAATCTAGCCTTTAGTTTAAGCAAGGACCCATTTGCATTCAACTTCTTAAAGACCGATTTATGGTCTAGCACATGTTGACTACTAGAGGCTGGAACTAGAGTCCATGTTTGATTTCTCCAAGAATCCACATTATTAGACCTGACCTGGGTAGCAAAATTGCAGAACTTCCATACACCTCCAGATTTATCAGATTGGTTTTCTTTACCCGTTGTTCAAATTTTTGTAAAATAAACTTCACTTCAGCCAAAGTAATAGTATCACTACAAGAGTCTAATTCTGAATAAACATGAACTATAACAGGATCATACTCAACACCTAATCCATCAACAATGCACTCAATCAATTCTCCCTCCGATATAGATTGACCATTGAAATTTAAATCATATGCTATTTCTTTCACTATATTAACGTAGCTACTAACATCAGCATTGCCTTTCTTCAAGGTATTTTTCAGATGTACTACCCTGTCCTTTGACTCAATAACATAATACGATTCATATTTCCACTGTTAACTACAACATTTTCATATTTAAAATTTCGCTCCTAACAACATGGAAGACTACCCAATTGTCATTGAAGGTACCAAAATTGACTTGAATTTTAAACCCGCATTGGAAATTCCAAATTTTTATGCACCAAAGTAAAATCTAAATTATAGTAAAATTTTCTGTCAGACAAACAAAACATAGGCATTGAAACTGTCCCTAGCCTAAAGGAAAAAATCCACATCATTGACAGTACCCCTATTAAAAGAATGTTACTTTTCTTTTCTGGGAGAGAAAATGTATACGTATTTTGGGTATATAGATTGAACGATTTTGAATTAAAGATAAAATAATACTTAATCACATTATGATACACAATCTGTATAGTTATTTTATGTACTCAAAATATGTATATATATTATTGTTTGGGGATAATCCTCCAACAAAAAAGCTCATTGTATGAGTGCAAACCTCGTCTAGCTTGCTTAATGGTGCTAGCATTCCTA
This sequence comes from Mangifera indica, assembly GCF_011075055.1. NCBI lineage: Eukaryota > Viridiplantae > Streptophyta > Magnoliopsida > Sapindales > Anacardiaceae > Mangifera > Mangifera indica. The sequence continues at coordinate 6,632,531 of NC_058150.1, read as the reverse complement.
TATAAATAAAAGATTCAAGCACTGTTAATGACTTGAGGGAAGTGTTATTGAGCAGAAAAATTCTTCCCCAAGAGGATTATTTATTCATTCACAAGTAGAGAATCATGCATGACAATTTGTAGCCTCAGTTGGCATCGGGTTGAGAATGGAGATATTCTCATATTTTATTATTAAAAATAAAAAAATTATCACAAACATAAAGTATTTAAAAGAGTATTAGGTATAAATTATTTATATATTATATAAAAATTGTTATTTATAAATAATTATTATATTAGATTAAAGGAAATAAAATAATACTGAGATATTATTTTATATAAATTTACTTAAATATAATTATTCTAAAATATTTTTTATTTTACTTGCTATATTAGTTAAAATTGTTATATTAAATAAAAATAAGAATATTTTTGTACTAAAAAAATTAATAAGTAAAAATAGAATTTTCATATACAAAATCATTTTATATTACATGTCACATAATTATTGATAATAAAATGTTATGTTATTAATAATAAAAAATTACGACAATAATAAAATATGAATTATCAAAATAATCATTGATGCACTCATATGTATTTAGAGGAACCCTAAATTAAAGTGGGGATCAGTTGAAAGGACAATTTTAGAATGCAAATATTAATAGAAGGTAATAAATTTCCTGATTTTAATTTGAAATTCTCTGCCGATTCAATTATCAACAAAAATTATAATTATTATTTACTTTAAATGAAAGATTATCGCTTGCTATATACCTAGATAAGGATAGACCGTATGTTATTATGTTATTTAAAAAATCGTTTTTCCTAGTTTTGTGATTGTTGAATCAATACTGGATTTAAGATCGTCTTGTTTTGTATGATTGATTTGGTCTCAATGTGATAGTCTAATTCGGATGGGATTCTTTGTTTAAAAGAAAAAAAAGTCATTTTTCCCTGAAGCTGTGGACTTTCCCATTGAAAGGGAAAATTTTCAGTATTCCTGAAAAACAAATAAACGTCCATTTTCTAATATACGAAATGCCTTAAAGTTCTGCTGATAAAACAAGAATATTATATTTTTGTATAGAGAAACATGATCAATAAAAGGGACATGTCAGCTAATCTCGTCTAATCTCCTATTAATTCCTTTGTAGTAGCAAAGAACTAAGGCAACCCTGCTAGAGAATCCGGCAAAGTGAAAGCAAGATGTTGGGAGGACCAATCATCAAGAGGGTTAAAAAAGAGGTAGATATGAGACCCATCTCTCACCCCACATTCAACCAAAGACACTTCATCCTGCTCTTGGCTCATCATCAGATGGCTTTCATCATCGTCCAGCAGTAGAATCAGACGGTCACAAGGGAGCTTTTGCTGGCTTTCAATCTCCTTCTTTAGATCAGCCACCGTCGCATCATTTTCAACTTGAACGTAGAAGAGTGTTCCTGTCAATATCTCCACCGCCACCTTCATTGTCAAGACTTCAAAAACCAGATAACAGAAAATAAAATCAGTGGAGACCTATAAGGAGATGTGGGTTTGAAGAATTCAAGTGTCAGTGTAACTTGGAAAGGTGTTCACGTTTGCGGCATTTTAGTTTCATGCAGTTTATATGGGGAATTTTGATTTTATTTGGGCAACGTAATTAAAGTGTTGCCATATGTTAACACATGCCTAAATTTCTATAACAGAATGGATAAATAAATGGTAATATAATCATAAGTCAGCAGGCATTTTATCCTCAGGATTATTTTAGACCAATCAAAATTCTAATTTTATTCATAAAATAAAAGCCAAAGATTTTATTAAATTACATATAACAGTAAATAAATTAAATTTATAATCCTCAACCATCATGGTTTAAAAGAAGAGAGAAATTTTATGTGAGAGATTGATTTTAGGCAGGCTTTGTGATTTAAAATCCTAAACTCTCCTCCCTAATATTATATTCGACATTTTAAATAACTATTTTATTCTTTTACTAAAAGAACAATATTATGTGTACCTATTTTAAGTATATAAATATGTATATACTTATACGTGTCATCACATAATTAGATGTTGTTTTATCTTTTATTTAAGATCACTTAATCATATGATAATACATATAAATATGTATATATTTGTATACCCAAAATGAATAATTATTATTGTGCATTTGGTTTAAGAGAAAAATATATTATTTCAGTAATCTAATTTTTATTACTAATAATATCTTATTTAGGTTATTACATAATAAAAAATTATGGTAATAACGTGACAAGTAATTTGACTATTATCTTCCATGTAAACATTGAAATATTATTAAAATAATATTAATTTTATTTCAATTTTACTTTTACTTAATAAGTTTAGTTTAACATATTAAGAACATTTTAAAAAAAATAATGTCTTATTTTACTTTTACAATTATCAACCAAATCTAACAATTATTTATATATGTTAATTTATTTAAATACAATATTAATTTATACTCATAAATCTTTAAGGGAATTGATTTTTGTGATAATATTTCAGTTTTAGTAATAAAATGTTACCTTAACCAAATGCTATCTTAGGAAAATTACATTGTGTCATGCACATTATTGTCAATTTTTATGATAATATTTTAGTTTTGGTAATAAAAAATTACCTAAATTAGACACTTTCTTAGGGTAATATTTCAGCTTTAGTAATAAAATGTTACCTTGACCAAATGCTATCTTAGGATAATTACATTGTATCATGCACATTATTGTCAATTTTTATGGTAATATTTTAGTTTTGATAATAAAAAATTACCTAAATCAGACACTTTCTTAGGGTGATTACATTGTATCATGCATACTATTGCTAAGGTGTGTTTATTTTAGGTAATATTTTATTACCAAAAATAAAATATTATTATCCAAATAGATTATCCAGAATGTTACTAGATATAAATTAGTATTATATTTGATAAAACTAATATAAATAATTATTTTATTTGATTGGTAGTAATAAAAATATATTAAAATATTGTTTTACTAAGATATCCTTAAATGATTATTAGTTATAAATTTGTATTATGTTTATTCAAAGTAACATATTTTATATTAAAATATTTATTTTTTGTGTATGTTGGAGGCCAAAGGACTTATTCCCACCTAAAGTATACTGCTTTACCAAATTTTCACTCTTTAACTTTGGAAAGTCGATTTGCTCACCCATAGACAGTTAAATGTATTAGTTTTAAGGATAAAATCGTTATTTTATTTATAATATAAAAAAGAAACTAAAATTTTATCTCTTTCTCCTCTCCCTAAACTCTAAAACTAACAATTTTTCCCTAAGTCAAGTTTTAAAAAACAAAATTTTCCCTCATAGGGTTTAGTTTTTAATTCCCGGTGACATCTCCAATGTCATCGTCAACAACCTCTCCCTTCTGACACTTTCTTTTCCTCTGACAATGTCTGTCATCTTTGTTTTCCCGACTTGAATAGCCGACCAAAGGAGAGAGAGATATCAAGAAAGACACTGTTAGAGGAAGAGGAAGCGTCGGGAGGGAGAGTATATTGGAATTGTTGCCAAAACTAAACCTTAGGGAGGAAAAGGTTATTTTTTAAAACTTAACCTAAAAGGGAAATTGTTAGTTTTTGAATTGGGGGGAAAGAGGCAGGAAAGAAGATAAAATTTTAAGATATTAGAATTTCATTAACTTTAACTGTCTATAGATAAGTAAATAAGTTTTTCAAAATAAAAAATGAGAATTTGAAAACAACATACTTTGGTGAGAATAAATCCATTGGCCTATGTTGTAAAATATTTTTCATATTAATGATATATTAAAGGTTTTTTTTTTTTTTCACATTGTCAAATATAAAATAAATTAATTTTTTAATTTATCATATTATAATTAATTTGGTTATTATTTTAATTGAAAATGATGTAATCCTAGGAATTTAATATGCGAATATAAAATATTATTAAAATTTTTTATTAGTTAGACAAGCCAAATCATGTTATATTAATAATAAACAATTGGTTAGTACGGTTAATGTCCCTTAGTGATAATGCTTGAAATTTTGCAGAAAGCTTTCTGCTAAGATCTCAAGAGAAGGAAAGAATCAAACATAATATTAGAATCTCAGAACCTCGAAGTTGAGAGTAATTTCTGGCGACATACGAGGGAAAATGTTTTCCTCTGAATACTACTGTAGCCAGAGTTTATTCAAGCCATCTTCAAACTATCCTTCCAGCATTCAAAATGATCAGTGAATCATGACCACATTATGTTAAAAAGATTATTGGATTTTACCACACACAGAAAATCATCAAACACTGTTTTAAGTTCCCGGTTTCCTCTCCCCTGGGAAAATTTTTAACATGCAAGGAACAACTTATCTTCATTCGAAAGAGCATCCGTTGCAGCATTACTTTTACCAAAAATTGGGAAAAATTATGGCCTGCAACAGTTAACTGCAAATATTTCCTCACTTCTTGTTTCTCTGACAAAGTTGGCACATATCATATCAACAGATGCATTTTGATTTTAAAAAAAATTATCACAAGTAGTAATTGAAGGTTAAATGCTTGCAAAGTAGTTTTTTCTCAGTGCATAATAGATTTAAACTTGACATAGAAACTGAAATGGAGCATGGAAAACACACACACACACACACAGCTATTAACATGAGTGCAAATGCAACATTCACAGCCTTAACCATAAATTTGATAATGTCATAATGGACTATCCACATTCCACATTTCTGTGTGTCACAGACAAATTGCTCAGAAGGATGGCTAGGATCTCAACTACTAGGGTCAAACAGCGTTAATGCACTAGCCATGAAATGCAATATATAAATAGGTAAGTGAAATGCAATATCATTAGCCAAAATGTAGACATGAAATAATTACTTTATATTGTTTCATCTTTGAATAAATTTATTCCGATAGAAACTATTAATTTCTCTCCACAAAAATGTATGCTTACAAAAGACAGATTCATCCATAGATGTACCATTTAAATGATCAATGTGGAAGTGAATAAAGCTCTGCTCAATTGATATGGCAGTAAGTGATCTGAAAATTAAAATGCATCAGATCAACTCAACCCCCTTGAAGGGCAACTAGCAGATGGCGTAAAAGATTTAATCAAACAGTTGATGGTCGACCATTCATTTTCATCATACAAAAATACTTGGTTGGAATCATAGCGCCAGCCTGTGTGCACAGATCCACCACTGCTGGTGCATGCCCATAATAGTCCCGTCCCTCATTCAGAAGTACAGGGGGATCTTGAGGCCGCCGCCACCAAACAATTTTCGGAGGTACCAAATCATCAACTTCTGCCTTCTTCCAAAAGTGTGTTCCTCGCCAGCTCTCATGTTTAAACACTCCACAGAGCCGAGCCTTGTGCCCAGATGGCCCAACATGAACTTCTGAGCAATGCTTACAAACTTTTGCTGGGTAAACCAACAACAATCTCTGGACACCAGATCTAACTGTCTCCCATGCCTTTAAGGTTTGACTGGCTATCAATGACCGATCTCCAGGTGATAAAGACTCTGCTTCATTAACCCCTCTAATGGGGCACGTAGAGTTCCTAGCATTGGTGTACAAGTCTTCATCATTCGGGTCAGCTCCTGCCTGCCAGCATAGCTCGACAACAGCAGAAACACGATCAAAATCAAACCGTTGGTTGTGCTGTATTACAGGTTGAAACATTCTCTGCAGGTGAAATGTTTCCACTGGAACAATTATATCATTCAAACCACCACTGACCCATTCATGAACTCGATTCTTGGCTTGGCGCCTGTAACCATGACAAGTTTGAATCAAGTGACCTTTCTCTCCAATACATACTTCTGGACAGAACCTGCAACACAACAGCATTTCATAATTACTATAAAGAACTTAGCGTAAAAACGGTGGCAAGTTGCTGGTAAACTAAACGAATCTCAACCAAATGAGAAAATTGTCAATATATAAATGAGAAATTTCCCATAACGTAACTATGTACATGCCAAGTGATCTCAGCTACAGGTACAAAGCCTTTAAACCTCACAAGCTCTCAATCAAGATTAAAACAAAACAATCATGCTCCGACACCCATAGCTGAAAACATTGACATTATCGCAATACATGACATAAAATAAAGAGGTGTTTGTTAGATAGACTTAAGCTCACTTGCATGCCTGAACAGGAATAAATTTAATAAGTGTGGAGATGCCTTGAATCAATAAAGCTCTAGCTTTAAGAACTGCCTTTGCAACAGGGACCATGCCTCGAACTGGATAGTCCTTAGCACGACTTTCAATTCTCTTCTGAATCATAGGCCTCAGCTTCTTCAAGTCGAATTTAGAACTGTAAAAGCGATGCCTACCCAACTCTCCCAAAACATTTATCCATAAATATGATTTCTTCCTCAAAGCCATCATTATAAATCTAACCTTGAGAACAGTACTACGATCCTGCCCTCAAATTCACGAGAAGAATAAATAATTTACGAAATAGAAAGGGCGATGCTAATTGTTATTTACATCAAACAGATGGTGGGCATAGTAGAAATCATTGAGTGTTTGGTAGAAAATTAGGGTTTCTGCAAGGGATATGATCACTAAGGTGATAAATATTTTCTAAGAATTTAAGGGGGAGGGTAAAAATGTTATATCGGAAACAAAAGAGGTTAGAATAGTAACAATGGAGATGTGAATTGGGTTGGGTTGAGTTGAGACTAGCCCAAATAATAGAAAGGCTGCCCATAACTACGTCAAGTCGGTGGCAATACATCAAATCGGCTTTGACATAGCGTATTGAGCTTATCGACAGGCTAGACCTAAGACTGGTGCAATTATAGATATAATTGATATAATTGATTTGGTTATAATTTATTCTCTTTATCCTATAAATATAAAAGATTAATCAAAGAAAAAGAGAAATACGGAAAAAACTGGAAAGTAAACTGAATATACAATTTCGTACATATAACATCTGACACATAAGATCAAATTAACATTATTTTGAATTAGGTGATGAGACACTCACAAATTTTCTACTATCTTTTTTAAGCCCACTTGTCTAAAATTAAGTTTTTTTCAAGACATTTTATAGTTTCAGTTAAACTCTATTATAACACTTTTCTAAATTGTTTAATAACATAATTGTAGACATAAACTCTTGAATAGATGGTTGAACCATGTTAAAACATTTTCTACGTTCAGTCCTCTCTTTATTTTATATATAACTCACTATAATAGATAACAAAGATTGATTAGTCGATTGTCACCATTGCTACCATAGTTTATCTTTGCACAAGACTTTAAATTGTGTATGTTAATTGATGATGAAAAATCTCATCACCAATTTGACACTAGAAGGAGGATCTCACTAATGTACCAGTGTATTGTCAATCTTTGACATATTGCTCTTTCAACCTTTTTTGGAAGGTGAACAATTCCCTAACATGCCATTCTTAGACATAGCATCATCTCTTAAACTCTCTTTGAAAAAATACCATGGATGACCTTTAATGGTCATATCCTCATAAATGCAATGATATAGCCTACAAACGACTCATGTCATGAAGAGGTTGAAACTCAACGTAAATGTATCTCTAAGGCATAGAGTTTAACTCATCAAGAATAGATAACATATGTTGTAAAAATGTCCAATTACAACACACTTGAAATTTTTTGAAGTAATTAGGTTCCTTGATCTAAAACACTACGCTCTCTTTTCTCATGAATAATTTTCCAGCGTGAGCTTACTTATATCATAATGTTAATTGAGAATGTATAACTCAAACCATGAGTTGATAACTCACGATGATGATTCTCAACGTGTAGTCCTCAACATAGTTGAAAAGGTCAAATATGCCACCCTAATGACAATATTAGGAACATACATCCCCCTTAATGGTAGTCGCATTAAAGATTCCCTCCTTCTAAAGAGACTATTAACCATTTTTGCCAATACAAACAATAGATATATGCCTTCAGGGTAGGGATCTTGAATCCTCCCCAAAGCACATAATGCTCCAAACTCACTACCTCATACCAAAAGCTCTCTTCATAGAGACAACAATAAGCCTAACGACAACAGGTCTTAGAATCCTATTTGATATGTGACATATGTTGGACCTATAGTTGTTCATCAAGGAAAATAGCAATAACGAGTGCAATATCTCTCTAGTTACCTTGTTTGTTGTAATTCAATTTTATGTATGTGATGATGTATGATCGAGCATGATAGGAGCGTATGCTAGCTAGGAAGGCAAGATTGTAACCGGTTGTGATGTACAACCATGCATGAGATAGTGCATGGTTGTGCATGCTAATGATTATTAGATAACAGGGTCTGCAGGGATCAAGGGATATGATAAGGATAGTTGGAACCGCTTAAAGGACTATGTATAAAAGTTACATTGTCATGAGCTACATTATTTGATGAAAAATATAAAGAGAATTGAAAATGTTGGTAGGGACATTAACATTCATATTTTATGAAATCCATAAAGACAAATAAAAAGAGTAAAATAGAGGGTTGTGAGACATTATTGGATGTCCGAAAGGACTAATTGAATTGTTAGAAAACGAACAATCTTCTGAAAAACTTTGTTGGACTTTGGAAGACAAGTAGATAATGATAGTTCCACATCTAATTCTATTGTATTTGCTAATTTGTGATGAATGAGTTTTGATGTGAGTTTGTATGCATGTTATCAATAAATACAACATGCTATGATAATAATGTGAAAATGTGTATGCTGAAATGGTATAGAATGAAATTGAATGTGTTTCAAATAGTGATATGTAGATTTAAGTAATATGTATATATCAAATGGGTAGAGTTTCATGTCGACATTAGAAATAGAATGTTATTCATGACCTAGGGAAGTAGAGATTTCAAGCATTAGTGCATACAGATAAACATTAGAAATACTAGAAATATATTTATAAACGACGATGCATGGTTGTGCATTTGGTGATGAACGATCATATACCTGATAGAGTGTAGACAATGGGTAATGGTCATGCATGGGGTGCACGCTATGAGTATTATGTAAGGACATACAATCGTTCACAAAGAGATTTATGACCGTGTGTTTAGTTAATGAGTGAGCAATCGTATACACTAAAGGTGCATGATCATAACAATAATTTGGAATTATGATTATCAAATGTTATAAATACATGATCATTGTATAGAGAAGGGTGCACAATCACGACTAAGAGAGTGTACACCCGTGCATATGTTTAAATAATAAATAATTATGTATAAACTATTATATACGCTTATGAAGTTAAAATTACGATAATACTCTCATGCTATATGCTCAAAAAGAGGATTGAATGGGAATAATCTTTCAATGGAAAAAATACTTAAAATACTATTAATAAAAATTATATATTGTAATAAAATTATTTAATAATATAAACATTTACTAAAATTTAGCCAATAAAAAAATTAAAAAGCTAAAAACATAAATTCCTTATAATATTGGGAATGTGGGCCGAAATGGGCCGACTATACGACACCGATTTGGTACCCCAATCACAACCGAATATATTTTATTTTCATCACCTTTATTTATTTATTTCTCTTTGCCGATAGAAGCGTGCATAGGACGCAGAGAATCGTCATGTCCAGTATTATCCTCTAACTTTGAGACTTGAAATAAAATCATAGCCGTTCATTGTCTTAATCATCTTACAATCTCAACCGTAGAAACATACAAAACAGAACCGACTAAGATACGTACGGTCAAGAAGCAAAGCGTCCAATAAGAAAATGCGGTTGTGTGGTCACGAGGAGCCCTCTTCGTTTATATAACAACCTTACCTCAGCTCGAACACAATCCAATCCTTGCACATTTTCTATAAGATTCTCCGATTCTTCATCTCTCTGTATGTTAATGATCTTCTTCTGGGTTTGGATTTTTATTCACTCATTAATCATGTTCGCATACGTTTGTTTCTTACGAATTTGTTTATCTTTGTTTAATGTTCTGTTTTTGTTCTAACTGAAATCAATTTCTTCATGTGGTTGTGCGCACATGATTGCCCTGTTATTAATTTTTCCGTTGGTTAATGGGTTTAGGATATTGATATTACTGCATCTGTTGTTGGTCTGCATGTTAGTGAAGATTGAGCGTTTGATCAGTGGCTTCATCAATTTTTCTATTTTGAGAAAGCTTACTTTGATTCATGGATCATTATGGGGATTAAGAAAATATCAGGCTTTTTAAATTTAATTCATTTTCTAGGGAGTAATTCTAATTTGTTCTGGTTTCTTATTTGTTCAATGTATTGAGCGCTTGATTAAGCTGAATGTTGGCGAATTGTCAATTAAAGGTTTTAGTACCGTATTTCATTTTTTGCAATTTATGGGAAATCGTTGGTGATGCTGACTTATGCCTTAGGGAAATAGTGCATATGATTTGTCTTTCCGATGATGAGTGAACTATTTTTGTGGTTTTGAATATGTGTAATATCTTTCCTGAACAATTTTGATGTCTAGAATTGATATATTAGTTATATGAATGCATTTCAGAGGAAGTATTGTTCGTTTGGCTTGAGGATAGAGATGTTTAGGACAATTTTCAGAGTCATAAACGTTGAGGGAATAATATGGATTTAAAATGTATTGAGAAAGTAAGTCTAAGATATTATTACTTAGCATAATTAGTGCCTCTTTGTATTTCCTCTGTATATACAAACTATCTTAGCTGTGCTAGTTGATGGCTGTTATTAGAAGACATTTGTCCATGCAATGAAGTATAGCATTTACCATGATTTTAGTAGGGTGATAACCTTTTTTAACTCAAGGACTATGAGATCAGAAGTACTAAAGGATATGGTTGTTGCCCATAAGATTCTATTGCCTGTATTTTTACATTAAGATTTGTTTCTAGAAATTCTTTAAATGGAATTGTGTTAGCTCATATGGGATTTTGAAATGTTTTCTTTAGCTAATCTAGTTGAAAGTTATTTATTGTTTTATTTCCAATTTCAGACTGACGTTTTTTCTGCTCTTGGTTGCAGCTGAGGTCATTTTAATTGAATCAAAGGGAATCAACTGTTGGTTACCGGCTCTTCCCCCAACAACCAAGGTTCATGTCTGAATTTGACAACCAGATTCCAAGTGCCTTTGGTGAGTTATGGCTAAAGCTGATTCTTTTGTATATGTTTGGATCCATGACAATGTGTCAAGTCTTTTATCGTCGATTTCTGTTTGTTATATGGTGGGGCAGATCCCTTCGCTGAGGCAAATGCTGAGGACTCAGGTGCTGGTTCAAAAGATTACGTCCATATTCGTGTCCAACAACGTAATGGGAGGAAAAGCCTGACAACTGTGCAAGGGTTGAAGAAGGACTACAGCTACAACAAGATTCTCAAGGACCTCAAGAAAGAGTTCTGCTGTAATGGCACCGTTGTTCAGGACCCTGAGTTAGGCCAGGTCAGTCACGGACCATTGGTTATATGTTTTAAAATCAATGTTTACTTAGAATAGTGTTTAGTATTGAGAGAAAGGTTATGCATATAAAAATAAACCTGAATGAATTTTTTTATACGATTTTCAGGTCATACAACTTCAGGGTGACCAAAGAAAGAACGTGTCAACCTTCCTTGTTCAGGTAATGGTATATGATTACATTAACAAGTATTTATGTATGAAAGAAAACTTTGTTTGTGCTTTGTGTAATATTGATTTTGATCTTGTGGCCAAACAGGCTGGCATTGTGAGGAAGGATTTCATCAAAATCCATGGCTTCTGAGTAGTAAAGAAGTTACTATATGTAGTTGGCATTGCTTATGCATAGTTGCAAGAAATATCTGATCAGAACTTATATTTACGTGGTCCTACTAAATATTGTTGTGTATGTGCTTCGTCAAAAAGTTTGAAACAGCTGGTTGGGTGTGGTGTTTTAATCTTCTGGCTGTGTTTTTATTGAGAATAAAGTTATGTTTTCCTGATTTATGTTCATGTGGTGACTTGGCACTAAATTTACAGATTGAGTTTGCGCAATGTTGTCATTACTGTTGGTTGTTACAGGAAAAACAATAAATAAATTAAAAATTTTCATCTCAAAGTAATATGGTCAAGCCTCAGCCAGGGGCAGTGTCATTATACAAGGGTAACAAGGCCTACATGAAAATTTGCGCAAGATGTGGTGATCCCTTTGAGTGTGCCTACTTGAGATAAAAACTTTTGGGCACCTGTCTGGACCTCAGTGACAAAGGGGAGAATTAGCTGGGTCGGCATCTGCGATTCAGATCACTTTCAAAGCTGGATGTTTATCAACTTGGGATAATTGGGTTTACTCGAATTTAAATATAAAAGTTGGGATATTAATTAATTTAATTATTTTTTAAGCATGCTATACAATTTTAATTTTAATTTATCTTTTATGTATCGTATGGGTATATCAAATCTTACATCAAAATCGTCTTAATTTAAGAATATAACATTTCATTATTTTGTTTAATATTTTATTTAAAGATTTAGAATTTAAACTATGAGATTTCTTTGTATGATGATGAATCTTACTTCGTTAATTTGTAAATTTTGGTTTTTATTATTGTTTTGTAATTAATTTAGTTATATGAATGATTTATTTATATCATATTGACATCAAATTTACATTAGAATGAAAGTAGTTTTTTAGACTGAAATAGAATACTTTGATTTTATTGGAAAAAGGAGGCGGGTGGGTGCGATACTATTTATAGGTACTATTTTGGGTAAATGAATAGGTGTGAATTGTTTATGGGTACTTCATGACATTGTTCACGAGATATTAGTATTATTCAGGGATAAACAGATAGACATGGGTTAGGCATGATGTTGTTCATGCTAGGGCTGGATTTGAGTTGGACAATTGAGTGTAGTCAAGCACGCTTCAAAGGTGTTAAAACTTGATTTGTTTAAAAGAAGTTGATTTTGACTCGAGTTTGAGCTTGAATAAAGTTGGATTCAGTTCAATACTGTAGTCAAACAAAAATAATTAAAACGACGTTATTTTGATGTGTATTGATCACAATGATATTATTTAGTCGATCCATATTGAATTTTTTTAAGCTTGTGAATTTTCAGATCCAAATACCTCTAAAGCACAAGCTCAAACTAAAAAATATTTAATTTTCAAGCTTAAATTTGAGTTCGAGTTTGAGCTTCAATAAACTTGATTTGAATCCAACTCTAGTTCATAGGGGTATTATTAACAAAAAATGTGGATAGGCATGGGGTAGTAGGGTAAGCGCAATACTATACATGAGAAATATTTATAGACACTGTTTATGAGATAAATATATATATTTGATAAACGGATGTCATTCATGTTATTTCTTAAGATTAAAGACGAGGATAAAATGAGTATGAAGTTGGTGTCAAAGTTATATTTGTAATATCTGTAAAAAATGGGTTTAGGTTTAGAAGAGGATTAAAAAAAAAGGTTAATTAATTTTCCTATAAAATTACATTAATTTTATTCCTCTAATGTAATTTTAAGACTAACTACAAACTTTCCAAGCTAATTTCGTCAATAAACGGTTGATTAGTCAATCTAAGCCATGAATAATAAGTTAAACATTTGTTGAGATAATTACCTTACCAAGTCATAAGTAATTTTACTTGAGTAAAATTGTTTGTCCAGTACTTCTGTCTATTAACTTAACAAAGTCTTTACATGATAGTGCACGGTGCAAATTGCGAGTGATTGAAAGATCTGTTTTATTTAAGACCAGACCAGAACAGCAACCCGACAAAGCTGGGGTAGACCTAGGCCTACTGCTCTCCCATTATAATAATATTTGTCTTATCGTTCTTCCTTTGGCTTAGCCTTTTTATCATTTACTGCTAACTTTAGTGTCATCCTCATGGTAATCTGCTTGCCAATTCTCTTACCAAACAGTTACTTTCTGGACAAACTTGCGTGTTCAGCACTAACACCAATTTGACTTTTCTATTGTCATATCCAAACCGTTAAACTTAAAGCTATGACAACTGATTCCATGAATGAGTCTGTTGGGATTGAAATAAAGTTATGAGCAGAAGTAGGGAAGATAAAATACCAATACCAACAAACGGTTCAAGTGTTCAACTACCTATCAAAGTTGGACTAAAGCCTACTCCATGTCCATCAACTACCATTCTTCTTAGCTTTCCTTTTCACACTGACACGGCCCTTTCTTCTCCATCCTATTAATACTACTCCATAGCCGCCTTTCAATTTCACATTCATACCGCACAACACGCAATTATTTTTTATTCATTGAATTCTTGGGCTTTGCTGTTTCAACTTTTGATGGCTGACTTGGATCAAACTCCTGATGATGCCTCTGTGGATTCTACAGGTGCACCTTTTTCAATTTCCTCTCGTGTTTAATTCTTAATGGCTGACTTTTATTTCTTTGTTGCAGACCAATCTAGTCAAGACTCTAAGCTTAAATTTTCGGAAGATGAAGAAACTCTTATAACTAGGATGTTTAATCTGGTTGGTGAGAGGTGGGGTTGATTCATTTTCTTCTTTCTATATTCAAAAATTAAATAGCAAGGAGCCTATTGAAACTTAAGTTTTATTACTTCAGGTGGTCTCTGATTGCTGGAAGAATTCCTGGAAGAACAGCCGAGGAAATTGAGAAATACTGGACTTCCAGATTCTCCACCAGTGAATGAATTGAGAAGCCCTTTTAAAACCAATTGGCTTGTCAGTATTGTGCCTGGAAAATATTGGGGGTTGGAGGAAAGTATAGTATGGAACTTTGCCAAATGGGGCATTTCTTAGTGTGTTTGCAACATGGTTCTTTCAGCGTATATGCCTACTAATGTTTGGATTGTAAGCTTTTGTGATGTGATTCAGGAGCTCAAGTATCTGTAAATATATGGTTTCTGTGACATGATTTATGTGAAGGTTTTTCTTTTTGTTCTCAAGCTCAAGCACAAAACTTTGTCCTCATTTAAACCCTTAACTTTACATTCTCCCTGACAAACTCTAGTTTATATTTCAGTACTTGTAACAGAATAATGAAACATTTACAGAACAAGAATTTACTACTCAATGACACTTGAACAGAGAGATGCTTTTGTCTAATTGGTTAGCTAGAATTTACCATACAATAAATAGACCGCACAGAAAGGGACACGCTTATGGGGCTTATTCATGACAGCCATTAATGACCACACTTCACCTTTATGCTACCAGTTCTGCTTTGGTTCTGTCCAGCTATTATTTCTCTTCAGTACCTATCATCTTTATTCTTAATCAGGAATGCACCATCAATTCTTTCTTCCATATCCCCTCCTAAGTCCATTATTTTAGGGAATTTCAACAATGGGTCCCATCTCCCTGATATGATTGATACTGCTATCGTATTTATAATGAGTACGCTTGTGAAAAAAGTAGATGGAGTTTATTCTAGATAAGGAAGTGACGAAGGAATCATATTTTAAAAGTTAATTATTAAGATTGAAAAGTTTAAAGTTATATAAATCTCACACTTCAAAAGCTTATATTACTATCTTATTTATAATATGTGATCTAAATCTCATATCTTATATTTAAAATCATAACAGAAGGGATTAATATAATTATAATGATGAAAACTTAGTGATTAAAAAAATAGGGTAGTCACAATTAAGGAAGATGAGTGTTAATCAGCCACGTCAACTTGAATATTTGATGTAGAATATTAATAGGTCCTTTTTTGTGTTTTCACATTTGCTTAAGCAATGCACCACATTAAAATATGGGAAATTAAACAAATTGCCCAAAACTTACCCAAACTAAGCAAAACTACCTATATTAATTCACATAAAGCAAAATTGCCCAATAAATGTGAAATGACCAAAATACCCCCATATGTTAAGGTTGTTTGACATATAGATTTGAAATTTTATCTATATTCTCGATATTATTATCCAATTTGTCATGATAACAATTTTTTTTTTCACAGAAAAGTTCACAAAAAAAAAAATGTGGGAACTCGAAGGGGGAATTAAGATTCCCAGACGTGGAGCGACACTTTCGGACAAAGGCCACATCACAGATGCAATGAGATCTAATGTCCAAGATTAAATTTACATTGACAAAGGAGCAATTAAGGTTATTCGAGAGCATGTATTTTGGATACTTTTTGCATTTTCCAAATATGAGATTTAGTGAAGTATAAATACACTTCTTCATATTAAGACAGATGTTAAGGGATGATAGAAGAGACTTGTTTGGTTTTGGGTTAAAGTATACTATCAAAATGCCCCATTTTGGAAAATTTTATTTCACACCCTTATTTTTTATCAATTATCAAAATATCTTCTATATTATTACAAATTTCATTTAACACCCTTGTACAATGTCTAGTATCAAAATATCCTCTATATTTTGAAAATTTTTATTTAATACTCTTATATTTTGTCTAATATCAAAATACCTTTTATATTTTTTAATGTCATTTTATGACACAATTCTATATTAATTTTTAAAACATACGAACTTAAATTAATGGATAAATTAAATTTTGAGTTAAAATTTATATAAATAACTTGTTATCACAAATCAAACTCAGAAATATGAATGTTCTTCTTTTCGAACGAATCTATAGTATCGGATATTGAATAAAACTGAAAATTTAGATGGTGTGAGAAATGCATGAAAGGTGGGGGTTTACATGGAAGATATAAAAGGTATTTTTTTAAAATAGTTGGACATTTTTACACAAGTTGTTTGACTTTTGGATATTTCGACTTTAATCCTTCAAACTTGGGCATTTTTCTTTAAACCAATTATATTTGGGCAATTAATTTAAATTCTCTTAAAATATTAAGAAGAAGATTTGATGGCAAATGAAGGCAGAACATGTTGAGAAAGCCATGCCGACAGATGACCCAAGGCTAAAACAGAAGGCCCAGAGAAGTTATGGTTTCAACACCACCTAAGTGAGCATACCCAAAAAAAAATCTAAAAAAGACTAGAATAAAAGCTTTCCATTTAAATATGAAATAATATTTAAATAAGAAAAAAATGTTTTTCATATAAATTAATAATAATTATTACAATGAACGAGTGAAAATGAAATGAAGGTTCTATTCTGTTATGTCTTGAAGTGCTAAATAGTGTAGCTTACCCTATCCAACCCATCCCCAATAAAGTTGAATTAGAAATTGTTCCCAGCCTTAAAATCTAAATACTTATAATTGTATGATTTACGTGGCTACACGAGATTATTATTCAATCACGACCACCTTTATTATTTTCTAAGAATTCAGAATCCACTAAGAAAGAAAGTTAGTTTGGTATCTCATGTTCTAAAGCCCTCAATTCATGGTATGAGAAATTGTTAGCAGCATGTTATATTAGGGTTGGAAGGGTTGGATATGAGTCAAACTAGTTTGAGTTTGATTATCAATTCAATTTGTTCAAGCTCGACACTAGTTGTTTTGACTTGAGCATGAGCCATGGGTTTGCATTGTTATTAAGCTTAAGTTTAAGTTTGTTATGACAATGATCAGTTTGATAGACTTATGAGTGTTTTACATAAAGTTGGTAAAATGATGTCATTTTAGTAAATTCAAAATACATATATCCCCATTCATTGTCAATATCACATTAGTTAAATTGTAAACTGATGAACTATTAGAACTTTTAAAGTGAAGATTTATGTTCAAACTTCTAACACACTTGTGAAACCTTAACTTACTTTTTGACTCTTTAGGTCTCAAATTGAAGTCAAGAATCCCAAACCTTTGATCATAATTTGTCATTCAGACACCATTAAGTGTTGGCATTGGAAAAACCTTTTGGGCGTAAAAGCATTCTTTACTTTGGTCTTTGATGTATGATCTTCTTAGTGGTTTGTTTATTTTTTTGCATATAAGAACGATGGTTCTAGTAACCCTTTTCTATTTATGCTTTGTTTGCCCCACTTTTTAAGGCCAGATAGGAGAATTCCCTCGGTGGCTGTTTTCTAAGACTTTCAGCCATAAAACCTTATGTTTTGATACCTTTGGATTAGTTTCATGTTAACACTGCTATTATAACTAATTTCCATGCGTGTGTATTTACTTAGTCATTTTAGCTTAGGAGTAACACTAATCTGCAAAGTCTTTATTAAGCCTTGGACCATACTTGGGTGGCTTCGGACTCTGTTTGTTAATTAGGTTATAGATTAACGATAATGCTTAGTAGCAAGAAAGTGCTCAACTCTACTGGCAAAGCACGATGTATTTAAAAAAGGCTTTGGAGGCTTTTATTGACAAAAAAATCTATAACCATCTAGGATGAATTTGGCTAACAATTTGTTTGATGATATCTTTTTGTGATCTTAAGTTCATCGTTAGTGAAATTGGTGCTCCCATGATTTCTAGCTATTCCTAGGATAAAGTTTCACTCTCTTCATCTTATTTTGTTTCAGCATGCATGCATCATCTATTCATCTTAATTTGTTCTATATAGTCCATAGTTCTTATAAATCAACCAAATAAATGAAACCAGGAAGTAAACAAACCAACAAGTAACTTTTTTCTATTGGAAATTTTCTGATATGGGTTAACATTAATTGTAATTTTGGGTTAATAAAATCAATTAATTAAATAGATGCTAGTTTACAGATATGCTTAAGTGATTAATAAAGATAAGTCTAATATACTTAAAAGTTATGATCTGAGTAAACAACATAAGTATAGACTTTGAGGTTTATTGGAGTTTAATAGGGGGTTAATTAACCTATTCTATATATTGCATGGATCTTTGCTTCAAAACAGTGGCGGACCCAAAAATGATGTTTAGAGGGGTCAAGGTTAGAATAACATAAATAAATTTTAAATTAATATAAATATAAATATTTGTATTAATAAACAATAATTAACTAATAGATTCATAATTGTCCTTGATGTGATTTTATCGTTTGAAAATATTGTATAATAACTTCATTATCAATACTATCAAATACATTTTTCTCTATATATACAACTAAGTTATCATTTAATTATTGATTACTCATTCTATTTCGCAAATGATTTTTCATAAGATTTATTACTAAAAATGCTCTCTCTACACTAGCAATGACAACTAGTAAAATCAAAGCTAATTTCACTAACAAATAAATTAATGGAAAAGCTTTATCCTTCTTAATTTCAACCATCAATCTTGCAAGATCCCCAATCTCATTCAATCCAAAAAAATTGGCATTAAAACGTACATCCAAAATATAAACATCAAGTTGAGAATCAAGTGTCATGAGTTTTAAGTCAGAAAAATCTTTTGGATAAAGTTCAACAAGACGTATAAACTTTTATTTATCAAAAGCAACAAAATTCTCATTTGGACATAAGCATGCCAAACAAATAAACAATTTCATGTTTACCTCATTGAAACGATCATTCAACTCTTGAAGTTGCATATCAAATGGTGTACATCCAAAATATAAACATCAAGTTGAGAATCAAGTGTCATGAGTTCTAAGTCAGAAAAATCTTTTGGATAAAGTTCAGCAAGACGCATAAACTTTTATTGATCAAAAGCAACAAAATTCTCATTTGGACATAAGCATGCCAAACAAATAAACAATTCCATGTTTACCTCATTGAAATGATCATTCAACTCTTAAAGTTGCATATCAAGCACACTATAAAATGCTTCAATGCAATAATGGTGCACATTTGTGATACCTTGAGTTTTGCATTGTGATTGCCCTTAAATAAAATATTTATCATCCATATTTGGGACATCAATGTCATGATTGATACAAAAAGAACAAACTTTGTGTGATAAATTCTGCTATCCACTATCCACCATCACTTGCAAAGCTTGCTTACATGCTTCAACTAAATTCATAGCATTTACAATATCTTGATCTTTTCTTTGTAGTGCTTGAGAAAGTTCATTTGTAAAACCGAGTACATCCTTAATCATAAAAAGACTAAACACAAAGTCAAATGACTGCATCAATTTCAATATATTTTTTGCTTGAAATCTTTGCGTAGAGTTTATCCCATCCTTTGCCACAATTTCAAGAACATCAATCATGGATGAGAACAACAAGATTATGCTCATAAATGAACCATAATGTGAGCCCTAACGCGTATTACTAACACGTTTCAAATTTGACTCTAATTAAGACCTTTTCCATTTGAAAGTTCACCATTAGAAAGAGCCTCAATAACTTTACAAGTTTGCTTATCTATAACAATATCACAATGTTTTGATGAAACACCAACAATATTAACTATAATTGCCACAATATTAAAGAGGTCATTAACATCATCTTGGTTCTTTGCTAAAGCCATAAGAGCCAATTGAAATTGATGGGCAAAATAATGAATATAATAAGCACATCTATTCTCTTTTAAAATCAATGTCTTCAAACCATTAAATTCTCCTTGCATATTACTAGCTCTATCATAACCTTGTCCTTACACTCTAGAAAAGCTCAACCCATGCTTAGAAAAAAAATTGTCGAGTGATGTCTTGAGTGAGTGAGACTCATCAATATAAAGAATAAAAAATCCTCTAAATCTCGAATGATAGCACTTACAATTTCATATGAAGCAGTGTTTACAATATCTTTATGAATCTTAGGTGATGTTAATTTGAGATTATTAGTAGTATTTTTGAAAGCAACATCATAAACATCTTCATTATGATCAACAAGAAATCGTAGAAGCTCAAGAAAATTCTCTTAATTGTTTGAATTATAAGATTCATCATAACCACAAAATGCTAGTCCTTGTCTTAGATGAAAACAGACACAGTCAATGTAACATTTAAATGAGTTTGATACTTAGTCTGTGCTTCAGAAGAATGTCTATAAAAAAATGTCTGAATATGTTGCTCTTGATTCAATAATGATTCACATATTCTTTGAGCTTGATTATAAGTACTATTAGCACTTCCAAAATGAATGTTCAGTTTTTCTTTTTTTTTTCCTATTTGAAAACCCTTGACCAACAAAACGATCACCACCCCTTTTATCACAAACATTTGGCTTGAAAAGATAACAATAAAAACAAAATACTGTCTTTCGCTATACTATATTCCAACCATTGATCAAACTCATTAAACCAAGAAACAACAAATCGCCTTGAAAATCCATCAAAATCTCTAAAAAGAAACTCATGGCCTTTTGGTTAACAAGGATCCATTTTCAAATACAATCTTTTAATTTGATCTCAAATATTAGGATCATAATCTAAAATTCGGGCTCATAAGCCGATCCATAGAAAGATCTTACAAATTGACATCCACATTTTTCCTTGAATCATCAATATTATCCTCTTATTCAGATGATGAGATCATTGTTGATTTCCTTCTGAAATATTTCTTCATACTATTTCAAAACAACAATATATTATTACATTCTATCAGTTAGATTTCAGTTGAATTACACTATCACATAATAAAAATAAATAGAGAAAATAGAAGCATATAGGCAGTATCCTTGAACACAAGATCAATTGCTTAAGAGCTCAATAAAATATGTGATTCCTTAGTTACTTTATTTGTTACTAATACCTGTCACAAAAACACATGTAAAAAGTTAATACAATATATAGGCAGTATCCTTGAACACAAGATCAATTGCTTAAGAGCTCAATAAAATATGTGATTCCTTAGTTACTTTATTTGTTACTAATACCTGTCACAAAAACACATGTAAAAAGTTAATACAATAAAATCGCCCTATGTTGAAAGTAAAAAGAATTTTATCAATATGCCATGTAAAAATCATGTATATAAAACAGGTTACTGTATTAGTGTATTGTTGCAAACATTATAGTTTCCTTAATAAAAAGTTTGCTTTATTAAGGTTAGTTTTATTTAGAGTTTGGCTTTATTCCAAGAACCCAAATGTACCAACATGAAATAGAAAGTGGCCTAGAGTTCAATTCATAATGATTTAATTCATGAGCTTGCTATATATTATATTGGTATGAAAAGTTTGCTTTTGTTAGCCAACGATTTTGACATTAAAATTTGTCGAAGAAGACAAAGAACAAATATTTTACAGACAAATAGGACAAAAAATTGCCAAGGAGTATTGACATATTCCTTAATAAAATATTAATAATAGGTTGTTAATATATTTATATTATAGTGCTGTATCTATTTAAAAGTTTCCCTTAATTTAATTTTCTTGTCCCAGTGGATAGTGGTAGACAGTTGATGAAAACTGGAAAAGGTCAATACTTTGAACAAAAAAGAAGAGAAAATGGTGAGAAACTCAAAAACAGTTATCCTATTTTGCCAGTGTTAAGTATAATTGGGAAGGTATTTGAATGTAAAATTGTAAATTATAATATATACAAACAGGGGTATAATTGTAAATTCATCTAAGCCTAATTTTTTTTTTAAAAGTCAAGGAGGGTCAACCCTCCTTGACCTCTACTGAGTCTGCCACCGCTTCAAAACTTAATACAATATGACTTGCTCATTGAAAGTTGTCACTTATGGAGATTTTTAGAGTAAAAAATTAAGTCACATCGAGAGGTAAGTTCGACAAGTTATCTCAGCAACTTAACGAATTTTGATTGTATAACGATTCAGATATTTCTATAATTATAAAGAATAATATTCAATATTTTATAATTTATATATAAATCTTGCAGATTTAGGATTGCATATTTCATGTTTGTTTATGAAAAATTATCTTGCATTTTCCTCTTTGTTTAACAAATTGATATGTAGGATGGACCCAAGAAAGGTTGATGCAAGACCTGTAAGTTGAGCTTCATCAAGTGCCTTCACTGGAAAGCAATATCACGCCTGCTTGCGCATCAATGAGAGGGAAGACACAAATTTAAAAACCTCCACCAACCAAGTGTTTGTACTATATGATTTTGAAGTGATTCCACTATTAAAAAAAGGTTTTAACAATTAAAAAAAAAAAAGTTGCTATAACTTTTTCCATTCAATCTCTTAATGATAGGTTAAAAAAGTTTTGTCTTTAATATAAGTGATGAGGGGAGTAAGCCCAATCGCTAAAAATACAAATAATAAGGAATATTTTTGTTGTTAAAACAATTGTACTTATTAAAAATTACAATAACGATAAATACCGATATCATTATAGTAATATTTATCTGTTACTAAATATAATATCAATAATAAATATTTTTATTATTATAACTATATTTATTAATTATTAAACATAATATTAATAATGAATATTTCAATCATTCTAAGTAAATTTATTTGTTACTATATATAATATCAACAATAAATATTTATTTTGTTATAAACAAATTACTAGTCACTAAATATAATATAAATAATTAATATTTTTGTTGTAAAAATAATATTTATTGGTTATTAAAATAACAATAAAAATTTCATGATTATGGTAAGAGGAATATTATTAATAATGAAAATTTAATTGTAAAAAATTTTTAGTTACATCGATTATGTACTAATTACAATTTCATCCATATGATCTACAATTATAAAAAATAAAGAAAAAATTATAAATTTTTTATTATGATAATCTCTTATATAATCAAAATTAAAAAATTATTACAAGTAACATAAAAATTTATGTATTATGCAAAACCAATATTTGGGTATTACATGTTTAACTTGTATCTTCAAGCACCAATAAAGTGTGAAGAGAGAGGATTAGATTAAAAAATACATACTATTGACGAATGGTGACATAATGCTTTCAAAAGTTAGAATAGCTCACATTGAGAAAACTTGAGCTTTTCAAGCTCAAATATATAAGATCAAACCTGTTCGAGTTGAGCTAGAACACCATGTGTGAAGTTGAGCTCGGGTACTCACCCTTCACAATTTATCGAACTCAAGTTTAGATTTAAACTTAACTCTTCCTACGCCTAGACTAGTCCCATACTGGAGGTCTGCTCACCTCATGCACATCATGTGTAGCCTTACCTTAAAACAACTCTTATTCTACTATATATGGCATAAACGGGTCAGCTATTTGGCTTGCAAGTATTATCATCCGTAGACCAATTGGTTAGCATTAAGCGCCTGCCCTGGTGTGTTATTATCTACCACTCATTAGCCGATTAAATAGATGCACCGGCACCGCAATGGACGATTCGCGATTCTGCTGAGGGATAGCTGCCCATACCATATAGCATTTATAAAAAATAAGATGACAGTAACCAAACCAAAGTTTCAGGATAGAACTGGATGAAAATGAGGTAGGCTTAGCCTTATCTTAACCTTCCTCGGGACTTACAATTCCAATCTCTTGCAACAACTTCTGTCGTCACCCCATCTGCCACCAGCAGCCACCAGGTCTCCAGCCCAGTCAAACCTTTTCTATCTTTGTTAACCAGGCGGTGCGTTTCAAGAGATAACTACTAAAGCACCGCTTACTTTTGCATATGCGTATACAGGTAGCTAGTTTTATCCATTCAATTGGCTTCCTCACCGACAGGGTGACAAGTAATTCCTGCATTATGGATAATTTCCTTACGTGTTTAGTTCCGAGACGACCACATGTTTGAGAATTAGAGGTTCGACCTGATCTTAACTGAATTGAATTAGATTTACCATGTGATTTAATGTTTGTATCATAATTTTACAAGTTTAGAATAAGCGAGCTAACAATATCAGTTAGCTTATAGATAGAGTAAGAATTAATCCATCTCCTCTTCCTCCCCTCCTTGTTGAGGTCAAGTGCAAATACTGATCAAACTTGCCTATTCCTAGCCAGATAGACATCTTGAAATGGATTCATACTGCACTAGAATTATGATAGAGAAGCAAAGTAGCATGAAAACTCACAATGAGGTACGTTTCCACGTTTTGAAAATATTTTCGTTTTCAAAACTCCCTAAAAATTGTACGAAATGTCGACGTGTTTCTTTTTAAAAAAAAATCATGAAATCGATTAAACATACATTTTTTGCATTTTCAAATCTGAAATATCTTTAAATCTCATATTGAATTCATCTCCTCTCTACTCTTCGATGTATTATTTGTCTCTCTTTCCTGATATAATATATAAATTAATGTGTATTTTTATATGGGTCAAACTAAATGTATATGACCTTTTGTTAGCTACCTACATTGTGTATTAAATGTGTTTTTATAATGAATATGACTTGTGTTTTTGAAAATATGCCTATACAAGCACGATTATCAAATTTGGAAGCTAGATGATTACGTTATATTAATGTGTTGAATAACGGATAATACAAATAGGAACAGGAAAAACTGAAACCACTTATATGTAAAATCATGAAGAAAAATAGATGGCATAATGCAAAATGAAATAAGACAGGAGCAAAGTGTGGCAGTGGCACAGGATAGTTGAAGAAATGACATCACCTTACTTGCGTGCAAATGCAGCTTCCCAAGGATTAGTTTCAAACTTTTCTGAAGATAACAATTGCAATTTTGTTTTTTTTTATGAAGAAAACTATGCAGAAGTTAGCAACGTGGATAAACACAATTGAGGAAAATTAAAGCAGTGGAATTTTCTTGGAATCTGTTTTTTTCTTATCCACAGAGGCATTGTTATTGTTATCTTCTCAGCCCGCCTTCTGTTATAAATTGAGGAGCTTGGAGGAGGCTTTTTGCATGAACTTCTCTTAGTTGGTAAGATTACATTTATATCACAAAAGCTTTTCTACAGCAATCCCAAGTTCTACCATGGCTGCATCTTACTCAGTGCCTTCAATGGTAAACCTGAGAACAGCTATTCTTTTCTTCTCCCAAACATTACTTCCATCTTTCTTTGTGTTTTTCACTAAATTTCTTAGATCATTTTTTCAAAGTGGGGCTGAACTGTACTAATGGGTTTTTGTATCTGCAATGCATGCAAAGCTTTTAGTAAAAACAAGTACAGATCTTTCCCTCAGAGGGCACTTTTAGTTCCGTACTTAAGAAATTTATGTTAAACTGCTAAGCTCACTAATGAAGTATATGGAGAACAATTCACTTATGGAGGCATTTTTTATTTTTTATAACCGCTTAAAAATTATTTAACATATATAAATAAAGAACTCAAATTTGTCATCGGTATAATAGTTTGTATGGAACAAAGTTCGGCAAGATTGTGTCATTAATATCGTCATTAACGAGCCAGAATTCTTTTGTGCAGATAATGGAGGAAGAAGGGAGATATGAAGCAGATGTTGCAGAGGTGCAAGCGTGGTGGAACACAGAGAGGTTCAAGCTAACCGGGCGACCATATTCAGCAAGAGATGTTGTGGCTCTACGAGGGACCCTTAGACAAGATTATGGCTCCAACGAGATGGCCAAAAAGTTATGGAGAACTCTCAAAACACACCAAGCCAATGGCACTGCTTCCAGGACTTTCGGTGCACTTGACCCAGTCCAGGTAACCATGATGGCCAAGCACTTGGACTCCATTTATGTCTCTGGTTGGCAATGCTCATCCACCCACACTTCAACCAATGAGCCAGGCCCAGACCTTGCTGATTACCCCTATGACACTGTTCCAAACAAAGTGGAGCATCTTTTCTTTGCCCAGCAATACCATGATAGAAAACAAAAAGAGGCACGCATGAGCATGAGCCGTGAAGACAGGGCCAGAACCCCTTATGTTGATTACCTGAAGCCGATTATAGCTGATGGTGATACTGGGTTTGGTGGCACTACAGCAACTGTTAAACTTTGCAAACTTTTTGTTGAGCGTGGCGCTGCTGGTGTTCATATTGAGGACCAGTCTTCGGTGACCAAAAAATGTGGTCATATGGCCGGAAAAGTGCTTGTTGCAGTTAGTGAACACATCAATAGGCTTGTGGCTGCTAGGTTGCAATTTGATGTTATGGGGGTGGAAACAGTTTTGGTTGCTAGGACCGATGCGGTTGCGGCTAATTTGATTCAAACCAATGTGGACACTAGAGACCATCAGTTCATTCTCGGAGCGACAAATCCAAATCTTAGAGGAAAAGCTTTGGCTCATATTTTGGCAGAAGCAATGGCTGCCGGCAAAACTGGAGGTGAACTTCAAGCCATTGAGCAGAATTGGCTGGCGATGGCTGAGCTCAAGACATTCTCTGAATGTCTTATTGATGCAATCAAGAATATGAATGTTAGTGAGGATGAGAAAAGGAGGAAATTAAATGAATGGATGACCCAATCTAGCTATGACAAGTGTCTGTCCAATGAACAAGGCAGAGAGATTGCTGAGAGATTGGGGCTTAAGAATCTCTTCTGGGACTGGGACTTGCCCAGAACAAGAGAAGGATTCTACAGGTTCAAAGGGTCAGTTACGGCTGCAGTTGTTCGCGGCTGGGCCTTTGCTCCACATGCCGATCTTATTTGGATGGAGACTGCCAGCCCTGACCTGGTGGAGTGCACCAACTTTGCAGAAGGAGTGAAATCAAAGCACCCAGAGATCATGTTAGCCTATAACCTTTCACCATCTTTCAACTGGGACGCATCAGGAATGACTGATGAACAAATGAAAGATTTTATTCCAAGAATAGCTAGGCTTGGCTACTGTTGGCAGTTCATAACACTGGCAGGTTTCCATGCTGATGCGCTTGTGATTGACACATTTGCCAAAGATTATGCCAGGAGAGGTATGTTGGCTTATGTGGAGAGGATCCAGAGGGAAGAAAGGAACCATGGAGTTGACACACTTGCTCACCAAAAGTGGTCTGGTGCAAACTACTATGATAGGTACCTCAAGACTGTCCAGGGAGGCATTTCTTCAACAGCTGCTATGGGCAAAGGCAAGTTAAAAAAACTAACTATTTCCCATCTTCTTCCAACATATTAAGAATAAATGAAACATTTTTTGATAGCTCTTTTTGCCGTTACTTGTGCAGGAGTAACTGAAGAGCAATTCAAGGAAACATGGAGTAGGCCAGGGGCGATGAACATTGATGAAGGAAATGTGATGGTTGCTAAAGCAAGAATGTGAGAGAGCTACTTGAAGTTGAGTTCACCCAGACCCTGTATTGTGCAACTTGGAAGAAATAATTTGTTATGTGTCCGTAATGATTCACTATGTGATTGGCGTCATTAGTCTTTTTGGGCATTCTTTGGCCACATTGTTCTGTTTAGTAACTCTGTTCTAGCTCTCCAAGGGCCTCAAGTGAAATAACTTCTTTATGCATTGGTTTCCTTTTTCAAATACAATTACCAAAAGGAGTTTGTTTCCTCTGCCACATCAATCTCATTCATGGGTAAACATTAAACGTATATTAGGATAGAATATGAATGAAATGTTATATATATTTTAAGATGTATTAAATTAATATAATATAATAAATATATTATATAATACGAAATATATCTTTTAAGAGAAAATAAATAATGTATATAAAAAATTTTAAAATTTTAGATGTAATATTTTTTAATACGATAATATGTCAATTAAGAGAATTTATTATCTTATTGATATCTTTTTTATTTTATTTAATAAAATTAAGTGTATATATTTTGGATATATAAATATGTATATATTTATATGTGTCATTATCTAATTAAATAATTTTAAATTAAAGATAAAATAATATCTAACCAAGTGATAACACGGATAAATATATAAATATTTGTATATTTAAAATAGATACATATAATATTATTTTTTATTTTTTAAAAAATATATTTTAAAATATAATATTATATATAATATAAAAAATTTAATTTTTAATATACGGTATGATACAAAATTTGTAATGTCTACACTGAGTTCGGTTACAGTCAGCATAATCATAAAAGAAAACGTGGCTGTGTGTGGGTTCGTGTAAGCCCATAATTAGTCGGCCCACACGGCGCGCTTTGACAATGACAAAAGTTAAACGCTGCGTTTAATTAACACATGTCTATTCCTCTCTCAACACAAATCTGAACTCGCAAGTCGCAATCCAGAATAGATGGCAGAGAAAAGGTGGATCTGATCGGAGTACCTGAAGATAGAAGGCGCGATGATTCAAAGTTACATCACACCCACGATGGCTTTCAAACAATATCATTTTCAGGTATGTTTTGCATCTATTTCTGTTAATTCTTACAAAAGGTTTCATTTTCAGTTTGTTGTGGAATTACTGACGCTTATGTGATAAAATTTGTGAATGCTGGAATTGTATATCACCTTACAAGTTGTTCTTCAACAACCCTTTTGTAAGTATGAATATCTAGATCATTTCGTCACATAGTAGGAAAGAAGATGAGTTGGATAGTGTTGCCTGAAATAGTTAGAAGCTTCTTCTGTAAGGTGTTTGCACTCACTTCCTGCTGAAGTACAATCAAGTGTTTCTCTTTTTAATCTAATTGTGCATTCCAGGAAACTATCTATTAACTATAAACTTACATGACATGGTTGATGAGAGGATCTCTTAGTGCCTATTTAATTTCCGCAGAACCAAGGTGACTAAATTAGAGAAAAAGAAATATTTTTTTGGGCTGAGTGAGAGGTGAGGGACATAATATAAATTCTTACAATTGACAAGTTAGTTTAAATGCCTTCCAATGATGCTGCAGAAATCACTTGCGAATTTTTTGTCAAAACACTTGATGTGCACTAATATTCATTTTCTCCCTACCTTAGAGATTTATGGTGGCCATTTCCAGGTGTTTTTGTGTATAGTGTAGGTAATTTTTCTTAACATGGATTTTTACACTCTGGAACCTGCACAATATGAAGTCCTTTCTTCAATCAAATTGGCTTGTAACTTTACCAAATACCTAGATGCATGAGCTAGATATGTAAGCAACCGGCAAAATGATGTTTCCTCCCTACATTGCTTCTCAAGTTTCCTGTGAGTTTATAAAATTTTAGAATTATATAGACTTAAGGTAGCTGTTTTAGGTGTAAAATTTTGCTTTACAATGTAACAAGCTACTCATTAGCAGAAGAAAGGAGTTGTTCTAGAAGAACAATGCTGCAAGCTAATTGGTCATGTGTGGCATGTCATTCTTCAAGTGCATATTGTAAAAATGAGGATTGATAATCTAAGTTTCAAAATGCACATTTATTTAAGGTAAATGTATTTTTTGCGGAAAACATGATATTGATATGAACATGAATAGTGTGTTTTTTCTAAAACATACTCTTATTTCTGCTTTTGCAAATTGAATTCTTGGATTGAAATGTGGCACATGATGGTGTACTTGTGTGTAGGAAAAGTGTAATAGGGGTGCTAGCAATAATATTTCTAGAAGCATAGTGCTTTAATATATTAAATCTTCAGTTGATATGTGTAGATAAGTGGCACAGGATGCCGAGGGTGCAATAATAATGTAGTATCATGTGGGTAATAGTGTAAAACTGTTAAGGCCCTCAAGGTGAATGTGAGGAGAAAGGAAAGTAAGCAACACGGGGCACGGGAAATGAGTTGAGGGCTGTAACAGTTTTGGAGCAACGTGGCAACAGGGCATTTAAAGAAGAAAAGAGAGGCAATGAGTAGAGGATTTAAGCGAGGGACTGGGGGTGAAAAAGATACAGAGATTTTCTGTGTTAAGTTGAGTACAGGGGAGCACCAGCTCATCAAAACGCCAGAAGTTACCCTTAAGTCCATTACAGCCTATTCCTACAGTTTGTTCGGGCTATTGTAGTAGAAGCAATTATAAAAAGTTCTGCAGTGATAAATAAAATCAATTGAATATCCACTAAACTATTCTGGTTATTTCTCTGCTGTGTTTGGATTGTGTTTGTTGTGTTGAGTATAATTTGCAGGTAGTGGAGTAACAGTCGAATTGAGATGACACTAGCAGGTGGAGTTACAGTCAACTGGAGGTGATTTACGCTGGTATGTAACAAAAGCATGACTTTTTCAACCTTATAGAATGTCTATGGATGAAGTCTTCAATTCTACTAAAATTTAATAGAGAAGCTTGTCACAGGGATTCTAACTTTTTTCAACCTTTATCTACTTCTTGCTATGCTACCTTTCTTTCAATTTCACTGTTTTTATGACAATTTACATAACTTACAGTGTAGAGAAAAATTCAGGACTCACCTCAAGAGTTTGCAGCCCTTCAACACGTTACTTACAATGTCTGCTATGTTTGCTTGCAATCAATAATAAAACATATGGTTGTTTCATAAATAAAATTATGATGAATGGAGCTTGTCCTGCAATCATGGAATCTGGCATTTTTTGTAATTGTATTTCAAATGATA
This sequence comes from Mangifera indica, assembly GCF_011075055.1. Lineage (NCBI taxonomy): Eukaryota > Viridiplantae > Streptophyta > Magnoliopsida > Sapindales > Anacardiaceae > Mangifera > Mangifera indica. The sequence goes on along the minus strand of NC_058150.1, from coordinate 6,601,522 downwards.
TAATACAAAAAACAAATAATTTTATGGGAAAAACAAAAAGCACTCTGTACTAAATTTTAATATAACAGAAGATTGGCATTGAGAATTTGAATTTACTTGTGTTTATTTCTTCCAGGGTTTCAAAATGGAGAGTACGATGATAATCGCAATAACCAGGAGCAAGATAATGGCAATCATCATGCATTTTCTTGACTTCTTCTGCATGCTCTTTGCTACACGAAGAGCATCTGTGCCCATGTTAACATGGTCTACTGCATTTGTCACCTGTAACAAAGGGATCATTAGTGATGAGTCGATTAACATTGCTTATGTGTGAAGCACTGGTGGTGCTTTTCGTAAAGCATTTTACAATACATCAGAGAGGTATGCATAAGGTGCTTCTTTTCAAAGCAATAATGAAGTGGTCACACAAAAAGATCACAAATGTAAAATGTAAGTGCTTGAAGAGTAAAGAGTAGGCAGATGGAATGATGCAAAGGAATGCACTTCATTATCAGGAAACAAAGACGCCACAGCCCAAAATAGTAGAGGCTCTCAAACAAAAGGCTTGGCCTCTTGGAGACTATTGCCCAAACAAATAATGCTATTCCCAAGAAATCATTAAGCAGGATTTTGCTTCTACAAAGACTAAATGACTTGCTTAGCCAAAAAAAAAAAAGACTAAATGACTTCAAATCCAAAGGAATCATAAGACAAACGTTTCAGGCTATTTTTCTAAATAAAGTGGAATGAAATAGAGCTAATGGCAAATAATCTCTTAAAGGAATCTACAACCCACCCTTTTGGAAGTCATTACATCCGAAGATCCATAACGAATTAAGACAGTTTGAATATTCTATTACTTGGTGTTAAAGACTGTTTGTACCCGTTTAACCATAGATATGATGATAAA